>NC_136794.1:47920024-47965024 GCF_951216825.1 Electrona antarctica
AAATTATCGGCTTTATAGTAATGCAATGAAAGCTAAAAAAAATATCCATGAATTCAAGTCTCCATTGGGTTAGTAATCGATTTAAAAAAAGGCCTTTTGGGGGTGAACTATGCCTTTAAACACGGCAGGCACCTTTCTACCCTCACTTCCACATTTTATTGTTATATGCAATTATGCAGCGACGCTGATGACATAGAACCACTCCACTTTCCTGATAATTATGTTAAAACACTAAAAGCGTGGGATAAATTGATATAATGTAGAGGTAGATGATGACTTGGAAGACATTTTTTTTAATAATATGCCTATGGGGGCACATTGCAAATACCATTATGATTCAAATATTGCAGCGAGTACAAATTACTCATACTGATAATGCGGAATATATTAAACACGTGACGGCTAATTAATCCACAATAACACCCCGGTTTGTTACCGTTTGTTATGCTATGGCATCTTTAACCCATTCTGGGTGGGAACCCCTTTTGGTGTTTTAAACATTGTGTTATAATTTCGCTATTGAAAAATAGCAGATCTACAAGCTCGTAGCGCGGCACCGAGTGGCGCGCTATGAGCTTGTAGATCTGCTATTTTTCAAAAAACGTGAAAATGTGGCGCAAATTTGGAATATATATTTTTTCAGAGCGAACGTTTTCAACTCAAATCTTTGCTTCTGGGGGGTTCCTGGAACAACATATTTTCAGATGGGGGTCGGCGGCCAATTACGTACATTTTTTGGGGTCCTTGACATGAAATATTGAGCACCACTGAAAAATGGGTACTTCAGAAAACTGGAAGATTTAGACAAGACATTTAATTTAATTTCGACGTCAGGCCTAAATGTGCTAACAGGCAGCGGGGGGGGGGGGGGGGGGGGATACAGAATGAGCGCCGTAGAGTAATCCACCTCCGTGTCAATTTGACTTGCTCTCGCAAAAACTTTCTGCTCGAGCAAATAATCTCATCTGTCTGATGTGTCTGATCACAGCGCAAACATCTAATCCTTTCCCATAATAACGCGTCGCAAATATCCTCCCTGACGCCACGCCGCACCACCCCCCCTCGTTGTGGGGGATGACATTCCCGGGGTGCTCTCCGGGGGAATCAAGCCCTGACAGCAGAGTCTTGAGCTGCAATCCAAGGTGACATTTTTCTCTACCGGAAGACCTCGCCCCTCACAGTGTATTTCTGTGTTTCCCGAACATAATAATATGCCAATGAACGCTGCACAAATCTTTACTCTCTCTAGGTCGTAAATGCATCCTATTGGTTTGTGTGCACACGTGCGGAAAGGACGACGCACAATGTGGGGGGGGTGGGGGTAAATAAATAGAGACACAGACACAGGCAGACAGTCGAGCACAGACAGAATGTTTTGCTTATACCCTCCAACAGAGAGCCAATAACTGGACCCGGGGTGGAGGAGGCTCACAAGGGGAGTAATCTAGCACCAGGGAAAATGCCAAGTGTCTTATTAGTGGCTCAGCAGAGATGGCTGGGAATCGATGAGTGACCCCAGCGGTCACAACATAGCACTCCCAAAGACACACATCAGGGCTCCCACTCGGCACGATCCATCATAAAAAAAAGAAGATAGCGCGTTTGTGTGCACGCGCTCTCTCACACACACACACACACACACACACACACACACACACACACACACACACACACACACACACACACACACACACACACACACACACACACACACACACACACACACACACACACACACACACACACACACACACACACACACACACACACACACACCTAACCCATTTTGAACTGAGGTCGATTAAATCAGTTTTCTGAAAAACCCATGTTTCCATGTCAGTGGTGCTTAACCTATTTCATGTGAAGGACCCCCAGAATTATCTGTATTTGGCAACGGGACGGGACCCCCCCCCCCCCCCCCCCCCCCCCAGAAGCAAAGATTTGAGTTAAAAAACTTTCGCTCTGAAAGAATATATATTCAAAGATTTGCGCCACATTTTCACGATTTTTCAAAAAAATAGCAGATCTACAAGCTCGTAGTGCGGCACTCGGTGCCGCGCTATGAGCTTGTAGATCTGCTATTTTTCAAACAGCTAAACACAAAACACCAAAAAAGGCGTTCCCGTCCAGAAGGGGCTAAAAAAGCAGGTTGCCATGTCTGCCCGTTAGTTACCCGTCCTCTCGGGCTCTGTGCTTCGGGGAGAGACGTGAGAGCTCTGCCAAGTAGAAAAGGACGAGGACGACATTAACACATTTAGACCTACCATCCATTCTACAAATGTCTAAATCCTGACAGTTTTCTGAAAAACCCTATGTTTCTAATTTCTATGTCAGTGGTTCTCAAACTAGTTCATGTCAAGGACCCAAAAAAATGGGTCCTTGACCCCCAATCTGAAAATATGTTGTTCCAGTGACCTCCCCAGAAGTAAAGATTTGAGTTAAAAACGTTCGCTCTGAAAGAATATATATTCCAAATTTGCGCCACATTTTAACTATTTTTCAAAAATAGCTAGACCTCACTCTGTGCCGCGCTATGAGCTTGTAGATCTGCTATTTTTCAATAGCTAAAGTACAATTAGGCATTTAGCAGACGCTCTTAATCCAGAGCGACATCATTCTTAAAACACCAAAAGGGGTTCCCGTTCAGAATGAATTAAGGAAGTCCCCTTATTCTCCACGTTGGTCCTTTGAGATGATGCTGCTGCTCCTCCTCCAATCGGAGTCTTCCTCCCAACAGAAACACGCTCTTGTTTTTATGTTGATCTAGAAACTTTGGTCTACATTTAGTCAGGAAAAGTAAGTCAGCACGCAGCTGTATAAGCTCTTATACCAGAACCCAAGTTTTAACCACTTCAACAGAATTGTCATTGTTGGGCAGAAACGCCTTATCTCCACTTTTATTTATTTTTTTCCCCCGTTAATTAATGACCTACTTTATCAAACTATCCTTCCAGGGGGTCCTGGGGACCCCCTGGAACAAACAAATCAATAGTCTGTACATAAAATAAACTATACACATGATAGGATGTCAGGTCAACAATGACCTGCAGTCTGTCTTTACAACATGCTTTCAGCCTTTGCATAAGCCTAGAAGGTCGTGGATTCATGCCTGTATTGCTCATTGTGTTTACCGTCTACATCTTTGCTTAAAATGGTTATGCAACGGTCTGCAGAGTCTGATGGATAGATGATGTATGATGCACAATGTTATTCTTATTAACCCTGACCAAATAAGATACAGTTCACTCTGACTGAGAGGCGAGATAAGCATTGGCACCTATTTTTATATAAAGCCCTTGCTGGGATGCTCCCTGACTATATTTGTTCCATGATGGAACTGAACAATAGCACCTATCAGACCCGCTCTAGTGAGTTCTTAAGGCTCAAGGTTCCTCAGGCCCAGACAGAGTTGGGCAAGACAGCTTTTTCTGTCAATGGCCCAACTTCGTGGAATGAACTCCAAAACTCCTTAAAACTGAGCTCCCTGCCATCCTTCGGTCAGTTCAAACTGAGCTCCCTGCCATCCTTAGGTCAGTTCAAACTGAGCTCCCTGCCATCCTTCGGTCAGTTCAAACTGAGCTCCCTGCCATCCTTCGGTCAGTTCAAACTGAGCTCCCTGCCATCCTTCGGTCAGTTCAAAGGAATGCTCCAGAACATTTTTCACCGTGATGCTCCTGCTTCAATTGATCTATTTTACTGATGGTTGTTCTGCATAAAGTTCCTTTGTAATTGACCCTGATTTATAATGTTGTGTTTGATGTATTGTTTTGTGACTGTATTTTATGTATTGTAACCTCGGCTACGTTGAAAATGAGGGCTTGGCCTCAACTGTATTTCCGAGTATAAATAAAGGTGAGAAAGAAAGAAAGAAAGAAAGAAAGAAAGAAAGAAAGAAAGAAAGAAAGAAAGAAAGAAAGTTCACAAAATTGTGGAATCTGATTTGATTAATATAGTACCAATGTTTGGTCCGTCGTTGGTCTGTTTCTTAAATATTGAGGTTAACTGTGCTTACTGTAGACATTCTGGTGTAGCCGGACCCGCCCAGGGATTTAACATTCTGGTGTAGCCGGACCCGCCCAGGGATTTAA
Source organism: Electrona antarctica (assembly GCF_951216825.1). Taxonomy (NCBI): domain Eukaryota; kingdom Metazoa; phylum Chordata; class Actinopteri; order Myctophiformes; family Myctophidae; genus Electrona; species Electrona antarctica. The sequence continues at coordinate 47,924,113 of NC_136794.1, forward strand.
CAGGTTCTGTAGGGCTTGTGTTAGTATATGTTGGGTTGGTTCTGTAGGGCTTGTGTTAGTATATGTTGGGTTGGTTCTGTAGGGCTTGTGTTAGTATATGTTGGGTAGGTTCTGTAGGGCTTGTGTTAGTATATGTTGGGTAGGTTCTGTAGGGCTTGTGTTAGTATATGTTAGGTAGGTTCTGTAGGGCTTGTGTTAGTATATGTTGGGTTGGTTCTGTAGGGCTTGTGTTAGTATATGTTGGGTAGGTAGTGGTACTGTAGGGCTTGTGTTAGTATATGTTGGGTTGGTTCTGTAGGGCTTGTGTTAGTATATGTTGGGTTGGTTCTGTAGGGCTTGTGTTAGTATATGTTGGGTAGGTAGTGGTACTGTAGGGCTTGTGTTAGTATATGTTGGGTAGGTTCTGTAGGGCTTGTGTTAGTATATGTTGGGTAGGTTCTGTAGGGCTTGTGTTAGTATATGTTGGGTAGGTTCTGTAGGGCTTGTGTTAGTATATGTTGGGTTGGTTCTGTAGGGCTTGTGTTAGTATATGTTGGGTAGGTTCTGTAGGGCTTGTGTTAGTATATGTTGGGTAGGTTCTGTAGGGCTTGTGTTAGTATATGTTGGGTAGGTTCTGTAGGGCTTGTGTTAGTATATGTTGGGTAGGTTCTGTAGGGCTTGTGTTAGTATATGTTGGGTAGGTTCTGTAGGGCTTGTGTTAGTATATGTTGGGTTGGTTCTGTAGGGCTTGTGTTAGTATATGTTGGGTAGGTTCTGTAGGGCTTGTGTTAGTATATGTTGGGTTGGTTCTGTAGGGCTTGTGTTAGTATATGTTGGGTTGGTTCTGTAGGGCTTGTGTTAGTATATGTTGGGTAGGTTCTGTAGGGCTTGTGTTAGTATATGTTGGGTAGGTTCTGTAGGGCTTGTGTTAGTATATGTTGGGTTGGTTCTGTAGGGCTTGTGTTAGTATATGTTGGGTAGGTTCTGTAGGGCTTGTGTTAGTATATGTTGGGTTGGTTCTGTAGGGCTTGTGTTAGTATATGTTGGGGAGGTTCTGTAGGGCTTGTGTTAGTATATGTTGGGGAGGTTCTGTAGGGCTTGTGTTAGTACATGTTGGGTTGGTTCTGTAGGGCTTGTGTTAGTATATGGGTAGGTTCTGTAGGGCTTGTGTTAGTATATGTTGGGGAGGTTCTGTAGGGCTTGTGTTAGTATATGTTGGGGAGGTTCTGTAGGGCTTGTGTTAGTATATGTTGGGTAGGTTCTGTAGGGCTTGTGTTAGTATATGTTGGGGAGGTTCTGTAGGGCTTGTGTTAGTATATGTTGGGTAGGTTCTGTAGGGCTTGTGTTAGTATATGTTGGGGAGGTTCTGTAGGGCTTGTGTTAGTACATGTTGGGTTGGTTCTGTAGGTTCTTTATTCGAGGTGTAACAGCAGCTCTGAAAAAGACATCCATAAAACACATAAATAACAAAATACACACCTCGAATAAAGAACCTACAGTACCTACCCAACATGTACTACAGAAATCCCTGGACGGGTCCTGCTACACCAGAATGTTACGTGTGGTACTGAACATCAACCAGGACGAGCACAACACCAACAAGCATCTGTACCAAGTAGGCATGTAACGATTCACTCAACTCACGATACGATTAGTTTTTTTAATTTTATATAATTTATCTTCCCCCCTGAGATTTTTTATTTAACTACATTGCAAAAAAGTACCATTACTTTTGACAGTGGAGAAACATAATTCCTTGATGAGTATCAACGACCATCATCACCTGGGCACAGTCAGTCACACACAGCTCCCCTCTACAGTCACAGACACACACAGCTCCCCTCTACAGTCACAGACACACACAGCTCCCCTCTACAGTCACAGACACACACAGCTCCCCTCTACAGTCACAGACACACAGCTCCCCTCTACAGTCACAGACACACACAGCTCCCCTCTACAGTCACAGACACACAGCTCCCCTCTACAGTCACAGACACACAGCTCCCCTCTACAGTCACAGACACACACAGCTCCCCTCTACAGTCACAGACACACACAGCTCCCCTCTACAGTCACAGACACACAGCTCCCCTCTACAGTCACAGACACACACAGCTCCCCTCTACAGTCACAGACACACACAGCTCCCCTCTACAGTCACAGACACACACAGCTCCCCTCTACAGTCACAGACACACACAGCTCCCCTCTACAGTCACAGACACACACAGCTCCCCTCTACAGTCACAGACACACACAGCTCCCCTCTACAGTCACAGACACACACAGCTCCCCTCTACAGTCACAGACACACACAGCTCCCCTCTACAGTCACAGACACACACAGCTCCCCTCTACAGTCACAGACACACACAGCTCCCCTCTACAGTCACAGACACACACAGCTCCCCTCTACAGTCACAGACACACACAGCTCCCCTCTACAGTGCTCTAGTACTGAAAGTGACTATCATTTCTCTCCAAAAGCACTTGAATATGATGGAATATGACTAAAGCTCACATTTCACATCACACACAGATCTACCCTCAGATGCACCGTTATATCTGGAACCAACTCCCAGAGAACTGCAGGTTCTGCTACAACTCTACATCAAAGCTAAATACCTTTATGTTTCCCAGCTGCCTTCTTATTTTTCTGCTTTAAGTCTCTTTTTAAACAAGGCATTCAAATGTCTTTTTAATATACGTTTCTTTATGTCATAATGTCTCAATGCCTAATGATTTGTGTAAAGCACTTTGAATTGCCTCGTTGTTGAAAAGTGCTACAGTATACAAATAAACTGCCGCTGCCTCTAATAACGATCATTATGGGAGCATTCACAGTGATGTTATAGTTGTGCTGTGGACTCTTCCACTCAAATATATTTATGGTTAACAGTTACCATGCTTGATGTGGACGGCCCATTTACTTCCCCAAGTCCCCACCCATATAGCATAGAATAGAATCTACGACGTTGATGATTTTACTGGTGAATAGAAAACTGAGAGGGCTGCCTGTCCGCACACTCAGAGTAATTCCACGCAGGAGCAATTTTTCACAAGGCAAGCTGGATTCATCAGGTATTGAACCCAGCTGGATTCATCAGGTATTGAACCCAGCTGGATTCATCAGGTACTGAACCCAGCTGGATTCATCAGGTATTGAACCCAGCTGGATTCATCAGGTACTGAACCCAGCTGGATTCATCAGGTACTGAACCCAGCTGGATTCATCAGGTATTGAACCCAGCTGGATTCATCAGGTACTGAACCCAGCTGGATTCATCAGGTACTGAACCCAGCTGGATTCATCAGGTATTGAACCCAGCTGGATTCATCAGGTACTGAACCCAGCTGGATTCATCAGGTATTGAACCCAGCTGGATTCATCAGGTATTGAACCCAGCTGGATTCATCAGGTATTGAACCCAGCTGGATTCATCAGGTACTGAACCCAGCTGGATTCATCAGGTACTGAACCCAGCTGGATTCATCAGGTATTGAACCCAGCTGGATTCATCAGGTACTGAACCCAGCTGGATTCATCAGGTACTGAACCCAGCTGGATTCATCAGGTACTGAACCCAGCTGGATTCATCAGGTACTGAACCCAGCTGGATTCATCAGGTACTGAACCCAGCTGGATTCATCAGGTACTGAACCCAACAAGCTGGATTCATCAGGTACTGAACCCAACAAGCTGGATTCATCAGGTACTGAACCCAACTGGATTCATCAGGTACTGAACCCAACAAGCTGGATTCATCAGGTACTGAACCCAACAAGCTGGATTCATCAGGTACTGAACCCAACAAGCTGGATTCATCAGGTACTGAACCCAACAAGCTGGATTCATCAGGTACTGAAGCCAGCTGGATTCATCAGGTACTGAACCCAGCTGGATTCATCAGGTACTGAACCCAACTGGATTCATCAGGTACTGAACCCAACAAGCTGGATTCATCAGGTACTGAACCCAACTGGATTCATCAGGTATTGAACCCAGCTGGATTCATCAGGTACTGAACCCAACCAGCTGGATTCATCAGGTACTGAACCCAACAAGCTGGATTCATCAGGTACTGAAGCCAGCTGGATTCATCAGGTACTGAACCCAACTGGATTCATCAGGTACTGAACCCAGCTGGATTCATCAGGTACTGAACCCAGCTGGATTCATCAGGTACTGAACCCAGCTGGATTCATCAGGTACTGAACCCAGCTGGATTCATCAGGTACTGAACCCAGCTGGATTCATCAGGTACTGAACCCAACAAGCTGGATTCATCAGGTACTGAACCCAACAAGCTGGATTCATCAGGTACTGAACCCAACTGGATTCATCAGGTACTGAACCCAACAAGCTGGATTCATCAGGTACTGAACCCAACAAGCTGGATTCATCAGGTACTGAACCCAACAAGCTGGATTCATCAGGTACTGAAGCCAGCTGGATTCATCAGGTACTGAACCCAGCTGGATTCATCAGGTACTGAACCCAACTGGATTCATCAGGTACTGAACCCAACAAGCTGGATTCATCAGGTACTGAACCCAACTGGATTCATCAGGTATTGAACCCAGCTGGATTCATCAGGTACTGAACCCAACCAGCTGGATTCATCAGGTACTGAACCCAACCAGCTGGATTCATCAGGTACTGAACCCAACAAGCTGGATTCATCAGGTACTGAAGCCAGCTGGATTCATCAGGTACTGAACCCAGCTGGATTCATCAGGTACTGAACCCAGCTGGATTCATCAGGTACTGAACCCAACAAGCTGGATTCATCAGGTACTGAACCCAACAAGCTGGATTCATCAGGTACTGAACCCAACAAGCTGGATTCATCAGGTACTGAACCCAGCTGGATTCATCAGGTACTGAACCCAGCTGGATTCATCAGGTACTGAACCCAGCTGGATTCATCAGGTACTGAACCCAACTGGATTCATCAGGTACTGAACCCAGCTGGATTCATCAGGTACTGAACCCAGCTGGATTCATCAGGTACTGAACCCAGCTGGATTCATCAGGTACTGAACACAACTGGATTCATCAGGTACTGAACCCAGCTGGATTCATCAGGTACTGAACCCAGCTGGATTCATCAGGTACTGAACCCAGCTGGATTCATCAGGTACTGAACCCAGCTGGATTCATCAGGTACTGAACCCAACAAGCTGGATTCATCAGGTACTGAACCCAACAAGCTGGATTCATCAGGTACTGAACCCAAACTGGATTCATCAGGTACTGAACCCAGCTGGATTCATCAGGTACTGAACCCAAACTGGATTCATCAGGTACTGAACCCAGCTGGATTCATCAGGTACTGAACCCAAACTGGATTCATCAGGTACTGAACCCAAACTGGATTCATCAGGTACTGAACCCAGCTGGATTCATCAGGTACTGAACCCAACTGGATTCATCAGGTACTGAACCCAGCTGGATTCATCAGGTATTGAACCCAGCTGGATTCATCAGGTATTGAACCCAGCTGGATTCATCAGGTACTGAACCCAGCTGGATTCATCAGGTACTGAACCCAAACTGGATTCATCAGGTACTGAACCCAGCTGGATTCATCAGGTACTGAACCCAAACTGGATTCATCAGGTACTGAACCCAGCTGGATTCATCAGGTACTGAACCCAAACTGGATTCATCAGGTACTGAACCCAAACTGGATTCATCAGGTACTGAACCCAGCTGGATTCATCAGGTACTGAACCCAACTGGATTCATCAGGTACTGAACCCAGCTGGATTCATCAGGTATTGAACCCAGCTGGATTCATCAGGTACTGAACCCAGCTGGATTCATCAGGTACTGAACCCAGCTGGATTCATCAGGTACTGAACCCAGCTGGATTCATCAGGTACTGAACCCAGCTGGATTCATCAGGTACTGAACCCAACTGGATTCATCAGGTACTGAACCCAGCTGGATTCATCAGGTACTGAACCCAACAAGCTGGATTCATCAGGTACTGAACCCAACAAGCTGGATTCATCAGGTACTGAACCCAACAAGCTGGATTCATCAGGTACTGAACCCAGTTGGATTCATCAGGTACTGAACCCAACAAGCTGGATTCATCAGGTACTGAACCCAACAAGCTGGATTCATCAGGTACTGAACCCAGCTGGATTCATCAGGTACTGAACCCAACACGCTGGATTCATCAGGTACTGAACCCAGCTGGATTCATCAGGTACTGAACCCAGCTGGATTCATCAGGTATTGAACCCAACAAGCTGGATTCATCAGGTACTGAACCCAGCTGGATTCATCAGGTACTGAACCCAACTGGATTCATCAGGTACTGAACCCAACAAGCTGGATTCATCAGGTACTGAACCCAGCTGGATTCATCAGGTACTGAACCCAGCTGGATTCATCAGGTACTGAACCCAGCTGGATTCATCAGGTACTGAACCCAGCTGGATTCATCAGGTACTGAACCCAACAAGCTGGATTCATCAGGTACTGAACCCAGCTGGATTCATCAGGTACTGAACCCAAGCTGGATTCATCAGGTACTGAACCCAACTGGATTCATCAGGTACTGAACCCAACAAGCTGGATTCATCAGGTACTGAACCCAACAAGCTGGATTCATCAGGTACTGAACCCAGCTGGATTCATCAGGTACTGAACCCAGCTGGATTCATCAGGTACTGAACCCAACAAGCTGGATTCATCAGGTACTGAACCAAGCTGGATTCATCAGGTACTGAACCCAACAAGCTGGATTCATCAGGTATTGAACCCAGCTGGATTCATCAGGTACTGAACCCAACAAGCTGGATTCATCAGGTACTGAACCCAGCTGGATTCATCAGGTACTGAACCCAACAAGCTGGATTCATCAGGTATTGAACCCAGCTGGATTCATCAGGTACTGAACCCAACAAGCTGGATTCATCAGGTACTGAACCCAGCTGGATTCATCAGGTACTGAACCCAACAAGCTGGATTCATCAGGTACTGAACCCAACAAGCTGGATTCATCAGGTACTGAACCCAGCTGGATCTACAAGTTGTAGATGAGCTACTTGCACTATTTTAAAGCAACGGTTCGTTTTTAGACAAACGGTACAAGGTTTTCACCCGAATGCTCCGTCTCCAATAATGGATGGTAGGAGTGTGCCTTTGTTAACTGTGCCCGTGGTGGCCACCCCTCTGGTGGCAGCCAGCAGCCTCTGCAGGCCCGTGGCCACCCCTCTGGTGGCAGCCAGCAGCCTCTGCAGGCCCGTGGCCACCCCTCTGGTGGCAGCCAGCAGCCTCTGCAGGCCCGTGGCCACCCCTCTGGTGGCAGCCAGCAGCCTCGGCAGGTCCGTGGCCACCCCTCTGGTGGCAGCCAGCAGCCTCGGCAGGTCCGTGGCCACCCCTCTGGTGGCAGCCAGCAGCCTCGGCAGGTCCGTGGCCACCCCTCTGGTGGCAGCCAGCAGCCTCGGCAGGTCCGTGGCCACCCCTCTGGTGGCCTCGGAAAACCAGACATTTTTATCCAGGGAGAAAAAAAAGTCTGGGTCCGAGTCCACTTCAATTCGGCATAGTGTAGCCCAAACATCACTCACTCTGCTGATTTCTGATCGTCTGCACCTTTGTTAAATTGACACACAAACGCAAACATATACACACACACTAACTCCTCTCTCTCTCTGTCGCTCTAATTAATTAGTCTCATGTCTAGTAGTTTCTCCCGGCGGATCCTGCCGGCAGCTGCCTATGCCATAAAAAGCATAGGTGAGTTCCAGGCTACCCCTCTGGTGGCAGCCAGCAGCCTCGGCAGGTCAGTAACATGTAGACCAGGGGTCCTCAATAGGCGGACATTTTATTTCCATACTCTGCACCCCGGTATTGGTTGGTTGGGAGGGGATCCGATTTGTATAAGCTTGCCTTGGTGTGACTGAACTAAACAGGCATAGAGCCTTGGTGTGACTGTACTAAACAGGCATAGAGCCTTGGTGTGACTGTACTAAACAGGCATAGAGCCTTGGTGTGACTGTACTAAACAGGCATAGAGCCTTGGTGTGACTGTACTAAACAGGCATAGAGCCTTGATGTGACTGTACTAAACAGGCATAGAGCCTTGGTGTGACTGTAGTAAACAGGCACAGAGCCTTGGTGTGACTGTACTAAACAGGCATAGAGCCTTGGTGTGACTGTAGTAAACAGGCACAGAGCCTTGGTGTGACTGTACTAAACAGGCATAGAGCCTTGGTGTGACTGTACTAAACAGGCATAGAGCCTTGGTGTGACTGTACTAAACAGGCACAGAGCCTTGGTGTGACTGTACTAAACAGGCATAGAGCCTTGATGTGACTGTACTAAACAGGCATAGAGCCTTGGTGTGACTGTACTAAACAGGCACAGAGCCTTGGTGTGACTGTACTAAACAGGCATAGAGCCTTGGTGTGACTGTACTAAACAGGCATAGAGCCTTGGTGTGACTGTACTAAACAGGCATAGAGCCTTGGTGTGACTGTACTAAACAGGCATAGAGCCTTGGTGTGACTGTACTAAACAGGCATAGAGCCTTGGTGTGACTGTACTAAACAGGCATAGAGCCTTGGTGTGACTGTACTAAACAGGCATAGAGCCTTGGTGTGACTGTACTAAACAGGCATAGAGCCTTGGTGTGACTGTACTAAACAGGCACAGAGCCTTGGTGTGACTGTACTAAACAGGCATAGAGCCTTGGTGTGACTGTACTAAACAGGCATAGAGCCTTGGTGTGACTGTACTAAACAGGCATAGAGCCTTGGTGTGACTGTACTAAACAGGCATAGAGCCTTGGTGTGACTGTACTAAACAGGCACAGAGTCTTGGTGTGACTGTACTAAACAGGCACAGAGCCTTGGTGTGACTGTACTAAACAGGCATAGAGCCCCGCTCTCCGCTGGCCGCTGCGTGGCCCGCGTCACGGTATTGAATACTGTATGAACGAACGGGAGCAACCCCGAAACCTTCAACCTTCATCATGAAGCCACAACAAACACATGAATCACTGGCACATCAGCCTTCAGGGCCCCGAGGGACAGTAATAGAGCCATAATCTGAATCAATGTAGAACGAGCATGCACGCCACACGCACGGCATGCACACACGCACGCACGCACGCACGCACGCACGCACGCACGCACGCACACACGCACACACACGCCACGAACACACGCCACGCCACACACACACACACACGCGCCACCAACACACGCCACGCCACGCACGCACGCCACGCACGCACGCACGCTCTAAATAAAACCAACAGGGTGCCTACAGTTAAACATATTATTCTTGATTCCGTATTTTCTTTTCTTTCTACTACTACTACTACTATCTAATAGCCCTCTGGAAGCCATGGGCCACTGGCTGGGCTACACTCATTGCAGAGCCCTTTCTGCCCCAAATACAACATCAATACAGCTCGTAAATAACACATGGCATAGCACATAGCGGTATTGGGGGGGAAAAAAACTAAAAAAACAAAGAAAAAGTCTTTGTAAAGGTCAGCAACTTTCCACAGTAGGTCAGTCTCAATGGACGTTAAGACGGTTAAGCGCCGTGGATCATCTCCAGGCTGTTGGTTAGAGCTAGAGAGAGAGAGAACACAAAGCGAGGCATTCATCAGCACTTGGGTTTGTGAAAGGTAGCATAAGGCGAGGGTTCCCGAAGTGACACCTCAAATAATCATATAACCCTCGGCCAGCCTGACAAGCACTTGAGATGTGTAGGCATTGCATTTAGTTTGTTTCCGAAGATACATTTTGTGAAAATAGCCAAACTACAAGCTCACAACGCCCCGCACTGCGAGGCGTTGTGAGCTTGTAGATCGGCTATTTTCAGCAAGTGCCAATTATCTAATGTAATCCTGGGCGCTACACTCCCTCTGCTAACCTGGGGGGGGCAGCGGACTGACCTCATGCCTCCTTCTATGCATGAAGGAGGCACGCACTACGTCCGGCCAGGGAAACTCCCCCCTGTCAGGTGAGTTTCCCTGGCCGGACGTAGTGCGTGGAAGGAACACATTATTCCGACCAGTTCCTTTCCCCTCCATCAGGCACCCCAGCTGGCCAGGGAGAGGTTAAAAATCTCATAATGGCTAAAATCAGCCATAATGACGGCATCAAGGCCCGACAAAATAAATTTTAGTCGACTAAATCAACTGTAGATTTAGTCGACTAAAATATGACATTTAGTCGACTAAATCTACAAACACTAAAACATTCCAGGTGACTAAAATGTGACTAAAACTAAGTGAAAACTATTCAAGAGACTAAAACTAACATCAAAATGTGCTGCCAAAAACAACGCTGCTCGTCACCACTTCAGCCGTGAAGCAGGGCTGCTAGTAAATCGATTAATCGAATCGGCACTAATCACTGGAGTTTTTTGCAATTTATCATAGGTGGGGGTTTTTTTGGGTTTTTTTTAATGTTTTTTTTTTTGTGGCTTTCGCCTTTATTTTATATATTTTATGGAGGGACAGACAGTAGGCTGACAGGAAATAGGGAGAGAGATGGGGGGGTGACATGCAGTAAAGGCCGTCGGGATCGGGAGTCGAACCCGCGGCACACTGCTAGACTGGATTACCAGCCAAGGTGCCTGGACCACTGAGCCATGGCCCAGGCCTATCATAGGTGTTTTAACCACTTATCCAATCCAGTGTTAAGTGTAACTAAACTAAAGAGGAGTGAGCCATCGCTCTTCCCTTAGTTACAATCTGATGATAGTTGTACATGCACAGTAGCGACTGCAAAGCTAAATGACACAATGATTATAGTATCAAGAACAAAACATATTTTTTAGTTCAGAAGAGTACTGTTCCTTTTAGACTGATACATGTGTAGCTATTCTTTAATCAAATGTATGCAGTCAGAATAAGCCTAAAGACACCATGAGTTGCTTTAATTCATTTTAATTTAGTTTGTCTTTTATTTGAATAGCAGCCTAATCAGCAGCTAATCAAATGTATTTTTGAATGAATTATCTTTTTTGTTAGTTAGAACATGTCTAAAATAACCTAAAATATATTTTTAAGGTAATAGCTAAATAAGTGTCATAATCCGATTCATCGATTCATCGTTTAAATAATCGATGAACCGATTATGAAAATAATCGTTAGTTGCAGCCCTACCGTGAAGTAATTCCACAATTGAGAGGGGGCGGGGCCAGGGTTAATCTGCCTGGGGCAATATGCACTGCAAAGGCAGATGAAGGCCGTCTACACAAGGCTACTACTAATCACCTGGGACCCCTTTCCTTTCCCCCAGTTTGGGAACCGCTGGGTAACAGCTATAATCACCTGGGACCCCTTTCCCCCAGTTTGGGAACCGCTGGGTAACAGCTATAATCACCTGGGACCCCTTTCCTTTCCCCCCGTTTGGGAACCGCTGGGTAACAGCTATAATCACCTGGGACCCCTTTCCTTTCCCCCCGTTGGGGAACCGCTGGGTAACAGCTATAATCACCTGGGACCCCTTTCCTTTCCCCCAGTTTGGGAACCGCTGGGTAACAGCTATAATCACCTGGGACCCCTTTCCTTTCCCCCAGTTTGGGAACCGCTGGGTAACAGCTATAATCACCTGGGACCCCTTTCCTTTCCCCCCGTTGGGGAACCGCTGGGTAACAGCTATAATCACCTGGGACCCCTTTCCTTTCCCCCCGTTGGGGAACCGCTGGGTAACAGCTATAATCACCTGGGACCCCTTTCCTTTCCCCCAGTTTGGGAACCGCTGGGTAACAGCTATAATCACATGTGTGGGAAATGGTCGGTAGATTTCTTCTCATCATGGAACGGGGGATATCTTGCAGAAGTGATGTCATCGTTGAGTAATTCATGTTAGTTCGTGCCATTTCTTTTTTTTTTTTACATACACGCACGTGCTTCTGTCGAGGATAGATTTGGTCGTGTTGTTGAACTTAACCCCTTTTGGTGTTAGCATTATGTTATAATTTAGCTATTGAAAAATAGCAGACCTACAAGCTCGTAGCGCGCCACCGAGTGGCACGCTACGAGCTTGTAGGTCTGCTATTTTTGAAAAATCGAAGAACCACTGACATAGAAACATAGCTTTTTCAGAAAACTGTCAGGATGTAGAAGACATTTTTAGAATCTGATCTCAGGTCAAAATGGGTTAAAACGGATTGACGATGGTATTTAGCCTTCCAATACACTGGTTACTTTGTGCACAAACACTGAATTGTTTGCGTAGAGTTCAAAGCTTCAGAAATGTCCGACCAAACTTTACTTCTTCCCACACCCAAAGTTCTTCGGTCAAACTTCGTATATTTGAGTTCAGTTCTGATTTAGCTCCAAGTATTGGCTTGAAAAGAATGTTTGACAAATGAGTAACAACCTCCACCAAACACTCTTCTAACTGTCCAAAATGGAACCCAGGCTCGGCCGCCTCACTTCCTGTTCCTTTATAGCTTCCTGGCAGTTCACTTCCTGGAATTGGAACTATTCCTGGAACTATTGCTCACATACATTTCCCCCACAGCTCCCCCTGTGATCAAACTTTGTAATTTTATCAACAGAAAGTGGATGACCACATGGTTCAACTACACAAAACAATACATTATATTCTCCGTACACTACATTTCAGTGTTAAATATTCAACCATAGTTTCAACCAATATATTCCCTTGTTATTCCCCAGTAATATGTTTCAATTTCTTTCAATACTCATACAAGGACAGAAAATACATGTACAGGTATGAAGAGGTAAATTAATTGAATCAACTCCCTTAATAGCTAATCTCTATTGATTGCCATGAACGATGCATGTAACCATAGCAATGTTTAGCACAGCCCAAAGATGTTGACTTGGATAAATAGCGGGCTATATTAATCCCATGAGGAGTGACGGGACGATAAGAAAATTAAATGTCGCAAAAATACTGGCAATTTTTTTTCTTCAGATTAACGCCATTATCACGATCATCAAAATATGCTTCAAATGGCACTTTTGTTAAAGGACCACTTCACCACTTTTCAACCCATCTTCATATAATAGGTCCTCACTAATAATCTTGAAAAAATGGCGCAATTTTTTTTCTACTCTGTGTCTCATACGAGGGCTGTGGGCAGTTCAGAAACCGTCTTCCAGTGACATCATCGATGGGGAATACAAGCTAATAAAAACTGCAGGCTTTCTAGTCCTGAAAAGTTGCAATGCGAAAATGGAAGCCATCGTTCTCACGATAATGAAAATCTAAAAAATGTTGTAAAAAAATAATCTGCCTAATGATGATCACTGGAGGACGGTTTGTAAACTGCCCACAGCCCTCCTATGAGACACAGACTGAGTAGAAAAGAATGGTGCCATTTTATCATGATTATTAGTGAGGACCTATTATATGAAGATAGGTTGAAAAGTGGTGAAGTGGTCCTTTAACCACTTGAACCCCCAGCATCGCAATTATGGGGGGGAACAATCTTCTTTTTTTAAATCAGACCTGTCTGAACTGAGTGGTGCTGTTGGGGTGTCTGACTAGTGGGTGTCTGAGTAGTGGGATGGTCCCATCCCTGGTGGGATGGTCCCATCCCTGGAGAAAACCGTATATAGTTGCAGTATGAACTACTGGGGTACAGCACATACAGAGTTAACCCATTTAGGCCTGACGTCGAAATTTAAAAAAATGTCTTCTAAATCCTGACAGCTTTCTGAAATACCCATGTTTCTGTATCAGTGGTGCTCAATATGTCATGTCAAGGACCCCCACAAATGATATGTAATTGGCCTCCGCCCCCATCTGAAAATATGTTATTCCAGGAACCCCTCAGAAGCAAAGATTTTAGTTAAAAACGTTCGCTCTGAAAGAATATATTCAAAGATTTGTGCCACATTTTGATGATTTTCATCCGCGCCGCGCTATGAGCTTGTAGATCTGCTATTTTTCAACACCAAAACACCAAAAGGGGTTCCCGCCCAGAAGGGGTTAAGAGGGGTGATGCCAATCAGATAGATGACTATAGAAGTCAGTTGTCACGCAGGTCCGGCGTGGGTGGCATTACCTCGTCTCCACCTAGCATCCCCCTCCATCATATCAGGCCAGGATGGGCCAACACTTTGGCGTGAAAAGCCTGATGGAGCTCCCGAGTGGAAGTGCAAGTATAAGATGTGAAAAGACAGGCGTCGTGCGGACCAGCTACTGCGTACGTACGGTGAGGATTGAGGAGTGACACGTATAGGCGCCATGACTGTCACCGACGCTAGCCGTTTCCGACACCGTAAAACTCTGACAGCATAATAAAAGTATAGACCCGTATCGGGGGCACCTGGTTTATTTAACCCATTTCGGGCGGGAACCCCTTTTGGTGTTAGCATTATGTTATGCTTTAGCTGTTGAAAAATAGCAGATCTACAAGCTCATAGCACGGCACCGAGTGCCGCGCTATGAACTTGTAGGTCTGCTATTTTTGAAAAATCATAAAAATGTGGCGCAAATCTTTGAATATAATATTCTTTCAGAGCGAACGTTTTTAACTCAAATCTTTGCTTCTGAGGGGTTCCTGAAATAACATACTTTCAGATGGGGGTCGGCGGCCAAATACATATAATTTTTGACATGAAATATTGAGCACCACTGATACAGAAACATAGGAATTTCAGAAAACTGTCAGAATTAAGAAGACTTTTTTTATTTCGATGTCAGGCCTAAATGGGTTAAATGCAGTGGGGATTTAGTGATTCGACTCAAATGCAACGGCAACATTCAGCAACTCTCTGCCGTTGGTTTGTCCAGTTGTCAAAATCAATCAATTATCAATCAATTCTCCTTTGTTTGCAATTAAAATAGAATACAACTCAATATACAAATCGTTAACAATAAAATATGTAGTGGTTAGAGAGCCATACTGGGGAGCCAGAGGCCCTGGTTGTCCCAGCTAGGGTCCATCCCAGGCCAGGTCAGCAATACGAGGTTGTGTCCCTGACTATTATCACCTAATTGTTCCCAGAGGCGCTTTTACCATCTACACGCAACTCCACAACAGAAGAATCAACTTTGTTTGACCGTTTGTTGCGTATCTGTGAGGTCTGAACTAAGATAATGAATAATTGATATTATATCAATTTTATTAGATATGTGATATAAGTTTACATTTGGTGAACAAAATATATCGGTATAGAGGGTATGCGCATGCTTAAAGTGAATGGCACATTGAGTGGTAAATCGAGTGGCAAAGCAACATGAAAAGTGAGTTTAACATTGTTTAACGTTGTTTAATGCAATCAGATAGGACTTTTATGTTTGGATGTATATGGTCTGTCAAGGCCAGAAAGTCGTTTTTTGCCACTCAGTAGGCGTTCCTGCATAACTTCCGGGTTTGATGATGATGTCACGCACATACCCTCTATTGGTTGATATCGGATCAAGAATAATGCAGAAGTAGAGCGTTCTTTCTGGGTGCTTCAAATCAAACGCCACTGAAATTATAATAGCTGGGGGCGGGGCAGTCCACCCTCTAGTTTATTTATATATATAACTCTAGTAGTGAGATAAGAGTTGAGTCCAAACTGTTCTGGGAAACGGAGAGAGAGAGTCTGTAGTCCTTCTACTGAAGGAGAAGGTCATTCAACAGCCTGGGAGCCAGGAGGAGGAGGAGGGAGTAGAGTCCAGGTCGCCCCGTGTCGGCCAGGGTGTCAAGTCATAGGGACAGACACGGACACAGACCTCCTGTGTTAGCCGAGGAAGTGTGTGAGACGGACGGGGTGTAAGGTGTACCATGCCCTTGATCGCCTCATACAGTAGGAGGTCATCAACAGTTTTGAATTAGTAAACTAAGTAAACTATAGTAAACATTGAGGGAGTTTGAAGATGTGCCCTATCATTCTAATTCTTTCTTTTTTCTTTTTTTCTTTTACCGGAAGTTCAAATATTTAATAAAAAAAAAGTAAGTGGTGCAACTCCGTGTGGGGGTCCCCGGGGGGACCTACGGGCAGCATGAGACTAGCAGCGCCACATAAATGTTGCAGCAGAACATTTCTATAAAACAAGAAATAAATCAAATAAAACGAGAGATGGACCATTCCAACAGGCTCAGCGCTCCCTGCAGCACAAGGAGATGTACAACTTTACATATGACAACAGCCAAAAGGTAATATATGTACAAGGATTAAGGAAACTGTCGCAAATTAATACTGTACATGAAACAGTGGCTCTCAACAGCCTGTGGACGGTGGATGGAACAATGTGGTGGATGCATCCTGCTGTAGGTAAGATATATTAAGATCCATAAAAGGATATCACACACCTAACACCGGAGGTGTTACCGTACCCCACAATGACAACTTCCACCCGCAAGTGAGAAGATCACAGTGGGCAAGTTGAGGCTGTGCATGCATCGGCCCTACAGTGTGTGTCTGAGCCTGAGGTTCTGACGCACGTCAGTGAAAAACAGTGTTGTTTTCGTCGACTAAAACTAAGACGAAAAATGTCCGTCGACTACCTTTTTCCACTGACAAAAACTAAATGGAAACTAAATGACAACTAAGCTATGATGACTAAAACTAAGACTAAATGTACTGACAATTTCGTCAACAAATAAAAACTAGACTAAAATGTTAGGAAGGGACTAGTGGACAAGAGATCCAGTATAAGTCATTTTACACTTGGTTGCATGCTGAAAATAGCAGATCTACAAGCTCACAACGCGTCGCAGCGTGACACGCCAAAACACATTTTAGTCGACTAAATCGACTGTAGATTTAGTCTACTAAAATCGTATGATATTTAGTCGACCAAAACTAGACTTAACACTAAAACATTCCAGGTGACTAAAATGTGACTAAACTAAGTGAAAACTATTCGAGAGACTAATGACTAAAACTAAAATCAAAAGCTTCTGCCAAAAACACTGGTGAAAAACTACGTTTTCAGTGCGACACACGCAGACGTGAGCATCCGAAAGCTTTTACCTACTAATTACCTAAATATTCTGTATTGTGACTTTAGTGCTTTTACTAAAATATTAACTTAAAAAACATGGATTTATATTTTTATATTCAGATTTCCATTACTTTGCACATATTCAGAAATGCAACTGGCGACGCCTCCAAAATGTTACCCCTCTGGGGATGATTTAAAATTCTAAGAAGGCATTTACTTCAAGGGTTGATGCATCAAGGATTATTATGATACCTTGATACATATTATGATTCCTTGCCACTTTCAAAAGCAATGCTGGAAGTTTTTAAATAACTATTATATGCTCTGCCCTCACATTAGTGTGAATGGAATGACAAATATGTTGTATTGTAATAAATGGGACTGTATACATTCACTTTGGGATGGTTCAAATTGTATTTTGGGACGGTTCTGGGATGTTGGTGAAAAATGTTAGTCTGGAGCCCTGGCATTCATATATGGAGTATACGGTTGTCTACGAACATACACGTAGATAGCACCAGTAGTTCCAGACCCACAGGAACGCACCCAGGGTGCCGGCCCGATTCCGGCGAGCCACCCCGCGAGAAATGACAGAGTTACCGTGTGGGGGTCCCTCTACTGTACCCACTACCCTCTACTGTACTGTACTGTCACTGTACTGTACTGGCACACCTGAAATCACCATATGTGACCGAGTCTGGCAAATAGGCCCTCATCTCGACAAGAGTCATTTTTCTGTTTTTTACAGATTATTCAAGTACAGAATGTAAGCTTTCATATGATGTATCATTCAATTAAATTGGAAAATATTTGAAGGAGTCGGAGATATGAGCATTTTAAAGTGATTGTACCATTTTTGTACCAAGCTGTTGAGGGCTGATTACACCCCGCTGCATGTTATTATTATGTCCATATAGAGTTATGGTTTTTAGCGAGCCTACTACTACAGTGTTAAAGTGTCATTTCAACGGTGTTGAAATCCTTTTTCCACTCGGTCAAAATCTAACCCAGAGCGCTCCAGTCAGTCCACCCCGACGGTTACAGATCACAGCACTATAGAGCACCGAAGTCCTGACGTCACTGCCCGCGCAAAGGTTCATGTATGTTTTTATAAGCATTGTACTCTCCATAGGGGGATTTTAGATCGCCTCATATAAGAACTGTGTTTGAAAAATAAACCGATCACCCCGGCCTTTTCACTCATATGGATATGAAGCATCGACTGAAGGTGGAAATGTACAAATATACCCAAAGAGTAACAAAATAAGCGTTAGAAACGAGCCAAACAACCCAGAGACTACATTTCCGGGTAGGCTGCTTCTGCCCGCAGCCCGTCGCACAACAGAAACTGAACGTTAATTACGTTTATTTTTATTTTATTGATATATAATGTATCGTGGTTAGTACGAGTCGAGTCACCACCAGCTGAGCTTACGTCAACGAGGAATCTCAGGAATGCAATATGTTGACAGCTGGGCGTGACGTATATGCTCAGCGACATTGCATTCATATGTAGTTTCAAGGCTTTTGCGGTCACATTAATTCCATTTTCTCTAGAAACTGGCTGTATCAAATATGAATGGACATCATTAACGACGCACAGCCACTCCCCTGACAGAAACGCTGAGGTGGTCGGTTTATTTTTCAAACACAGTTCTTATATGAAGCGACCTAAAATCGCCGTTTGGGGATCTCAATGCAAATAAACAAATACATGAACCTGGAGATTGACGACCTCTACTGAAAGTGACGTCAGACTTCGGAGCTCTATAATGAAATATAATATAATATAATATGTCGGGACTGGGGAGTCTGACGGCGGGGGAAACCATTGCCTGGAGCTGAGCCGCGCGCCGAGCCTGTGTTCACTGCGCAGTGGGCAGCAACAGCAACACACACACACACAGCGCATCATGTGCCATGCATGCGTACTAGTATTAAGTAATTATTTTCTGTAAAGTATAACCCCTCGCACTATAGCCATGTTAAAGAATTCTGTGTTTACAAACACACAAGCACGCTAATGAGCCGAGTCTGAAACCTGAGGACAAAGACATTCCAAAGGCCAATCGAAAGCTACATGCAAATCTCGGAACTGCTCTTCTCCGCCCCCAAAACAGAGGTAAAGTTACCGAAAAAACAAGCATACTTTGGACTTATAAATGTATACATTTAATTTACCCAAATCAATAATCTGTTGGAATGAAAACCTTCAACATTCAAACTGTGTTAATATGAAAAAAACGAAAATCACACAAAAAATCTAGTTTATTTAGCGATTTTCTGCCTTTTCATTATTGGCGAGATGAGGACCATTTTGCCAGGCTCGGTCACATATATACAGTTAATAAGTGCGTGTGTGTTTGTGTGTGTGTTAGGTTGCGCACAGGTGGTGAAAAACAACCATGCTGTTTTCGTGCTCATACCCAGGCAGCCAGCCAGGCAGCCACCCACACATAGTCACTTAAGGAAGTGGTTTGCACCACTTAAAACATGTGCACTTACTTCTCCCCCAGTTTACTAGTGACCCTGTGGTCCTTGATGTGCCTACTGTATGTGTAGGTCATTGTTTGTACACTACATTGTCCAATCAACGAAGGTCCCAGTACAAAATAAACTCCAGTTTATTTGGGTTGCCAAGCAACGTGAATATGCCTTCTCAACATCTCTGGCATGGTGCCAAGCAGCAAGCCGAGCACCACGCAGATCTCTACAGAAGGCCCACAACTCTTGGGAGTCTCGGCTGCTGCCGCAAAGGATTAAATTAGCATTCAGTGTTTTGCAGAGAATGTTTGCCAGGAACAAAATGGTAATGAGATAATTTAGGCATTCTTAGACATTATACTGTACATTAGTGTGGCACGATTCTTGCTCAAAATGTGAATCTAGAATCTATTGAAATTCACGATTCTCATACGATGATTTTTATTAATTTTTTCGCATGGAAATATCTATTGTCTTTAATCTGTAGATGCTGAACTATATTCAAGATGTGGCACCTGGAGCCAACTACTGTGGCTTTAAACAGACAACATCAAATGTCTTCAAAATCCTGACAGTTTTCTGAAAAACCTTATGTTTCTGTATCAGTGGTGCTCAATATTTCATGTCAAGAACCCAAAAATCATATGTAATATGCCTCCCCCATCTGAAAATATGTTGTTCCAGGGACCTCCCCAGAAACAAAGATTTGAGTTAAAATGTTCACTCTGTAATAATATATATTATATATATATATTCAAAGATTTGAGTCACTTTTTCACGATTTAAAAAAAATAACAGACCTACAAGCTCGTAGCGCGGCACTCGGTGCCGCGCTATGAGCTTGTAGATCTGCTATTTCTCAATAGCTAAAGTATAACATAATGCTTTAAAACACCAAAAGGGGTTACCACCCAAAATGGGTTAAACCTCTCTTAGGTAAGTCTCTCTTTTGTAGCAAAAACATAAGAGTAACTCTAATTAATTGAACTACTGTAGTGCTGCACGATTCTCATTGTATAGGTTCTGAATCTAGATCTCAAACTTTTATTTATTTTTTTGATTAATTGTGCCCAACCAGGTATAGTCTGGTGACCACCGGAGAGACGGGTGACAACCGGAATGTAGACGGCACCCGGGTGAGCAGTATGGGTTGGTGCCCCAGCCTGCATCCTCCGTGAGGAGGAAGCCCAAAAAACCTTCGGTGAGGCCTTTAGGAGGGCCATTCGAGCCGCAAGCGGAGCCTGCAGCACCACCGTTGATTTAGTCGACTAAAATCGTATGATATTTAGTTGACTAAAACTATAGACTAACAGTCACACATTTCAGATGACTAAATTGAGACTAAAACTAAATTTTATTCAAAAGACTACGACTAAACTAAAATCTAAATTTGCTGCCAAAATCAGTACAGTACAGTACAGTACAGTACAGTACAGTACAGTACAGTACAGTACAGTACAGTACAGTACAGTACAGTACAGTACAGTACAGTACAGTACCACTCATTACGGACGGGTCTGATTTTTTGTTTTTGTTTTACAAAGTTATGAAGCAAACCTCTAAGCCTCTGTGGAAGAGCCGGGGTGAGGAAATAATAGATGTGCAGAGTGTTCTGCAGTGTTAAACGTGAGCAGTGCACAGACTACAGTAGAACCCCAAACGCAAACAACCGGAGGGCAAAAACACTTCAAACACTCGACACTCTGTTACCAAGGCTAAACCAGTCCAAGGGAACAGCCCGACAGGCAAAAACCCAAAGTCCAATTGCGGCACAGCCAGATCAAAAACACAAGCAGGCAAAACAGAATCCGGGAAGGGAACGAACGGAGGAATACAAAGTAACAGTCAAACAGAAGGCTATAAATAAAAGCCAAAACATGAAGTACCTAACGCATTTTGGGCGGGAACCCCTTTTGGTGTTAGCATTATGTTATGCTTTAGCTATTGAAAAATAGCAGATCTACAAGCTCATAGCGCGCTACCGAGTGGCGCGCTACGAGCTTGTAGGTCTGCTATTTTTGAAAAATCGAAGAACGACTGACATAGAAACATAGCTTTTTCAGAAAACTGTCAGGATGTAGAAGACATTTTTAGAATCTGATCTCAGATGAAAATGGGCTAAACAAATGTTTCACGAACTGGCAGGCAGACACAGAGGAATGAGTGGAGTTTTATCCACTTGTCTCCGGTGTCTCTCCCCGTGAGGCCTTAGCACGAATTATGGGCATCGTTCCTGCTTGTCAGTCATTCAATTCAGTCGAGAGCTCCGTGTGTCAGTCAATAATAATAATAATGATGATGTGGAAAACACAACCCGACAGAAACACAAAAGGGTCATATTAGTCTGCCGTTACGTTCCGCGCAGTGTTAATGTTGACAGACAGCACATTTTGATTTAGTTTTAGTCATAGTCACTTGAATAAAATGTAATTTAGTTTTAGTAATATTTTCGTCATCTGAAAAGTGAAGAGTTTTAGTCCGCTAAATACAGAGATTAAAATAGGGTGCATTTTGCATCCCAAAACACAGTTTATAGTTAAGGGACACAATAAAACAACGACCTCTGCATCCACGGGATGCACTACTGTACTACTGTACTGTTTTTTTATTCTAGTTTATTTTGCTAGCTTTAGTTATAATAGTCATTTCTTCTTCTGTTTTCTACATGAATGTAACCACATTATAACAATATAAAATAAATGGGAGTTAAATGCTGCAATTTGTAAAAATGGCAAAATATGACTCCTAACGTTGTTGAAGTGGGACTCATAAAATGTCCCTGGGACTCATTCTAAAAGACCATCCCTGCATCCCGGGACTCATTACATTGAAAACCTATTTACATCACTGTAAATATCATAAGATTTTAGTCAAATTACAAGTTACAAACAAATTACAAGTTACAAAGTATCATTTAGCTGGGGAGTGGGGACCCCCTGGAACTCTCTCAAGGACCGCTTTGGAAACCACCGCCCTAAAGCTTCCGAAGGACATCATGGCCTCATCATCATCATCACGTCCTGGTTCGCTTCGGTCAATATCTGCACTCAGACAGAAAATGAGCTCTAAAATGCTCTGGTGACTCCAGAGGCCCATTTAAGTGTGCCAGTGTAAAAGGACAGCCCAGTGGATGGAATCATGGCCACTTTAGGCATTCAGCAGATCAGCTCTCATTCAGAGAGACGTACGGATAGCCCCTTTCCACTACGACGGGGGGGGGGGGGGGGGGGGGACCCACAACTTTAAGCTCAATACCGTTGCTAAAATGGCTGCAAATTAGTCAACAGACAACGGGGTACGTTTTCATGCAATTGTAATGAAAAGAATTGACGGCAGTGACGGCCATATTGTGTTTCCATTCAAACAAGCCCATTCATTCTTCCCATAGAGATTCCCAAAAATATATATATATAAATTATTTTAAGGCTAGAATCAAGCCATCCACGCTCCTGGTGAATCATGGCCATTTACTTTTTTAAACTGTTTTATGGTCATGATTACCCCAGGAGCCTGAATCTCTTGGTTCAACTAACCAACTTAAAATAATTGATATAAATATCTCTATGCGAAGAAATGAATGGCCTTTTTGTGTGTGGAACCACACATTTGGCCGCCACTGCTATGCCCTTTTCTATGCCCTGTGCTTTTTCAGAACCAATTATTTCATATAACCATTCATAGGACATAGCGCTTGACCCACCAGTGAACACTGTACATGTTCTCTCTTCTGGCACCGTACCCTCCCTGGAGCCGACGGCTAGGCTCTCACAGCCCAAATTAATGACCCACTCTCCCCTCTCACAGGGTCTGGATTAATAGAGGGATGATCAGACAAGGGAGAGACAGATTGCATGAAGTTCAACCTCTGCAACAAAGACTCATTTTCATCTTTCAACTATCGGCCTGTACTACCTGTGTGTTTCAAAGTGCATCTTAACACCCCCCCAACACACACACACACACACACACACACACACACACACACACACACACACACACACACACACACACACACACACACACACACACACACACACACACACACACACACACACACACACACACACACACACACACACACACAGCGAAGTGATGCGTTGAAGATGTGCTATTTACTGGTGTCGCGGATCGCTAAGCCAGGTTGTATGGCAATTTTGGAAACCCATACATTATGGCCTAACCTAACCCACAATTCACTTGTTTTTTTTTCAATTGATCATGTCGTCCATTTCTCACGTTTGTTTTCTGGCAACACAAAGCCATTCCCTACAGCAGCCACGTCTTAAGCCTATAACGGGTGGTAGAGTGTGCTGCTACAAGGGATGGATACCGAGGTAAATCCTACCATGAATCCAATTTACAGTTAATCCACAATGGGATCAATAGACAACAACAGCGTCTCCGTCATGCAAATTCACTCCTCTGGCCTGGTAATCTTTTAATGCATTCTGAACGGGAACCCCTTTTGGTGTTTTAAGCATTATGTTATACTTTAGCTATTGAAAAATAGCAGATCTACAAGCTCGTAGCGCGCCACCGAGTGGCGCGCTACGAGCTTGTAGGTGTGCTATTTCAGAAAAATCGTGAAAATGTGCCTCAAATCTTTGAATATATATTCTTTTAGAGTTTCAGTTTTACCTCAAATCTTTGCTTCTGGGGAGGTCCCTGGAACAACCTATTTTCAGATGGGGGGGCGGAGGCATATTACACATAATTTTTGGGGTCCTTGACATGAAATATTGAGAACCACTGATATAGAAACACTGATATACAAACATCAGTTTTTCCGGAAAAAAATGACTTTTTTAATTTCGACGTCAGGCCTAATTGGGTTAATGCTCATTAAAGAATCTCACAAGCTCAAACATGTTGCTCATTCTCATGTTAGCTATATATTATACGGTGGTTTTCAATCTGAGGCCCAGGGACCCTACAGGGACCCACCATGGGCCCATGGACCCTACAGGGACCCACCATGGGCCCATGGACCCTACAGGGACCCACCATGTGGGGGAACAATATGAATTATTTAATATAGCATCACAATCACTTTAATCACTTATTAAGCCTACTGTATAGGCTATACATCAACGCTGGCTCAGGGGTAGAGTGGCCGGATGGTAACCGCAAGGTTGCCAGTTCGAACCCTGTGGGCTCCCCCAGAGTTAGTGTTGAAGTGTCCTTGAGCAAGACTCTGAACCCCTAATTGCTCCTGATGTGCAGGTTGGCGCCATCGGTGTGTGAATGTGTGGGTGAATGTAATGCACAATCTATGTAAAGCGCCTTGGATAAAGGCGCTATATAAATGCACCATTTACCATTTAGCCAATCTGTGGCACGCCCAGAACAGAAGATTTGTGTTATAGAATTCAAAATGATTCAATATTTTTCAAAGATGTTAAAAAAAATAGCAGATAGTACCTACAAGCGCATGCATGCATCTACCATTTTTAACCCATTTTGACCTGAGATTAGATTCTAAAAATGACTTCTACATCCTGACAGTTTTCTGAAAAAGCTATGTTTCCATGTCAGTCGTTCTTCGATTTTTCAAAAAAATAGCAGACCTACAAGCTCGTAGCGCGCCACTCGGTGCCGCGCTATGAGCTTGTAGATCTGCTGTTTTTCAATAGCTAAAGCATAACATAATGCTAACACCATAAGGGGTTCCCGCCCAGAATGGGTAGGGTAAGACATAATGTGTTGAACCACACTATACTTTGAGAACCACTGCTTTATGATGTTTGAGTTGGAAATAACAAAAATAACAGATTTGTTCCCCTCAAAACAAACTATAGCCTAACAGGGGGAGTCCAACTTCAGGGAGAGTGACAGCTACTTTGAGGGAGATATCATATTATATAAGTCAGATGTAGGTACAGCTAAACCACTTTTACACACAATAGCACAGAAAAGCACACATGCAGCTTCATGCTCACTTCCTTATGACCTTATCATCCTTATCACACTGGTTCTCAAAGTAGCATGCCTACTAATAATAATACAACTTTATTTGTATAGCACCTTTCATGACATGCAGCTCAAAGTGCTTTACAGAGCAATGGAGAAAGATAGAAAAGAAAAGCAAGGCATAAACATTAAAAAACAAGAGCAGTAATGTAATACAGTGAGGACATGTCATGAATAACAACAAATTAAAAGATCAATTCAAAGCGTGTAGAGTGTAGAAGTGGGTGCTTTAAAAAATGTCTACTAGTGTCCAGCTTTATATACTCTAAGGTGTCCAGGGACTCCCAAAAATGGCAAGCTTTTTATTTTACTTATTTATTTTTTTACATAAATATTATCTTCTGGGGGGTTCATGTCACAAAACAAAACATTTTCAAATGCGTGGACGCCGGGGACGGGCGGGTCCTTTACATTAAAATGTTTGAGTACCAACATGACATATCATATGGTTTGGCCTATATACCTTAATATGTTCATGACTCATTCATTCATCATAATTAATATCCCAAACATTAGCATAATAACAAGTGTTGTCTCTCTTCCTACCTTGAGTTCAGTTGAAGTTTCAGCCCTTCAGGAAGTTCAGGTGTTTGTTTGTGTCGTTGGTGGGTTTCTTCTTAGTTCTAGTTTGTTGTGTGTTGTTGTGTGAAGTGGTTACGTCTGTCCACAACTTATAGCTGCTATGATAGCTAGCGCCAAATCATGGCTAATAACGCCTTTTAGACAGAAAATAGCTGAGTCTGCCAAGCTTAGCCATAATAACTCAATACCGAAAATCTCTGCCACTCACACTCGGTCACTCCAGCATGGCAAAATTATGGCGAAATTGGTGACCTGGCGAAATATGTGACCATCTTGTAGAACTTGCATAGCCTGGTGGAACCACTCCCCCTGCTGGACAACATTTAGGAGGGAACTTGTGAACTCAATACTGCCGCAATCTGGCAGAGTCAGGTTAGAAGTTGCATGGATGGAGGTCTTTAATTAAATATGTGGCCTGTTTTAATAGAGGGTCGTACCTGGAAGTTATGCGGGAACGCCCACTGAGTGGCAATACACTACTTTCTGGCCTTGACAGCCCATTCATCCAAACAGAAAAGTCCTGTCTGATTGCATCATTGCATTAAACAATGTTAAACTCCATTGCAGCTGTACGAAAAGCTTGAATTATCCTCTTTCTATCTGCAAAGTTTTTGTTTCATGAAAATCCACCATAGAAACGTTATGAGCTACTTTCTATCAAGAAATGCCCTGCATTTGATTATTTTTCTAAGTGTCAGAGTTTGGAAGTGCTTGGAAGTGCACACACACACACACACACACACACACAATATATCAGTATTCGGATAGGAACCTGGGGGCCACATTAAGTGATGTGGCTCCCAGGCCGCCCGTTGCCAATGTATCTAGTTCCAGAGTGATGACTCATCACTGATGAGACAGAGCTCGTTCAAATCATCAAGACTTCATTTGTCCTCAGAGGTTGGTAAATGTGACGACTCCTCAAACAGCAATAAGTGGTGCAGGACAAAGTACAGAGACCGATATCTTTCACTTCAAAAGTATACAGCACTGCCAAATTTGACTAGAGTAAAAGTGAAGAAATACACTCTTCAATGTCAAATAGTTTCTTTAATGACAAAGATGAAGAAGCCCTGCAGTAGAAACAAACAATCATAGAAAAACATTAACTAAAATAAGCAGGCTAATTATCACATGAAAATGTATACAAGCAAACATTTACTCACATAAGAGTGTAAACAAAATAAAGAGGCAAAAACTATACCATAGTTCCATATATAAGCATAACATAAACAAACTTACAGTTATTAGGTGAAGAACTTCCAACCAACAACCCTTCAAAAAGTACAAAAGTTTAATTTTCTTTTCTGTTTGTTTATTATTTCATTTTTAATGTTTTTAGTTATCCTTTGGACGCTGATTTATATGTTGTCTAGATTTGTTTTGGCATACGACGACCCAAATCTGGGATAGAAGACATTTGATGTATGTATGCTGTATGCTGTCAAAATGTAAAAAATCAATAAAAATGATAAATTACAAAAAAAAAGTACAAAAGTGTTGGCATCAAAATAAACTTGATTAATTGAAAATAAAGTAGTATCATGTATGTAATGTCTATTTTTATACTTTCATGGTAAAGTTGTGTCAATATGAGCGAGTTAATTCGATAATTTCTGGCCTTGAATTCTTGCATCCGTCCAAGCAATTGGGGAAAAGTTAATTTAATTTGGAATGTTTGATGCTGTGAATAGTATCCAAGGGTTTTGAAAAGTGACATCAAAGGTTCCGACATTAGTACCAAATTGATTGTGAAACAGTAACTTAAATGGTATCGCAGGCATCAATGCCCACACAATTCTGCATTCGGCAAAAACCACCCCATTCTCACATTGTTCAGCAGCCCACTCAGGTGATGGTGTCAATGCTCAAGTTTTCAGAGAAACAGCAGCGCAGAAACATTTTCAGTTTGACCTTTATAAAGTGGCTGATTGTTCATGGTATTTTATCGCCTCCATTTCTTTATAAACACAACATTGACACATTCTGAATTTGGGAAAAGATCAGCTTTCTTTTTCTTCCTTTAATTGCTATACGCCCCCTTTTCTCCTCAATTAGTTTTCTGTGTGTTGTCACCGCTGACATCAAATGAAATGTGATTTCCGCAGAGGGGTGGTTTAGCAGCCAGGCTGTGGAAGTATACGTGCAGTGAAGAGTATCACCCCTGCCCTGCCCGCCCGACTTCCCTCCACCGAACACGGGCCAATTGGTGTTTCACGACAAAGCCGGCCGGCTGCACCACGGTGGATTCGAGCACCCAGACTCTGTGGTGGCGGGCACCGGGCATGCACTAACGGGAACCCCTTTTGGTGTTTTGAGCATTGTTATACTTTAGCTATTGAAAAATAGCAGATCTACAAGCTCATAGCGCGGCACCGAGTGGCGCGCTACGAGCTTGTAGATCTGCTATTTTTGAAAAATCTTTAAAATGTGGCGCAAATCTTTGAATATATATTCTTTCAGAGCAAACGCTTTTAACTCAAATGTTTGCTTCTGGGGGAGTCCCTGGAACAGCATATTTTCAGATGGGGGTTCACAGCCAAATAAAGATAATTCTGGGGGTCCTTGACATGAAATAGTTTGAGAACGACTGACATAGAAACATGGGTTTTTCAGAGAGCTGTCAGTATTCAGAAGACATTAGTAGAATCGTCGTCAGGTCTAAATGGGTTAACACTGTGCCACCTGTGACCCGAGCGCCCTTTGGAACATAGCTGGACAGTGGAGTAAATAACAGGTTTGTAAATCAGTACAACATGTAGCCTAACTTGATTTCATGCCCCTTAATGTGCCTTATATCCCAATACCCTGATTGTATTGTGTTGAATAAGTGAATATTCCATCTCCTCGACCATCTGGCGGTCCGAAACAGACCTTTGAGGAGATGCCCAATTTGGCCCGAGGGCTCCACTCTGGGCAGCACTGTTCGAAAGATTAAGACGTGTGTGTGTGTGTGTGCGTGCGTGCGTGCGTGCGTGCGTGCGTGAGGCTGTGAGTGGCACAGGATGGAGGAAATATGAGTAGCATGGTCCAACACTCTGGTAAAAACTCCTGCACCATCCTCCTCAGTGCAACTTTCAAAGCTGCGCCACCAGCCAAGTGGAACGAGACACGAACCCTGAGAGAAGAAGGCAATAATTATCTTGCCTAATGATTCTTGGCAGCTGCTCTCATAAGCAAGACAACACATAACTCACGTCGACGGTGGACAGGATGCGCTTGGAAGTTATGACTCATTAGAGACTATTTCATCACTGTCATGGAAACCTTGTATGTCCAAAACCGGTCCTTTTTTAACCCATTCTGGGCGGGAACCCCTGTTGGTGTTTTAAGCATTATGTTATACTTTAGCTATTGAAAAATAGCAGATCTACAAGCTCATAGCGCGCCACCGAGTGGCGCACTATGAGCATGTAGGTCTGCTATTTTTGAAAATTCGTGAAAATGTGCCTGAAATCTTTGAATATATATTCTTTCAGAGCGAGTTTTTAACTCAAATCTTTGCTTCTGAGGGGTCTCTGGAACAACATATTTTCAGATGGGGGTCGACGGCCAAATACATCTAGTTTTGGGGGTCTTTGACATGACGACTGACACAGAAACATGGGTTTTTCAGAAAACTGTCAGGAATTAGAAGGGATTTGTAGAATCGTCCTCAGGTCAAAATGGGTTAATAATGAATCTACTGTATAAAAACGTAAAATAGTTAAAATGGCCGATATACATGCAATGTCATAACACATCGCGTGCGTGTAGATCTGCTATTTTCACTTTGTTTGTGTATAACTGTCTTGTATGATGAAGTAGGGCATTATTTTACGAAGAGAAAGAAAAAAGTTGAAACGTTGGAGATACGAGATTTTTGGCACGGCCGACACGACAGCAACGATTTATAAGAAGTGTGCAGTGACAGGACGCAGCGTGGTCGAGGGGCTGAGCCAGCCTCAATTTCCGCCGGCCGGTGATGGCAGGTGAGAAAATGGGAACAGTGTCAGCAGGGCACAGAAACACAACCCACATCGATCTGCATGAGGCGTGCCATGCAACAATTGCATCAGGAAACTCAGGCGTTGTGTGCGTGTGTGTGTGCGTGTGCGTGTGTGCGTGCGTGCGTGTGTGTGTGTGCGTGCGTGCGTGCGTGCATGTGTGCGTGTGCGTGCGAGAGTGGCAATGAGCCCTGTAAACACTACTGTCTTCTTGTGCTGTCATAATATTGCAGATGGCTTTTTGGCAACAGCAGAATGCAATGAGATACTATGAGTGACATTGATCGATTGTTGACGATTTGTACATGTGGTGTTCCTGGCCAATGGTGTAAAGTAACTACGTAAGTACATTTACCCAAGTACTATACTTTTACTTTGAGTATTTACAAATTTCTGTACTTTTACTTCTACTCCACTACACCTCAGAGGCAAATATTGTACTTTTTACTCCACTGGAATTATTTGAAAACTTTAATTACTGTCACGGTGTGAATCAAGTAACCTGACTCCGCCAGATGGGCCTGGCCAATCAGCAGCAGCTTCTAGCAGCTTCTAGCAGCAGCTTCTAGCTTCTAGCTGCTGCTGATTGGCCAGGCCGTTTTGTGGCCGGGCATCAAGTCTGCCTGAGAGTTCCCAGATGGGAGCAGGAGGGGGGAACCCAGTGTACTCTCTGCTGCCCCATCTGGCGGAGTCAGGTTATGAATCAAGAAGGTAGGACCCAAATGCAGGACAGGGAAGAGCAGAGGCAGAGAAGTCAAAATGCAGGAGGTTATTTATTCACCAATGTCCGGGAATAAACAACATCACACTTGACATCAAACAATGAACTGACAAGGAACTCAAAAAACCAGGGCGTATAAATACCAAGGGGCCAGTGAAGCTATTCAACGTTGAAGCTCTGGGCCCTAGTGGTAGGAGGAGGGACTACAGGCGGACCCGTGGATTCATGACCGGGAAACCCCGTGCAGCTGGGCTTTAACATTGAGCACTCGGTTGCACTTCCGCATTTGACCACCAAAATTTGGTGGTCAAATGCGGAAGTAGACGTTCTGAGACGGTACTTCCGGCAGTCTTCCGGGTGCTTCAAAACGCCACTGAGCAACTTCCACTGACATGAATAGCTGGGGGGGCGGAGCTTCGCGCCAGTTCAGTCTCTATCCTTTTATATACTCTATGGTATAAATACACACAAGGAAAACAGGGCACAGGTGAACATAACTCAAAATCAAGACAGGGATTGGCTAAGAGACTAACAAGACACAGGTGGAGCAAACTAATAATCACAGGTGAGACAAGACAGGTACCATAACCACAAAGGAAACCAGGGCACTAAATACTACAAAATAAAAGAGCACAACACTAAAACACACAAACTAGGAACAAGGAACACTAGAACACAGCAGAAAACGTCACGGATCGTTGACAAATTACTAGTTACTTTGATCACAAAACTTACATTACAATTTACAATTTACAATTTAGGCATTTAGCAGACGCTCTTAATCCAGAGCGACTTACATTAGGCAGGAACAAAAGTATGGGAATACATCACATATATAAAATGCATTTATCAAGAAACATGCGTAAGCTAAGAACGTAACTAGAACATATCTATATAATGACACTATACATATTAACTATACATATATACTATACTATGCTATACATATGATGCTACTATGATGTGCTATGACTATATACAATGCAATTATTGTGCTGTCTACATGACATGCTATAAGTCTGTTTCAAATGCTATCTAAGTCTAAAAAGTGCTATCTAAGGGGGTAGGATAAGTGCTATGGGCCATGATGGAGTCTGAAAAGGTGGGTCTTCAGACTACGGCGGAAGATTGGGAGTGATGCCGCAGTTCTGACTGCAACGGGGAGTGCATTCCACAGTTTTGGGGCCAGAAGGGAGAAGAGTTTGGGACGTGTGGAGCGTTAACCACTTCAACCTTAAATAATACTGTACGTTTGGCTATTTGAAATAAAAGCTCACAAGTACGCGTGGCAGAGCAATGCGTCGTGATCTTGTATATCTGCAATTTTCAAAATGTGTGTTTATTGAACTTGTGAAATGGGACATTCTGCGTGAGTATACTTTAGTACATTCTATGAGTACTTTAAGCATTATGTTGATGCCTATGGTACTTTTGTACTCAAGTACACTTTGAATACTTTTACTTGTAACAGCGAGTATTTCCACATTGTGGCATTATTGATACTTAAACCCATTTTGGGCGGGAACCCCTTTTGGTGTTTTAAAGCATTATGTTATACTTTAGCTATTGAAAAATAGCAGATCTACAAGCTTATAGCGCGCCACCGAGTGGCGCGCTACGAGCTTGTAGGCCTGCTATTTTTGAAAAATCGTGAAAATGTGCCTCAAATCTTTGAATATATATTATTAAAGTTTTTTAATTTCGGCGTTAGGCCTAAAACATTTCAGTTTTCCACCACTGTTCCTGGCACTAGTTAGAGACAGCAGGCTGCTTCCACCATGCGTCACGGACGACAGACAGATGACCTTGGGAGAGAGACAAATATTAATATGCAGAGTAGATAGAGTATCATACATATTTTATGCGCTCGTATTTATGAAACATGTAAACCTGTGTTGCTCACATGGGTCCCCTCTGCGTGGGGCCCACCCACGGTGTTTGTTTTGGACGGCGGCGCGTCCGTGCAGAGAGAGTCTGGGGTCCCGTGGGGAACGTCACCGGGATGTGACCTGTTACAGTGCGTCCGTGCAGAGAGTCTGGGGTCCCGTGGGGGACGTCACCGGGATGTGACCTGTTACGGTGCCATCTTCTGATCTCCATGCTAATCAGCAGGCTTTCCATCTCGCCGTTATGCCGAGTGCCGTGTTGCTATAGTGGCCTTTTATACACCTACATAGCAGTGTCCCTCAGGTACGAAGGTGCAACCGAGAGAAGCATGACATTTACATACCCCGTGCATTCGCAACCGCAGAATTAGGCGGCAATTATGTAACAATAGGACCCGTACGGCATATAACTAAGATGTCCCAATAGTTATTCAGATTATAGCAGCAGGCGAAATGTTATCTGTCCAGGTTCTCAGGGGGACTTCGATCAAATGAACGGGGATAGTTCTGCTCCGGCTTGTATTGTAATGTCCAGGGAGTGATTTATGTTTTCCCCCTATCGTAGAAGTGCACTGCATGCCTGCATTCTCAGTCTGCACTGTAACTGTATATGAAACATTCAGGGATTCAGATGAACTCGGAGAGATTCGGTCAGTGATAACGGACGTGCTGAGGGGAAGCTTGAAACTTCACTGTTTTCCTGGTCTCTGCCAATCAAAACCTGCAGCAGCCATGGGGGGGGGCATTGGTGTCCTTCAGGAGGATGGGAGGAGGAACAGGCCTGTCTTCTCAGAGTGTGACCCTTCAGGAGGATGGAAGGAGGAACAGGCCTGTCTTCTCAGAGTGTGACCCTTCAGGAGGATGGAAGGAGGAACAGGCCTGTCTTCTCAGAGTGTGATCCTTCAGGAGGATGGAAGGAGGAACAGGCCTGTCTTCTCAGAGTGTGATCCTTCAGGAGGATGGAAGGAGGAACAGGCCTGTCTTCTCAGAGTGTGATCCTTCAGGAGGATGGAAGGAGGAACAGGCCTGTCTTCTCAGAGTGTGATCCTTCAGGAGGATGGAAGGAGGAACAGGCCTGTCTTCTCAGAGTGTGACCCTTTAGGAGGATGGAAGGAGGAACAGGCCTGTCTTCTCAAAGTGTGACCCTCAGCCTGCCAGCCTGCCAGACATCATCACGTCGGTATACCTGACAGACATCATCACGTCGGTATACCTGACAGACATCCTCACGTCGGTATACCTGACAGACATCATCACGTCGGTATACCTGACAGACATCATCACGTCGGTATACCTGACAGACATCATCACGTCGGTATACCTGACAGACATCATCACGTCGGTATACCTGACAGACATCATCACGTCGGTATACCTGACAGACATCATCACGTCGGTATACCTGACAGACATCATCACGTCGGTATACCTGACAGACATCATCACGTCGGTATACCTGACAGACATCATCACGTCGGTATACCTGACAGACATCATCACGTCGGTATACCTGACAGACATCATCACGTCGGTATACCTGACAGACATCATCACGTCGGTATACCTGACAGACATCATCACGTCGGTATACCTGACAGACATCATCACGTCGGTATACCTGACAGACATCATCACGTCGGTATACCTGACAGACATCATCACGTCGGTATACCTGACAGACATCATCACGTCGGTATACCTGACAGACATCATCACGTCGGTATACCTGACAGACATCATCACGTCGGTATACCTGACAGACATCATCACGTCGGTATACCTGACAGACATCATCACGTCGGTATACCTGACAGACATCATCACGTCGGTATACCTGACAGACATCATCACGTCGGTATACCTGACAGACATCATCACGTCGGTATACCTGACAGACATCACGTCGGTATACCTGACAGACATCATCACGTCGGTATACCTGACAGACATCATCACGTCGGTATACCTGACAGACATCATCACGTCGGTATACCTGACAGACATCATCACGTCGGTATACCTGACAGACATCATCACGTCGGTATACCTGACAGACATCATCACGTCGGTATACCTGACAGACATCATCACGTCGGTATACCTGACAGACATCATCACGTCGGTATACCTGACAGACATCATCACGTCGGTATACCTGACAGACATCATCACGTCGGTATACCTGACAGACATCATCACGTCGGTATACCTGACAGACATCATCACGTCGGTATACCTGACAGACATCATCACGTCGGTATACCTGACAGACATCATCACGTCGGTATACCTGACAGACATCATCACGTCGGTATACCTGACAGACATCATCACGTCGGTATACCTGACAGACATCATCACGTCGGTATACCTGACAGACATCATCACGTCGGTATACCTGACAGACATCATCACGTCGGTATACCTGACAGACATCATCACGTCGGTATACCTGACAGACATCATCACGTCGGTATACCTGACAGACATCATCACGTCGGTATACCTGACAGACATCATCACGTCGGTATACCTGACAGACATCATCACGTCGGTATACCTGACAGACATCATCACGTCGGTATACCTGACAGACATCATCACGTCGGTATACCTGACAGACATCATCACGTCGGTATACCTGACAGACATCATCACGTCGGTATACCTGACAGACATCATCACGTCGGTATACCTGACAGACATCATCACGTCGGTATACCTGACAGACATCATCACGTCGGTATACCTGACAGACATCACGTCGGTATACCTGACAGACATCATCACGTCGGTATACCTGACAGACATCATCACGTCGGTATACCTGACAGACATCATCACGTCGGTATACCTGACAGACATCATCACGTCGGTATACCTGACAGACATCATCACGTCGGTATACCTGACAGACATCATCACGTCGGTATACCTGACAGACATCATCACGTCGGTATACCTGACAGACATCATCACGTCGGTATACCTGACAGACATCATCACGTCGGTATACCTGACAGACATCATCACGTCGGTATACCTGACAGACATCATCACGTCGGTATACCTGACAGACATCATCACGTCGGTATACCTGACAGACATCATCACGTCGGTATACCTGACAGACATCATCACGTCGGTATACCTGACAGACATCATCACGTCGGTATACCTGACAGACATCATCACGTCGGTATACCTGACAGACATCATCACGTCGGTATACCTGACAGACATCATCACGTCGGTATACCTGACAGACATCATCACGTCGGTATACCTGACAGACATCATCACGTCGGTATACCTGACAGACATCATCACGTCGGTATACCTGACAGACATCATCACGTCGGTATACCTGACAGACATCATCACGTCGGTATACCTGACAGACATCATCACGTCGGTATACCTGACAGACATCATCACGTCGGTATACCTGACAGACATCATCACGTCGGTATACCTGACAGACATCATCACGTCGGTATACCTGACAGACATCATCACGTCGGTATACCTGACAGACATCATCACGTCGGTATACCTGACAGACATCATCACGTCGGTATACCTGACAGACATCATCACGTCGGTATACCTGACAGACATCATCACGTCGGTATACCTGACAGACATCATCACGTCGGTATACCTGACAGACATCATCACGTCGGTATACCTGACAGACATCATCACGTCGGTATACCTGACAGACATCATCACGTCGGTATACCTGACAGACATCATCACGTCGGTATACCTGACAGACATCATCACGTCGGTATACCTGACAGACATCATCACGTCGGTATACCTGACAGACATCATCACGTCGGTATACCTGACAGACATCATCACGTCGGTATACCTGACAGACATCATCACGTCGGTATACCTGACAGACATCATCACGTCGGTATACCTGACAGACATCATCACGTCGGTATACCTGACAGACATCATCACGTCGGTATACCTGACAGACATCATCACGTCGGTATACCTGACAGACATCATCACGTCGGTATACCTGACAGACATCATCACGTCGGTATACCTGACAGACATCATCACGTCGGTATACCTGACAGACATCATCACGTCGGTATACCTGACAGACATCATCACGTCGGTATACCTGACAGACATCATCACGTCGGTATACCTGACAGACATCATCACGTCGGTATACCTGACAGACATCATCACGTCGGTATACCTGACAGACATCATCACGTCGGTATACCTGACAGACATCATCACGTCGGTATACCTGACAGACATCATCACGTCGGTATACCTGACAGACATCATCACGTCGGTATACCTGACAGACATCATCACGTCGGTATACCTGACAGACATCATCACGTCGGTATACCTGACAGACATCATCACGTCGGTATACCTGACAGACATCATCACGTCGGTATACCTGACAGACATCATCACGTCGGTATACCTGACAGACATCATCACGTCGGTATACCTGACAGACATCATCACGTCGGTATACCTGACAGACATCATCACGTCGGTATACCTGACAGACATCATCACGTCGGTATACCTGACAGACATCATCACGTCGGTATACCTGACAGACATCATCACGTCGGTATACCTGACAGACATCATCACGTCGGTATACCTGACAGACATCATCACGTCGGTATACCTGACAGACATCATCACGTCGGTATACCTGACAGACATCATCACGTCACACGCACATTAGTTTCCAATGTGACATGTTTTCAATAACAGTTACTTTTATGCCTCATTTGATCTAGGAAAACAGTCATTAAAGGAAAACAGTCATTAAAGGAAAACAGTCATTAAAGGCAGACATTTGACTGCATGCGAGCAGAAATAAATGGATGGAGGCTGTCTGCAAGGTTGGAAAGTAACGAAGTACATTTACTAAGTACATTACTATAGAGCGTCGCAGTCCCGCCCCCTGTCATGACGACGCCAGGCCCAGGAAATGATACCCAATGCATTTTTCCCATAGACATTTCAAAAAGTATTTATTTAAAGACCGTGGACAAAAGCCAACTCGAGTCGTGACAAATCATGACAATAAACACAATATTTTGGACCAAACAAATAATTACAAAGAAGAAAAACAACAAAAAAACCTGCCGTTTTTTCTTCTTTCTAATTATTTTTTTGGCCCAAATTTTTTTGTTTGTTGTCATGATTTGCCACGACAAGAGTTGGCTTTGTACGAGGCTTAAAAGGTCTTTAAATAAATACTATTTGAAAAGTCTATGAGGAAAATGAACGGAGAATCATTTCCTGGGCCCTGGTAGGGGGCGGGACTGCGACGCTCTATACAGTACAACTGTACATTAGTAACACCAGTAAGACGCCTTAAAGGCGACGAGCGACTGCAGGGTTACCACACTCTACCGGAATAATGTCACTTCACCCATTTAGGCCTGACGTCGAAATTTAAAAAATGTCTTTTTAAAATGTATTTTTTTTTTCTGAAAAACCTCATGTTTCTATATCAGTGGTTCTCAATATTTCAAAATATGTTGTTCCAGGGACCTCCCTAGAAGCAAAGATTTGAGTTAAAAACTGAAACTCTGAAAGAATATATATTCAAAGATTTCAGGCACATTTTCACGATTTTTCAAAAATAGCAGACCTACAAGCTCATAGCGCGGCACTCGGTGCCGCGCTATGAGCTTGTAGATCTGCTATTTTTCAGTAGCTAAAGCATAACATAAGTTAAAACACCAAAATGGGTTAATTAAAGCACTGTCATGGAAGTTTCATTTTAAATTGTCTCATATAAGCATTGTGGTCCAAAAATAAACAAACCGTCTCAGCGATATCGTCAGGGAGGTGTCTCTGTGTCGTCACAACTGTGAATATAAACTGTCTCAGAAATGTGTAATAATTCGACGGCAGTAACATTAGCGTTTTCATAGTGTTAGTCGACGAAAACAACCACTGGTTGCGTAGAGTGGTCCTAATGGGCAAAAGAGGTGGCTGAAATGTGCCTGAATAATGTGTTATATATTAGCCCATTTTGACCTGAGATCAGATTCTAAAAATGTCTTCTACATCATGACAGTTTTCTGAAAAAGCTATGTTTCTATGTCAGTCGTTCTTCGATTTTTCAAAAATAGCAGACCTACAAGCTCGTAGCGCGCCACTCGGTGGCGCGCTATGAACATGTAGATCTGCTATTTTTCAATAGCTAAAGGATAACATAATGCTAACACCAAAAGGGGTTCCCGCCCAGAATGGGGTACGATATGTGAGGACGTCATTGTTTCACCTTGAGGTAAGAGGAATCCTGCGGGCTGCTGGATCCACTTGTTGTAAGAACACGTATAGTGGGCGAGCAAGACGCTCAAGCAGAGAGAGAGCAAAGAGGAAGAGGACGATGAGAAGGAGGTCATCAACAGAACGGCAGACACACAAGTACTCCTCTTCGTGTCCCTCTACGTGTCCCTGGGCTGTGAGGAGAGCTTAGGCCTCATCACAGACTAGAGGTGGCCGTGGGCCTGGGGCTTAGCGCTGTGTGTTTGTGTGTGTGCGTGCGTGCGTGCGTGCGTGCGTGCGTGCGAAAGCGGGGGTAAGTCTAGAGGTCACAGACCAAGACAGCGACGACGAGTCTGCTCGAGTCTGTTCATGTGTTTTTGATTGTATCTCAACCCCAACACGAGGTGCTCAGTTTACAACCGCACGCACGCACGGCACGCACGCACGCACGCATGTACGGCACACACGCACGCACGCACGCACAAACACCACAATGTAAATAAGCTCTCAATTGTGTTATACTCTATTGACCGATATGTCAAATGCTGTACAATGGTTCAGTCCATTATCAGGTGATCAAATGTAGCCTGTTGTATCATTAGCACTTTCCACATTTACAGCCGATAATTCCTCAACATGTAGATATATGCATATATGCAAGTATTAATTGTCAAATTACAACATATTGCACATCACTGGTTCCACCCAGCAACAAATTATTATACAAATACAGTAGTTTTAGTTACCAACTGGAGAAACTGTTCTTATTACATTATTTATGTTTCAGGAAACCCATCGCCCCCGAACTGTGGAAAGCTCTCCCCGCCCCCCTGAGAGCCCCACAGTCGGTCGAAACTTTTAAGAGAGGACTAAAAACTTTCCTTTTTACCAAAGCATTTTTATAACCTTGCCCTTATGTTTTAAATGTTCCTGTTCTATTAGATGTTTTTAATGGTGTGTTGTTTCTTTTGCTTTTATTCATTTGCTGTAGCACTTTGAGATTCTGTTGAATATAAAGTGTGTTATAAATAAAATCCATCATTATTATTATTATTATCATCCCATCATGTATCAGACATTTTACTGTAGCCGAGCATTTACGGTATAAGCAACTCTCAGCAAGCCTCTATTAATTTAACCTCTCAGGTGAGGTATAGGGTACTTTTTTACGTCAGAGAGTAATCTCAGTTTGTTTGGAGGGTTAGAATAGAGATGAACATGTAACAAAACAACATTCTGTATAATGAATGACTACTCTCTGCAAGGTGTAGACTAATTATAGTAACTATTATTTTTATACTATACTACTTTAGACTATTAGTATCATATAACAAGGAATATAATATATGTTCAGTAGTGGTGACTGAATGTGTTATTCAACAAGAGCTGGTGCATGTCAATGGTTCAGGTCAGGAACGACCAGCCGTTTGACCGAAACGCAAGCGACACATAATTGAAAATGTCGATGTGCTCAGCATTGTTGCAGCCATAAGGCTTCCAACGAAATAACTCACATTCTGACAAGGCACCTGTAAAACAGATGTAGCACTCGGTAGCCTTTCGAAAGGAATGGAATGAAACGACAGCGGGCGGAGTACGTTCAGGTTCCAGGTCACCTGCAGTGAAAGAGCCCAGGTTTGATATATTGTGTTTATTGTTTTTACAGAGGGGGGAGAGAATGGAGATCGATGCTACAGGGGTTTATGGAAACTCCATTGACCGGCGAGCAACCTTCCAAGTGTCATGGACATGAGGGCAACAACATAAATAAGTGCAACGTGTGCTACGGTTTCATAGGATAGTGCGCAGTACGTGGTTCGCAAACATTTTCATGTCAAGGACCCCTGAATTGGTGTCAGTCCGTGGTGCTCATTCATTTTTTATGACCGGTGGGGATATTTTTCTTATCCCTACTTCTGGTCAGAAGTCAAACAATGGTTTTAAACATTGTTATAATTTAGCTATTTAGCGCGCCACCGAGTGGCGCGCTACGAGCTTGTAGGTCTGCTATTTTTGAAAAATCCTTAAAATGTGGCGCAAATCATTGAATATATATTTCAGAGCGAACATTTTTAACTAAAATATTGGCTTCTGGGGGGGTC
>NC_136794.1:47970024-48030024 GCF_951216825.1 Electrona antarctica
CATCACATCACTCCCTCGGGTCGTTGGTGATATACACATCATCATGACATCATCATGACATCACGTCCCTCCCTCGGGTCGTTGGTGAGATACACATCATCATGACATCATCATGACATCA
The DNA here is from genome assembly GCF_951216825.1 of Electrona antarctica. NCBI lineage: Eukaryota > Metazoa > Chordata > Actinopteri > Myctophiformes > Myctophidae > Electrona > Electrona antarctica. The sequence continues at coordinate 47,970,146 of NC_136794.1, forward strand.
CATCACTCCCTCGGGTCGTCAGTGATATACACATCATCATGACATCATCATGACATCACATCACTCCCTCGGGTCGTTGGTGAAATACACGCCAAGTCTGAAGTTGGTTTCTAGTTGGAACCAGACAGTGGCCTTGTGGTTAGAGTGTCCGCCCTGAAACTGGGAGGTCGTGGGTTCGATCCCCGGCCGGGTCATACCAAAGACTGTAAAAATGGGACCCAATGCCTCCCTGCTTGACACTCAGCATCAATGGGTTGATGCTGAGTGTCAAATCAACTGATGATTCCCGAGCGTGGCGCCACTTCAAGAGATGGGTCAAATGCGGAGAACAAATTTCACTGCGGTAACGTGTGTGACTAATCGTACGACTTTGGACGGTTCTCAGGAGCACAGACAGACAGACAGACATGCTCGCTGAATGTCCCAGGAGGCTATTTCCCTTCCTGTCATGATTCTGAAATGAAACACCGTTCTGCTCAATGCAACATTTTGAAGACCGAACAGGCTGTGATACAAGTTTTTTGAGTGTTGTATCCAAGGTTTTGAAATCGGAGAACAAATGTGTGAAAATATGGCTAAAGCGACCGGTGGCAAAATAGAGCAAGGAGGGAAGGACTCGCAACACAGGAATAAAGAGATCAGACATACCTTGTTTTGCATATAAAATCCTTAATTAAAAGATCCAGGGCTGACCAGAGTAGCCTATTATGGCAACCGTTTCAGTGCGCTGACTGGTGATATATGTATCAGTTGGATATATATGTTCAGTGCAAACGCCCACGATATTTATGGCTCAGACCTGCTGTCCATCTAATTTATGTATTAACTCATTTTGACCTGGGAAGGATTCTACAAATGTCTTCTAAATCCTGACAGTTTTCTGAAAAACCTCATGTTTCTATGTCAGTCGTTCTCAAACATTTTCATATCAAGGACCCCCAAAAATATATGTATTAAGGCCGCCGACCCCCATCTGAAAATATGTTGTTCCAGGAACCCCTCCAGAAGCAAAGATTTGAGTTAAAAACGTTCGCTCTGAAAGAATAATATTCAAAGATTTGTGCCACATTTTCACGATTTTTCAAAAATAGCAGAACTACAAACTCGTAGCGCGGCACTCGGTGCCGCGCTATGAGCTTGTAGATCTGCTATTTTTCAATAGCTAAATTATAACATGTTTAAAACACCAAAAGGGGTTCCCACCCAAAATGGATTAAATCAAAATCGTCGTTTGATACCAGCATTAATATGTTCTGCCTATAAGGATGTGTGTTCAGGTGGTTTAGGAGAATTAGGCCGAATCTGACCGAAGGGAATGAAATGTATTTGGTATAAATTGTCGATCTCGGTGGCTCTGAAATTGGGGTCTGGGGACTCTCAGGGGTCTCAGGGGTCGTAGAGGGACTTCCATTAGGGTTCTCCTGTGAAATGATTGATAGTGAGAAACCAAATGGACCCTTACGTGTCTGTAACTCTGAGAGTGTACAAGTGGAACCAAATGGGCCCTTAGAGGTCTCTATAGCTCTGACAATGAATGTACGAGTGGAACCAAGTGGACCCTTACATGTCTGTATGACTCTGAGAATGTATAAGTGGAACAAAATGAACCCTGCCTTACTAACCTCGCGTCACCCCGGAGGAAAGCGCCTGTTGGTCCGTGTTCCTAAATCGCTGTGGGAGCCGCTCGGGAGCGGACGGTAACTTATGTCATGTTGTAGTCACTGATTTGTAGTCATCAGGATGGTAACTTACGTCATGTTGTAGTCACTGGTTTGTAGTCATCAGGATGGTAACTTACGTCATGTTGTAGTCACTGGTTTGTAGTCATCAGGATGGTAACTTACGTCATGTTGTAGTCACTGGTTTGTAGTCATCAGGATGGTAACTTACGTCATGTTGTAGTCACTGGTTTGTAGTCATCAGGACGGTAACTTACGTCATGTTGTAGTCACTGATTTGTAGTCATCAGGATGTTGTAGTCAATGATTTGTAGTCATCAGGACGGTAACTTACGTCATGTTGTAGTCACTGGTTTGTAGTCATCAGGACGGTAACTACGTCATGTTGTAGTCACTGGTTTGTAGTCCTCAGGATGGTAACTTACGTCATGTTGTAGTCACTGGTTTGTAGTCCTCAGGATGGTAACTTACGTCATGTTGTAGTCACTGGTTTGTAGTCATCAGGACGGTAACTTACGTCATGTTGTGGTCACTGGTTTGTAGTCATCAGGATGGTAACTAAACTTTGTTGTAGTCACTGGTTTGTAGTCCTCAGGATGGTAACTTACGTCATGTTGTAGTCACTGGTTTGTAGTCATCAGGACGGTAACTTACGTCATGTTGTAGTCACTGATTTGTAGTCATCAGGATGTTGTAGTCAATGATTTGTAGTCATCAGGACGGTAACTTACGTCATGTTGTAGTCACTGGTTTGTAGTCATCATGATGGTAACTTACGTCATGTTGTAGTCACTGATTTGTAGTCATCAGGACGGTAACTTACGTCATGTTGTAGTCACTGGTTTGTAGTCATCATGATGGTAACTTACGTCATGTTGTAGTCACTGATTTGTAGTCATCAGGACGGTAACTTACGTCATGTTGTAGTCACTGGTTTGTAGTCATCAGGACGGTAACTTATACGTCATGTTGTAGTCACTGATTTGTAGTCATCAGGATGGTAACTTACGTCATGTTGTAGTCACTGGTTTGTAGTCATCAGGACGGTAACTTATCATGTTGTAGTCACTGGTTTGTAGTCATCAGGACGGTAACTTACGTCATGTTGTAGTCACTGGTTTGTAGTCATCAGGACGGTAACTTACGTCATGTTGTAGTCACTGGTTTGTAGTCATCAGGACGGTAACTTACGTCATGTTGTAGTCACTGGTTTGTAGTCATCAGGACGGTAACTTATCATGTTGTAGTCACTGGTTTGTAGTCATCAGGACGGTAACTTATCATGTTGTAGTCACTGGTTTGTAGTCATCAGGACGGTAACTTACGTCATGTTGTAGTCACTGGTTTGTAGTCATCAGGACGGTAACTTATACGTCATGTTGTAGTCACTGATTTGTAGTCATCAGGATGGTAACTTACGTCATGTTGTAGTCACTGATTTGTAGTCATCAGGACGGTAACTTATACGTCATGTTGTAGTCACTGATTTGTAGTCATCAGGACGGTAACTTACGTCATGTTGTAGTCACTGATTTGTAGTCATCAGGACGGTAACTTACGTCATGCTGTAGTCACTGATTTGTAGTCATCAGGATGGTAACTTACGTCATGTTGTAGTCACTGATTTGTAGTCATCAGGACGGTAACTTACGTCATGTTGTAGTCACTGATTTGTAGTCATCAGGATGGTAACTTACGTCATGTTGTAGTCACTGGTTTGTAGTCATCAGGATGGTAACTTACGTCATGTTGTAGTCACTGATTTGTAGTCATCAGGATGGTAACTTACGTCATGTTGTAGTCACTGATTTGTAGTCATCAGGCCGGTAACTTACGTCATGTTGTAGTCACTGATTTGTAGTCATCAGGCCGGTAACTTACGTCATGTTGTAGTCACTGGTTTGTAGTCATCAGGACGGTAACTTACGTCATGTTGTAGTCACTGATTTGTAGTCATCAGTATGGTAACTTACGTCATGTTGTAGTCACTGGTTTGTAGTCATCAGGACAGTAACTTACGTCATGTTGTAGTCACTGGTTTGTAGTCATCAGGACGGTAACTTACGTCGTTGTAGTCACTGGTTTGTAGTCATCAGGACGGTAACTTACGTCATGTTGTAGTCACTGATTTGTAGTCATCAGGATGGTAACTTACGTCATGTTGTAGTCACTGGTTTGTAGTCATCAGTATGGTAACTTACGTCATGTTGTAGTCACTGATTTGTAGTCATCAGGACGGTAACTTACGTCATGTTGTAGTCACTGGTTTGTAGTCATCAGGACGGTAACTTACGTCGTTGTAGTCACTGGTTTGTAGTCATCAGGACGGTAACTTACGTCATGTTGTAGTCACTGATTTGTAGTCATCAGGATGGTAACTTACGTCATGTTGTAGTCACTGATTTGTAGTCATCAGGACGGTAACTTACGTCATGTTGTAGTCACTGATTTGTAGTCATCAGGACGGTAACTTACGTCATGTTGTAGTCACTGATTTGTAGTCATCAGTATGGTAACTTACGTCATGTTGTAGTCACTGGTTTGTAGTCATCAGGATGGTAACTTACGTCATGTTGTAGTCACTGATTTGTAGTCATCAGGCCGGTAACTTACGTCATGTTGTAGTCACTGATTTGTAGTCATCAGGACAGTAACTTACGTCATGTTGTAGTCACTGGTTTGTAGTCATCAGGATGGTAACTTACGTCATGTTGTAGTCACTGATTTGTAGTCATCAGGACAGTAACTTACGTCATGTTGTAGTCACTGGTTTGTAGTCATCAGGACAGTAACTTACGTCATGTTGTAGTCACTGATTTGTAGTCATCAGGACAGTAACTTACGTCATGTTGTAGTCACTGATTTGTAGTCATCAGGACAGTAACTTACGTCATGTTGTAGTCACTGATTTGTAGTCATCAGGACAGTAACTTACGTCATGTTGTAGTCACTGATTTGTAGTCATCAGGACAGTAACTTACGTCATGTTGTATGGTCACTGGTTTGTAGTCATCAGGATGGTAACTTACGTCATGTTGTAGTCACTGATTTGTAGTCATCAGGACAGTAACTTACGTCATGTTGTATGGTCACTGGTTTGTAGTCATCAGGATGGTAACTTACGTCATGTTGTATGGTCACTGGTTTGTAGTCATCAGGATGGTAACTTACGTCATGTTGTAGTCACTGATTTGTAGTCATCAGACAAGAAAACCACAACCGGAATAAGAACAACCCAAAATAATTCTTCGCAACCATAATTTTAGGGCCTACCCGATAAAATAGAATTACGCTGTGAGATAACAGGTATATACAGACGCTAAATAGTCTCTGGAAAGTATACTCACATTTATAATTTAGAAATCACATCCGTGTGAAGTGAGGGGCGCTCTAAATCATACATCATCTCATTCCGGACAATCCGAATTTGCGTCACCTCACCTTCGTCTACAATGTTTGTGTTTGCACAAGCACTCAAAGCTGACCATGCATTGTCAATGGAATTTAATGTTTGTGTTAGGACAATGTTTGTGTATTTACTGCCTTACAGGCAGTAAGTAGCCTGCCTTACAGGTCTGTCCCTGGAACAACATATGTTCAGACGGGGCGTCGGCAGCCAATTACATATAATCTTGGGGGTCCTTGACATGAAAATGTTTCAGAATGACTTAGGGGTTTTTCAGAAAACCGATTTAGAAGGCATTTGTAGAATCGTCCTCAGGTCTAAATTGGCTAGAGAGTAGAACACTAAAGACAACATAGCAGTATAGCTACCTTTATATCATTAGATAAATAGGCCTGCAGCTTTCAGCTCACATTGGAAACAATTTCACAGGAATGGTTATCCCAGCTCACCCATCTCATTCAACGGAGCCATTCATTTACACTGCTTAGGCAACACGAACAGCAGCAAACTAACAGATAGGCCTCTACTCGAAAGAAAGAGCACAGCTGAACCAATCAACTGAACAAAAGGGAATGGCGTGACTGCCCTCACATGGCCGCGGAGAGAACATCACTCTTCTCTCTCAGTTCCCCCCATGCCCCTCTCTCTCTCTCTCTCACACACACACACACACACACACACACACAGTCACGCGCACGCACGCACACACGCACGCACGCACGCACGCACACGCGCACACACACACACACACTCTCACTCCGACAGCTATACACAGCGGCACACAGTCGTCGCAGAAAATAGAAGTTATTCTCTGTCCGTTGCATTTATCTTACAGGTCGGGAGCAATTCCACCGAGTCTTTTTTTCTGTTGCTGTATAATGAAGGGCCGTGATGGTGCTTTATCACTTCGGAGAGCATCCTCATCCTCCAACATTAGCTCACATATAATGAGGGTTACTCAGAGGACGGGGGCCTCTCTCCTCTCTGCGGAATGATAAAAGACCCCAGAGTGCGCCGGCGACACAGCATCGGTCATTAGCACACCGGCTCACTTTGCCCTTTCATATATTTCTAAATAAGTGCCTCGCCGTGGGTTTAACGGACCACCTAATCTGCCTACTTAGAGGTGCCGAGGCAGTGCGGAGAAAACCTACAGCCCCGGAGAGTCAGCCCAGGTACATGAACCCATGGATGCTAATCATCGGCGGCGCTCCGACATGAGGGCCTCTGTGGGCGCCGTTCCGCCACCGACAATGACATCACTCATTATTACTGCATAGTGATTTTTTTGGGTGACAAAGTGTACCGACGTGGTGTGTGTGGACAAAGTAGGGTACTCAATGCCGGGCAGCCCGGTATACTTGTTGTCGTTGTCGATATACTATATGTTCTACATACTAGTGGTCAAATCAGGCTACGGCTTGGCCTTCCATCTAGAAGCCATTCAACCTCTGACCCCTCATTTTAATAATAATAATAATATCTTGGATTTATATAGCGCTTTTCATGACACTCAAAGATGCTTTACATGTGTTGGGGCCAGGGGGGGGGGGACAAGGAAAAGGACAACTTTATTAGGAATTACAATTAAAAGAGTAAAACCAATAAAACAGTGCATATAACAAGTTTAAAAACACATCAGCTTGGAAATGCGATTGTGAACAGGTGGGTTTTCAGTGCAGATTTGAAGGTAGGAAGTGAGGGGGGGGGCGTCTCGGATGTGTTTGGGGAGAGTGTTCCAGAGGGTAGGGGCGGTCACAGAGAAGACCCTGTTTTTGCGTTTGATCTTTTTGCGCCAGGCCGTCAGTGGGGTGGGGAGAGCTTGTTTTACCCCACCGCCAGGCCGTCAGTGGGGTGGGGAGAGCTTGTTTTACCCCACCGCCAGGCCGTCAGTGGGGTGGGGAGAGCTTGTTTTACCCCACCGCCAGGCCGTCAGTGGGGTGGGGAGAGCTTGTTTTACCCCACCGCCAGGCCGTCAGTGGGGTAGGGAGAGCTCTGCTGTGTTAATTTGTTTTACCCCACCGCCAGGCCGTCAGTGGGGTAGGGAGAGCTTGTTTTACCCCACCGCCAGGCCGTCAGTGGGGTAGGGAGAGCTTGTTTTACCCCACCGCCAGGCCGTCAGTGGGGTAGGGAGAGCTTGTTTTACCCCACCGCCAGGCCGTCAGTGGGGTAGGGAGAGCTTGTTTTACCCCACCGCCAGGCCGTCAGTGGGGTAGGGAGAGCTTGTTTTACCCCACCGCCAGGCCGTCAGTGGGGTAGGGAGAGCTTGTTTTACCCCACCGCCAGGCCGTCAGTGGGGTAGGGAGAGCTCTGCTGTGTTAATTTGTTTTACCCCACCGCCAGGCCGTCAGTGGGGTAGGGAGAGCTTGTTTTACCCCACCGCCAGGCCGTCAGTGGGGTGGGGAGAGCTTGTTTTACCCCACCGCCAGGCCGTCAGTGGGGTGGGGAGAGCTTGTTTTACCCCACCGCCAGGCCGTCAGTGGGGTAGGGAGAGCTTGTTTTACCCCACCGCCAGGCCGTCAGTGGGGTAGGGAGAGCTTGTTTTACCCCACCGCCAGGCCGTCAGGGGGGTAGGGAGAGCTTGTTTTACCCCACCGCCAGGCCGTCAGTGGGGTAGGGAGAGCTTGTTTTACCCCACCGCCAGGCCGTCAGTGGGGTAGGGAGAGCTTGTTTTACCCCACCGCCAGGCCGTCAGTGGGGTAGGGAGAGCTTGTTTTACCCCACCGCCAGGCCGTCAGGGGGGTAGGGAGAGCTTGTTTTACCCCACCGCCAGGCCGGCAGTGGGGTAGGGAGAGCTTGTTTTACCCCACCGCCAGGCCGTCAGAGGGGTAGGGAGAGCTTGTTTTACCCCACCGCCAGGCCGTCAGTGGGGTAGGGAGAGCTTGTTTTACCCCACCGCCAGGCCGTCAGTGGGGTAGGGAGAGCTTGTTTTACCCCACCGCCAGGCCGTCAGGGGGGTAGGGAGAGCTTGTTTTACCCCACCGCCAGGCCGTCAGTGGGGTAGGGAGAGCTTGTTTTACCCCACCGCCAGGCCGTCAGTGGGGTAGGGAGAGCTTGTTTTACCCCACCGCCAGGCCGTCAGTGGGGTAGGGAGAGCTTGTTTTACCCCACCGCCAGGCCGTCAGGGGGGTAGGGAGAGCTTGTTTTACCCCACCGCCAGGCCGGCAGTGGGGTAGGGAGAGCTTGTTTTACCCCACCGCCAGGCCGTCAGAGGGGTAGGGAGAGCTTGTTTTACCCCACCGCCAGGCCGTCAGTGGGGTAGGGAGAGCTTGTTTTACCCCACCGCCAGGCCGTCAGTGGGGTTCAGAGCTCTGCTGTGTTCATTTGGACCGCACGCAAGTGGACTGGTTATTATCAGTGGTGGAAAAAGTACTCAATTGTTTTACTTAAGTAAAAGTACCAATACTGCAATTTAGAACTACTTTGTTACAAGTAAAAGTACGGAATTGAAAATGTACTTGAGTAAAAGTACAAAAGTATCGGCATCAAAATGTACTAAAGTACTAAAAGTAAAAGTAATTATTGTGCAGAATGTGCCATTTCACAAGTTCAAAATGTGTACAAAGTCTATTGAAAATAGCTGATCTACAAGCTCACAATGCGTTGTGTTGCGAACTTGCGACGCATTGTGAGCTTTATAGATCAGCTATTTTCAAATGGCCGAAATGTATAGGGTTGAAGTGGTTAATGTATGTTTTCTAATCAAAATTGAAATCGCCAAAGTAACTAGTAACTAAAGTTTTCAAATGATTGTAGTGGAGTAAAAGTACAAATTTTGGCTCTGAGATGTTAGTGGAGTAGAAGTAAAAGTATTGGAAATTGGAAATACTCAAGTAAAGTACAAATACCTCAAATTTTTACTTAAGTGCAGTACGTAAGTAAAAGTACTTAGTTACTTTCCACCACTGGTTATTATTATAACCTCACACAAACTGAACCTAACCTCAACTTTAACCTCACAAAAATTATACCTAACCTTAACGTACTTTATTGGCCAAAAAAGTAGTCTGCAGTTGTTGGAAAAATAGTGGCAGCAGCAGAATTTGATACCAGGAGGAGGTGCGAGTTGGGAGTCTAATGACTAGCGAGGCACGCTAGTACGCTACCGAGCTGGCTGCCAGAACGGGGTTTTCTAGCTGTGTTAGAATGTGAGAAAGCCCCTCCCTGTGGGCGCCCCACTACTAGTCGCCCCTAGTAGTGGTAGCCGGTGATATAAAGCAAGCGCCCATCAGGTCCCACACACTGTGAAAAAGGTAGTCCCGACTCCCCAGGGGGTAGAAGACAGAGAACAGGAAACATGCGAACAAGAAGGCACTGGAGCAGCTCAGACGATTTAGGCCCTTAGTTTATTATAACTGGGTGCAAGTAAAAAGTGACAACGTTTCGATGTGTAAGTTACATCTTCGACATCGAAACGTTGTCACTTTTTACCTGCACCCTGTTATAATAAACTAAGGGCCTAAATCGTCTGAGCTGCTCCAGTGCCTTCTTGTTCGCATGTTATCTGTCCTGCTTCTGAGATGCACCAGACTGGCCTGCTATAGGCTAGAGGCTCCTGAGATGCACCAGACTGGCCTGCTATAGGCTAGAGGCTCCTGAGATGCACCATACTGGCCTGCTATAGGCTAGAGGCTCCTGAGATGCACCAGACTGGCCTGCTATAGGCTAGAGGCTCCTAAGATGCACCAGAGTACAGGAACTTGCAATGGGTCTGGTCTACACCTTATTGATAAATGATACCCATGTAAAGTACCTGTCTAACTACTACTAAAATGTCAAGTCCACAATCACAACACCAGAGGGTGATGAGCTCCACAAATCACATTCAATCCAGATTTAGCACAAACAAGGGTTTCAACTTGTTCTCCTGCTATGCCACCAAAATGTGGAATACCGAATACCCTACCAACATAAAGAAATGTGAATCCCTACGCTCTTTCAAAACCACTCTAACTGAACACTTACAGGTGGCTACAATTCGGAACTGGCCCCAGTAAAAATAAGTTAACACATTTTTATGATTTTTCAAAAATAGCAGACCTACAAGCTCATAGCGCGCCACTCGGTGGCGCGCTATGAGCTTGTAGATCTGCTATTTTCAATAGCTAAAGTATAACATAATGCTTAGTTAAAACACCAAAACGGGTTCCCGTCCAGTTAATAAAAACATTTGCAATTTTCAGTTTCAGTTTCAATTTGTCTTGTAGGACTAAATGATAGATGTCTGTGATTTAATTGTGATATCAGTGTCTTTCCACACTTTTTATTTCGAATAGAATAAGTAGCACTAACTTTAACAATTAATTTGACGTGCAGGGGACAGGCCAGTCGATATTTGAAACACATCCTCAGAATAAGCCATCATTAAAAAAAAAAGGGCGACATTTATTTATTTTTCCTCCAGACAGTAGGAGATTAAATCCTGGGCGTGTTTGACAAAATAACACCCCTATCGATTGGAAGGCTGAGGCTGCATCTCAGAAATACCAAATGACAAGCTTGAATAACCCATTTTGACCTGAGATCAGATTCTAAAAATGTCTTCTAGACTTCTACATTTCTGAAAAAGCTATGTTTCTAAGCTATGTTTCTATGTCGTTCTTCGATTTTTCAAAAATAGCAGATCTACAAGCGCATAACGCGCCACTCGGTGGCACGCTATGAGCTTGTAGATCTGCTATTTTTCAATAGCTAAAGCATAACATAATGCTAACACCAAAAGGGGTTCCCGCCAAGAATGGGATAATATCGTCTCTGCCAGGTGGAAACCTCATATGTCCGCAAAACGGTTACGTTTCAGAAGTTAAATTCAAAAGTAGCAAAAGTAGCCGATCTAACAAGCTCAAAATGCAGTTTTTCTGTGAAACTGAAGTATGATCAAGGACAAGCAGGGCATTAATTTATGAAAAGAACACAAAACGTTTCTGCCCGACAACAACGATGACATTTCTGCTATTGTGTTTTTCATTTCTAAACATGCCACACTCCCCAAGACTAGTAGAGAATGGGTCATCTGTGAGGACATGAACCCATTAAGGACTTTTCCGATTCTAAGTCATTAGCACACCGGCACACAATATCTATTGTATATTCATTGAAACCCAGGAGTGAATGTTTCCTTCAAGGCCATCTTTTGAAGTGTCATACCGTCCTAGGTTGGTGGTACTTAGCTTTGATGAGCCACATTTCATTGAGTTGCCTTTTTCCTTGCCTTTTTCAGGTAAGACTTTTATGTTGCTTTGCTTCTATTAATCTACACAAGGTCTGTTTAGCACCTTTCAAAGTCTGAATTTTTTCTTTTTATGCTGCCAATATACTGTACATAGCAACAAGAACCCCAAAAGGGGTTCCCTTCCTGTAGGAGTAAGGCTGGGTAATTAACCAAAGTATATCTAAACCGATATTTAGAAGCAATAACCAACTTATAATTGGAACTAAAAAAACATCGCATGGATGGATGCACCTGGGACGTATCCTCAGTGATGTATCCCAAGGTCACCTGGGACGTATCCTCAGTGATGTATCCCAAGGTCACCTGGGACGTATCCTCAGTGATGTATCCCAAGGTCACCTGGGACGTATCCTCAGTGATGTATCCCAAGGTCATCGGGGTTTCGGGTCTGGCAACATCATACTAACCCCTCACTTAGGTGACCCAGCCGGGGTGATCAAGTCCCGACTTACGTCAAAGTATAGCTATACCCACGATCAGTCCCATTAGGGAAAGACACGGTCACACAGTCCGCCGCTCCCAAACTACTCTGCCGGGACTGGGAGGTCTGGCGCGTGGAAGGACCAGGCTCTGTGGGTTGACTCCTGTCCGGGCCCCTCCTACGTCTCACCAGGTCCACTCCTGCTCTCACCAGGTGCAGCGCAGGACCTGTGCGTTGCACCAGACTCCCAGCACCAGACACAGAGCGGTGGATTATTGAGCCGCAATGGTTCCGCAGGCTCCACCGGGCACCGGAAACCCCTTTTGGTGTTAGCATTATGTTATGCTTTAGCTATTGAAAAATAGCAGATCTATAAGCTCAGAGCATGTAGGTCTGCTATTTTTGAAAAATCGAAGAACGACTGACATAGAAACATAGCTTTTTCAGAAAACTGTCAGGATGTAGAAGACATTTTTAGAATCTGATCTCAGGTCAGAATGGGTTAAAGGCCTTACAGTGGGCTGTTGGTCCTCCTCCTCACGGAAGACAGTCTGGGGCGCCAACCCATACTGCTCCGAGTCCCGGGTGCCGTCTACAAAACGACACCCGGGGAAAATCGATTAAGCACTGACTTGACCTCTGGCTGCATCATACTTTGTTGAACAATGGTGGTCTAGTGAAAATAGCAGATCTACAAGCTCACAACACCTGCATTGATAGTAGGATAATGACACCCACAAAATATGGATGCCAGGTTGAAACAATGGGCACACACTGCATGCATAAATGCAAATATATTGATGTTGTCCAACAAGACAAATAACGGCATACTGTATAGGAGTCTGGTTGTGTAATATCAAGGGGGTTTTCTATTTAGATATGGTGCAGTGAGTCCCCAGCCATACAGTGTTATCTTCTTATCTTTTTTATTATTATTTTTTTTGAGGGGTGCTAACCCCTCCTATGTCCAGCTTTGAGGGTTTGTGCAAACACAAACATTGTCCTCCTAACACAAACATTGTCCTCCTAACACAAGCATTGTCCTCCTAACACAAACATTGTCCTCCTAACACAAACATTGAATGCCATTGACAATGAATGGCCAGTTTTGAGTGTTTGTGTAAACACAAACATTGAAGACAAAAGTGAGGACGCAAATTGTGATTGGCCCGAATGAGATGATGTAGGATGATAAGAGCGCCCCTCGATCACTTCACACGGGTGTGATTTTTATTTTGTAAACAAATACCCTACTTTGTCCGAATACAAGAACACTCGCCCCCAAAATACGCTCGCTATACCAGGTCAAGACTCAAAAGCGTGCGTGTCTACGTGCGTGCGTGCGTGTGTGTGTGTGGCCTCTGACCCCCATTTCAAAATACGTTGTTCCAGGGACCCCCCAGAAGCAAAGATTTGAGTTAAAAATGTTCACTCTGAAAGAATTCATTCCAAATTCGCGCCACATTTTCACGATTTCTCGTAGCTTGTAGATCTGCTATTTTTCAACAGCTAAAGTATAACATAATGCTTAAAACACCAAAAGGGGTTCCCGCCAAGAATGGGATAATAACCAACCATTGCTTCATCTTGTGGCTGATACACCAATTCTCTCAAATATAGGAGAAGGCTCCTATATTTGAGATATTGGAGATTATAGGAGAAGGCCAATAAAGAAATGCCGATAGTATCTCTCTGTCACACACGTATGAGGACAAAACAAAAGGCCATTGCGGTACGCCGACAGCGGTATTATACGAATACCGGAGAACTCTCCAGTTTACCAAGTCGCAGAGGCGAACATTCTTCATCAATGTCTTCATCGTTATGCTAACATGCTGTCTTCATCAGTGTAGGATGTCAAACTCACAGATGTTATAGTTCATTTCCAAAGTGATCAAATTATTTTGTGCTCCAAAACTGTGGAATGCACTCCCCGTTGCAGTCAGAACTGCAGCATCACCCCCGATCTTCCGCCGTAGTCTGAAAACCCACCTTTTCAGACTCCATCCCATGGCCCATAGCACTTACCCTAGCCCCTTAGATAGCACTTTTTAGACTTAGATAGCATTTGAAACAGACTTATAGCATGGCATGTACACAGCACAATAATTGCATTGTATGTAGTCATAGCACTTCATAGTACATGTATGTATAGCATAGTATAGTATATATATGTATAGTGTCATTATATAGATATGTTCTAGTTACGTTCTTAGCTTACGCATGTCTCATGATAAATGCATTTTATATATGTGATGTATTCCCGTGCTTTATGTTCTTGCCTAATGTAAATCGCTCTGGATTAAGAGCGTCTGCTAAATGCCTACATTGTAAATGGTCAGCTAGATCAGGGGTTCTCAACGTTTTTGGCCGGGGACCACTGGAAATGCTTTGGCAATGTCTCGGGACCCCCGCCCCGCCCCCTCCCGACCCCCAATATAAATGGACTGCTACAATAACCTTAACCCATTTTGGGCGGGAACCCCTTTTGGTGTTTTAAGCATTATGTTATAATTTAGCTATTGAAAAATAGCAGATCTACAAGCTCATAGCGCGCCACCGAGTGGCGCGCTACGAGCTTGTAGATCTGCTATTTTTGAAAAATCGTGAAAATAAATCTTTTTTTTTTTTGAAAATTATTTGGGGACCCCCTAAAATAATTTGGCGACCCCCCGAGGGGTCGCGACCCACGGGTTGAGAACCCCTGAGCTAGATGATGAAAAGGTGAGTATGTGAATACCAATGATAAGTAGGCCTACCATTTCAGGATATTGTTTACCAATGAATTACATTGTTTCGGTACTTTGGTGTTTAAACTTTTAGCCTTTAGCCTTTTATTCCTACGTTCTCTAGTGTTAACTCTAAACAACTATGCTCTCTCTCTCTCTCTCAATTCAATGCAATTTAAATGAAGGTGAAGTAAAAAAATAAAATGCACTAAATCACGGCGAGTTGGTAAACTGGCGAGTTCTCCGGATACCTATTATACGATCGATGCAGATCCAATAGCCAGTGAGTTACTGGACTAAATTGGACAGAAAACGCCCAAGGAGTAGAAAACAGGCCAGTGGCCACATGATGTCCTGAAATGACTCCGTAGCCTCAGCGTCCAGAACTACAGCAGGCTATATGTTTTGTTTTTTCTTTATTTACCCAGGGAAGTAGCTGAGCACAGGTGCTCATTTTCAGCAACGCCCTGCACATAGACACACACACACACACACACACACACACACACACACACACACACACACACACACACACACACACACAGTCTTATACTGTTGGCCACTAAGCAGCTCCAGGGGGAGCAGAGCATATATATGTACAGTATATGGCATCAATAAATCAATGATGTGCAAAAACTGCTGGCTGGAGTACCTACAACTGCCACCAGAGGGCAGTGTGTAACATCTATGCTCAGACTTTACACTGATGACTATAGAGTCTACACTTCACTTACTGTTAAAACTATTCTTAAAATAGAACTAATAGAAGATTTGCTTTTAAACGTTTAAACAAATGTGTATTTCTGTTAAAAATATAAAGTTAGGGAATTCTCAAAGAGTTGTACAACAATGTTGTTTCTTTTTGGTCTCCTTTTTTTATTTTTTTCATTTGATGAATCATGGTATAACCTGAATGGCAGTGGTTCCCAAAGTGGGGTCCGGGGACCCCCAGGGGTCCTTGAGGGAGTTCCAGGGGGTCCCCACTGCTAAATGATAGTTTGGAACCAAATGGAGCCTTATGGGACTATAACTCTGAGAGTGTACAGTACACATGGAACCAAACTGTTAGGGTCCCTAACAGTGATTTTACAATATAAATTGGGGGTCCCAGAGATATAAATGCCATCAAGTGGGGGTCCGTAAGACTAATGCACGTCAAACTGGGGGTCCTTGACATTGAAATGGTTGAGAATCATTTCTAGAGCCGTAAAAATCTTCTCTTATGGGGGTCCCTGGCATCATCTCTTCAAATGGGGGTCCACGGGCTAATTTGTGTAAATTTTGGGGTCCTTGATATGAAAAGGTTTGGGCACCCCTGCAGTATGTGGTTGGTAGCCATTGGACAGCAGATCATCTATAATTTGAGGACTCTTAATTGAAGATTAAGGGCTCCATTTTCGTCACCGCCAAGCCCCTTATCCCTAAAACTTATTTACCTTTTTTTACTATTTTGCTAAACATTTGTATAGTTCAAATGGCCAGTCTACAAGCTCACATGTCAATGTAGATTGGCTAGTTGAACTAAAATAGTAGTTTTAGTTCAACTACTAGTTCTAGTACTATTTTTTCAAAATAGTAGAAAAAAGGCAAAGAAGTTTAGGGATAAGGGGTTTAGCGGTGAGGAAAATGGAGCCCTATGAGTCCTACTCTAAGGAGATCCTACTCAGAGGCAGGTAGAATAAATGGAGCCCTATGAGTCCTACTCTAAGGAGATCCTACTCAGAGGAGATCCTACTCTAAGGAGATCCTACTCAGAGGCAGGTAGAATAAGGAAATAAATGTAATCATGTTAAACCATCAATGGAATAAATAAAGATAATAAACATAGCTCATAGCATGAGTTATTTTCTTTTTTCTTCTTCTCCAAAACGTATTCAAGTAAAATGGTGTATCAGTATGAGTATGTATTTTGAATAAAATTTGGCAATTATTTATCTCTTACACAGATCTCAACAAACGGTATAGGCAATTAAGCCAGAGAACTGGACAGAGCCATTGTTGCGAGAACAGTGCTTTTGGTCGACAAGTCAACGTCCACATGCCTATATAAAAAAACAAAAAGAAAACCCAACAGAGTCTCACTTATACAAAGAAAGAAACGCATTTTATTTGGCAACATTATTTTGAAGTCTTCTTTCAAAACGTTCAAACTGTCGATTCTTTTTCTCTCACAGTCGAGACAAAAATGAAATCCTACTCACAGTAGACTTATTAAAAGAAAAACAAACAGACGAACAAACAAACAAAAGAGAGATATAGTTAGAAAGAGAAGGCTTTGGGCTATAGGGATACAAACGTCTTGTTCTCTGTTGACTTGATTAAAACAACAACAGCTAACAACTGAAACCCCCTATACATGTTCCAGCCCACCCCCCCCCCCACCCACATACACACACCAAAACTCTTGGCCGGCAATAGAGCGTCGCAGTCCCGCCCCCTACCATGGACCAGGAAATGAATCCCAATGCATTTTTCCCATAGACATTTCAGAAAGTATTTATTTAAAGACGGTTACGCCGCGGACAAAGCCAACTCGAGTCGTGACAACTCATGACAACACAAACAATATTTTGGACCAAACAAATAATTACAAAGAAGAAAAACAACAAAAAAGTGTTTTCTTTCGTTTTTTTCTTCTTTCTAATTATTTTTTCTGCCCCAAAAATTGTTGTTTGTTGTCATGATTTGTCACGACTCGAGTTGGCTTTGTACGCGGCGTAAACGTCTTTAAATAAATACTTTCTGAAATGTCTATGAGGAAAATGAACGGAGAATCATTTCCTGGTCCATGGTAGGGGGCGGGACTGCGACGCTCTATTGCCGATCTACTATACACTCATTCCCAGGCTTACTCATCTGCGAAGAGAAAAGCCTGGTCTCGACCTAAGGCAGAGTCTGCCGGAAGTGCCGGGCCGGAACATCCGCCGGACGAATTTCCCCTCCCCCGGATACGTTATTTAAAAATATTTTTCGACCAATTCCCCAACTACTTCCGCTAATTAAGCCACTCAACCGGCCAGGTCGACTTGCCCAGGGTGCCGATCTACAAGCTTATTATAACGCGTTGCTGCAGTGCAATGGATTGTAAGCTTGTAGATCTGCTATTTCTAACCAACGTTCCTCCCCGCAACAGGAAGGCTAAGGGTCTGAGCACACTTTAGATTCCATGCGCGGACAGAAGAAGCTGTGTTTTGCGTCATTTCCGTTTTTTTAGACAGCTGGTGGATGGAAAAGAAGCTGCACCGAATCTGGCCGAATCGCGGCAATGTGCCACGTCGGCCAGATTCCCGGAAAAGCTTACCCCAGTGGCATTTTGCCGCGTGGGTGGAGCTTCTTTTCCATCCACCAGCTGTCTAAAAAAAACGGAAATTACGGCATTTTGCACGTGTACTTAGTGCACGCAGTGCGCTTAACGTCAAACGCACACATGCCCGGTGTAGCTTGGCCGTCACTCACACAGACACAGAAAGCAATAAGTAAGACTGTTTTTTTTCATTTCTTCTGGGCGACATACATACATACATACATACACTCAAGTTAATTAACATACACAAATCCAGAAAAAGAGGGGGAGGGGGGGGGGGGGGGGGGGGGAGTAATAGCTTGGACATCATCTTCAATTTTTTGTTGGCACATACGTACAACAGCTTTAAAAAAGAAAGTCCAGCGTGGATCCTTTGACAGGTCCATCTTTTTAAGGTATTGGCTGTAGTGCACTTTCTACAAAAAGGGTTTCTTTTTCTTTTCTTTTTTGAATAAAATAATTGAGGAAAAAGAAAAAAAACGCAGAGATCAACATTTAAGCCATTTTGGGCGGGAACCCCTTTTGGTGTTTTAAACATTGTTGTAATTTAGCTTTTGAAAAATCGAAGAACGACTGACATAGAAACATAGCTTTTTCAGAAAACTGTCAGGATTTAGAAGACAATTTTAGAATCTGATCTCAGGTCAAAATGGGTTAAGCCATTAGACTAGCGGTTCCCAAATGTTTTAGTTGGACACCCATTTGATGTCTCCCCAGATACCCCAGATGTCTCCCCAGCCAGGACCCAACCTAGTGTGGACACCCATTTGATGTCTCCCCAGCCAGGACCCAACCTAGTGTGGACACCCATTTGATGTCTCCCCAGCCAGGACCCTAACCTAGTGAAAACAGTCCATCACCTTGTGAGCTTTGATGCCTCCCCAGCCAGGACCCAACCTAGTGAAAACAGCCTTTTGTGAGCTTGTAGTGGCGAGCTTGTAGATCAGCTTTTTTTTTCATCACTTCTGAATAGTTTTACAATTTTCTTAGATTTTTAAATTTATTTATTTATTCATGAAATTCTTCTAAAAAAAGTTAGATTTTAAATGGATTTTTATTTTATCTTTTGAAATAAAAATGTATATATATTTTTAAACATTGGACACAAAAAAAAGGGATTTGTTTTTTTTTAAACTTTTTTTGTGATGTTACCGATTTTCGCGATAAGATGGAACCCGGTTGCACAATGACAATGTCCTTACCTACCTGTATATGGCACAATACAGGAGGACCAAATTCATGTTTCAATACAGGCAACCACCTCCTCATTACCTGGTTCTACTCTGTCCTCTTAGCTGGGTGATGAGTTACTACGTCAAATTGATAGTCGTCAATAAATTCTCACAAACTTCTCTCACCCTAAAAAACGCTCAAAACGTATCTTGAACAGGAGCTCATTTCTGTGAGAGATCAACGGGTCGGTCCACCATTTCTGTAACTATTGTTATCAAAATGGTATCCTTCTGGGGCAAAAAGAAGAAAAATACAAGGCAATTCATCTTGTAGTATAAATGTTAAAGGAGTGATAAAAACAAACGGCCTCTTAATGGTACATCTTCTTGACAGACATAGCTGCGGGGAAAAAAAGTAAAATAGTTACAGCCAACTGGTTGTGTTGACTCTTTAGTGTGGAACACATGTCTCCAGCATGTATTGGGAGTGTGAAGGCCCAACAGGTGGTGCATTTTGAATTAAGTGGCGTCCAAAAGAAAGTTGTCTGGCAGTTCCCTCTCTCTCAGGTCGGTGGTTTAAACGTGAGTGGAAGGAAGGCCTATGAATTACTGCTACAAAAAGTGGAGAGAACTTTTTGAAACTTTTCCCCCCATTTTTAGCATCCTCTTCGAACCAGGTGTGCTTTCAGTCAGTGAGGAGGTGAGAGATGTTTGTATGAAGGGGGGGGGGTTAGGGGTCAACATCTTCGATGAAGGTCACATCAGAGATCAACAACATGTGACCGCACGTAGAGCAGAGGAGTGGTCGGTTCCCTCATTAACGTGATGGGAGACTAATAAACGCAACAAGCTCAGGTAAATCGATGGTGAGATATAAACTAAGAACCTATGCTAAGAGAACATCAACAGAGGAGCGTTTAAACTGTGACAAAGACGCTATTCTGATCTTGGAATCCTGTCGATGAGGTTTGCAGGTCGTCCAAGCAGTCAGAATCGTTTGCCGCCCACAAGTAAAAACTGGAGAGTTTTAGTGTCAGTGGGACACAGTTTTGTCACCGTCTTATCGAGCCATGGAGTAGTACTGCTGTCTAAGAGTCACACAATAGTGGTAGTCTTCCTTTAAAAAACAACACAAAAAACGACAACTGTGAGGTTAACTTTTAAGGCTCAAACATAGTCTGGATTTTCGGTGGTGAGGTGACCACCGAACTACAACATGACGTCACTGAGGTGACCACCGAACTACAACATGACATCACGAGCCGCGGTGAAGAGCAAACCACCGCCACCGCTCCAGCCCTTCTCTCTGTTTTTACTCACCACCGCTCAACGTTATTTCAGCTCCGGTGGTCAGCTCACCACCGGAGCGGTGGTCAGCTCACCACCGAAAATCCAGACTATGAATAGGCCTTTAGTTTTATATACAAGAGGAGAGTGGCGGGAAGTTATTCTAGAGACACTAAATCATGGCCCAGCTATTAAAATAAAATCAGGCAATTTATTTTTGATGCGACAACGACGGGGAGGATGAACAACGTTCCCTGGCGTTGAAGCGACTGCGTTGTGTTTCTGTGTGGGGTCGATGGTTCTGTCGAGGTCCGTTTGGAGGGTGTGGGTCGTCGGTTCTGTCGAGGTCCGTGGAGGGTTTAGCGACTGCGTGTGTTTCTGTGTGGGTCGTCGGTTCTGTCGAGGTCCGTGGAGGGGTTCTGTGTGGGTCGGTGGTTCTGTGGAGGTCCGTGGAGGGTGTGTTTCTGTGTGGGTCGTCGGTTCTGTCGAGGTTCTGTGGAGGGTCTCTAAAGTAAACAGCAGCGCTCTTTGAAGCTCTTCTTGTTCTTCTTGTTCTTTCCTTTGCCGTTCTTGTCTTTGTTTTCCGTCATCTTTTTGCCTCGCACCTCACGCATGAGGTCGAAGAACACCTAGGCAAAAAAATACAGAAAACACAAGGAAACAAATCACTTAACACAGCCGACGCTAATCGCGTATCAATACGTTATCAATTAATCAAACGTCCGGTGCGAACCACGTATCCATACGTTCTAATCACTTTTTTATAGCATACTTTCATTCATCTTTTTACCCACCCGGACAATGAAGAACCATCCCCCTGTCATTGCTGCTTAGTCCCGCTCACGTGATCAGAAAAAAAAACCCAAAAAAAAGAAACCCCTCCTGAAAACAGGAGGGCGGGCCGCTTTACGTGTAGAAGCCAGTGTAAAATGGATGCACCCATGCCGATCTAGTCGGTGTGTGAAAAGAATCAAATTTCACCTAACCTCGCCTCACCAGGCTTTCCTCCACCTATTGGCTTTCACACCACACTATAATACTCGATTCCCCCCTCCCCTCCTGTTTCTCCTGCAGGAGGAGGGCCTTGCGAGATGGGGGCTCATGTCTCGGAAAAAAACATGATGAACGGAACGCTGTTACGCTGCCTAACACATGATCTGCAGATTCTGCACCAGATCGGCATTGCACAACGTCTGCAACACACATGGACAGATGCATGTTTACTTCTTCATACTGTAGCGACCAAACGATCCCCGAGCCTACAATACTACGAACTAACAAACGAACTACAGTATCGAGAGGGGCCGCCATGACAACAGACAGTCTACCGTTGGGGGATCACGTATCGCCATGCAGAGCCGTCATAATCGGAGATCGCTCGGACGTGTGATTGTAACGCTTTTTTATTCATTATAATTGTAGTGATAAGACCGCAATGAACGCGTCGGGGACGTAATCGACCCGGGTGTAATGTATAACAAACCTTTCCGCGTCCTAAACCGTGCATGCCCAGGCATGTTCCCCTATACTAGCTTGAAAAACAAAATCAGCTGATGATAACGCGTCTCACCGTTATACTATAGTTCTGAACCGAACGGTGGAATGGGACTTTTTATAGCCGTACGATCAAGACTTTTGCTGCCCAATGTGCCCATGACCCCCCCCCCCCAATGTTACTGCGATCAAAACAATGAAAGCAGTGAATCATCATCTAAAGAAAGCAGAGTTATGAAGGTTTATAGTCAGACATTGACAGGCAGATATAACAATAAACACAATAAATATGCTATACATCCTATACACCGAATGAAAGCCCTGAATGTGTACTTTTACGAGGAAAAGAGTAAACATTGATCCCATGTACAGTTTGTCATAAATTGGTTACTGGGTGGATGCACATTGCGCCCACCAGATATAACTGCAGAGAAGACATGGACCCGAACTGAATATTCACAAAATAAGGCCTATAGCGACATATAAATACTATATACCGTATGAAACAGAAGACGTATGAAACAGAAGACACAGAAGAAAAAAACTTCTACTGTAGTAATAATAAAAATCACACCCATGTGAAGTGAGTGGTGCAACTCTGTCCCATATTCTGTTCTCTGCTTATTCAATACAGCTCGCCATATACGGACTGAGGCAGAAAGTCATGTAAACCTTTTATTTACAGTTTGGTCTGTAAACTTCTACTGTAATAATAAAAATCACACCCCTGTGAAGTGAGCGGTGCAACTGTTCTCTACAGTTGCACCGCGCAACTGTAGAGAACAGTTGCACCGCTCACTTCACAGGGGTGTGATTTTTAAGTGAGTTTTTAAGTGAGTTGCACCACTCACTTCACATGGGTGTGATTTTTATTATTACTACAGTAGAAGTTTTTTTCTTATGAAAGCAGAGAGTCTTCTGTTTCATACGGTATATAGTATTTATATGTCGCTATAGGCCTTATTTTGTGAATATTGAGGAGTTCACGTCCATGTCTTCTCTGAAGTTATCTGGTGGGCACAAGCTGCATTCAATAACCAATTACTGTCTAACTGTACATGGGATCAATGTGTACTCTTTTCCTCGTAAAAGTACACATTCAGGGCTTTCATTCGGTGTATAGGATGTATAGGATATTTATTGGGTTCAATTTTATATCTGCCTGTCAATGTCTCTGACTTTAAACCATCCATAACTCTGCTCGCTGTTCAAGATAACCACTTCCAGGCAAATGCAAGTTCACAAGTTCAGCTATAGAGCACCGAAGTCTGACGTCACTTTCAGTAGAGGGCGCCAATACGCAGGTTCATGTATTTCTTTAGTTGCATTGAGATCTCCATAGGGCGATTTTAGGTCGCTTCATATAAGAACTGTGTTTGAAAAATAAATCGACCACCCCGGCCTTTCTGTCAGGGGAGTGGCTGTGCGTCGTTAATGATGTCCATTCATATTTGATACAGCCAGTTTCTGGAGAAAATGGAATTAATGTGGCCGCAAAAGCCTTGAAACTACATATGAAGGCAATGTCGCTGCTAATATACGTCACGCCCAGCTGTCAACACATTGCATTCCTGAGATTCCTCGTTGACGTAAGCTCAGCTGGTGGTGACTCGACTCATACTAACCACGAGACATTAAATATCAATAAAATAAAAATAAATGTAATTAACATTCAGTTTCTGTTGTGCGACGGGCAGATGCAGCCACCCGCCTATACCGGAAATGTAGTCTCTGGGTTGTTTCACTCGTTTCTAACGTTTTTTTTGTTACACTTTGGGTATATTTGTACATTTCCACCTTCAGTCGTTGCTTCATATCCATACGAGTGAAAAGGCCGGGGTGATCGGTTTATTTTTCAAACACAGTTCTTATATGAGGCGATCTAAAATCCTCCTATGGAGATTACAATGCAAATAAAAAGTAGACGAACCTGTGGATTGACGCCCTCTACTGACAGTGACGTCAGGACTTCGGTGCTCTATAGCGCCAGGCACGATATATATCAGTCTGGCCGTTATATCAACTATTATGTTTACTGATAAGGACAGTGGTATCTGCAACTATGCAGGAACAGAGTGACCCTCTGTTTTATCTAGACGCTACCAGTGTTGTTTTTGGCAGCACATTTTGATTTTTAGTTTAAGTCGTAGTCTAGTTTTAGTCGACTAAATGCCATAAGATTTTAGTCGACTAAATCTACAGTTGATTTGGTCGACTAAAATGTATTTTGGTGGGCCTTGATGCCGTCGCAATGACTGATTTTACACTTGCCGATCTACAAGCTCACAACACGTCACAGCGCGACGCGTTGTGTGCTTGTAGATCTGCTATTTTCATACTACTATTTTCATGCTGGATCTCTTGTCCACTAGTCCCTTCCTAACACTTTAGTCTAGTTTTTATCTGTTGACGAAATTGTCAATATATTTAGTCTTAGTCATCATAGCTTAGTTTTCATTTAGTTTTCATTTCGTTTGTCAGTGAAAAAAAAGGGCAGAACATTTTTCGTCTTAGTTTTTAGTCGACGAACATTTTTCGTCTTAGTTTTTAGTCGACGAAGATTTTTCGTCCTAGTTTTTAGTCGACGAACATTTTTCGTCTTAGTTTTTAGTCGACGAACATTTTTCGTCTTAGTTTTTAGTCGACGAACATTTTTCGTCTTAGTTTTTAGTCGACGAACATTTTTCGTCCTAGTTTTTAGTCGACGAACATTTTTCGTCTTAGTTTTTAGTCGACGAACATTTTTCGTCTTAGTTTTTAGTCGACGAACATTTTTCATCTTAGTTTTTAGTCGACGAACATTTTTCGTCTTAGTTTTTAGTCGACGAACATTTTTCGTCTTAGTTTTTAGTCGACGAACATTTTTCGTCTTAGTTTTTAGTCGACTAAAACACCACCACTGGACGGTAGGTACCTAAAACACCACCACTGGACGGTAGGTTACCTTGTCCACGTTGGCTCTGGTCTTGGCCGACGTCTCCACGTACTGCACCCCCCACTCCTCCGCCTTGCCCCGCGCCTCCTCCACGGACACCTGTCGGCGCTCCTCCAGGTCAGACTTGTTCCCCACCAGGAGGAGGGGGATCTTGTCCTCCTCCGCCTTCACCCGCAGGATCTGCTCCCTGTGTGGACGTCGTGGACACACACACATTTAATCATGTACTTATGAGGAGGGGGATCTTGTCCTCCTCCGCCTTCACCCGCAGGATCTGCTCCCTGTGTGGACGTCGTGGACACACACACATTTAATCATGTACTTATGTCCACAATATAAAAGAGATACAATACATACAAGGACACAAATGTCACAAGCAGGCACTCACATTTGCTAGTAAAAAGATCACACCTGTGTGAACTGAGTGGTGCAACTACACATTTATTGTTATAGTTACAGTTATAGTTATCTGAGTATTTATCGTCTTTAAATCTCTTTGGGTTCAGGAGTGTTGTCCCTAAATCTATTCCTCTACATGTCCCTGAGGTATTTCTATGTAATTCAGGGTCTTTTGATTTTTCCATAATTATCGTCTTATATATCTCCAATCTGATCTTTTGCCACTATGCCTAACATCTGTTGTGGAATAACTATAAAGATTGATTATATAGAGATTGATTCACTCTGACGTGATATCTGTGATGTCAGTGGCGTCACATACTAACCATAGCAACCATGCTCGTTTTTTTGGTTGCTAACCATAGCAACCATGCTAGTTTTTTTGGTACGAACAAAGCCAGTTGTTGGAGTGGTTTGCACCACTCAAAAATAGTACAGTGCGAATTGTGAAATGCAATTCGTAGCACCGGTGCGACTACAGAATTTGACCGTTCAATCTATGCAGTGAGAGCCCAGCTGGGGTGCACACGCTTATCTATGCAGTGAGAGCCCAGCTGGGGTGCACGCGCGGGCTCGCAGTATAGCCAGCACAATGCAAGTAACTCCCCCGCCCCGTTCATCTGTACTGTGTACATATTGTACATTAAGTACTGTGTACTTATCTGTGTACTGTGTATTTGCATTTCTTTCACCGTGCAGTAAATTCTGAAATTCATGGTCTGGAGAGGGCAGTCTCTCGGTTGTTTTACAGACAGGGGCAAAGGGCTGAAGCCCCCTTTGATCATGTCTATAAAGTGTGCACACCAGCTCAGTGGCCTTGTGGTTAGAGTGTCCGCCCTGAGACTGGGAGGTTGGGGTTCAATCCCCGGCCGGTTCATACCAAAGACTCTAAAAATGGGACCCAGTGCCTCCCTGCTTGACACTCAGCATCAAGGGTTGGATTGGGGGTAAGTCCCTGCGACATACTAGCGTCATGTCCAGGGGGTGTACTTGTACATCAAGCTGCCTCGCGCTACAGAAACAGGAGATAGGCTCCTGCCCTATGTGGGCCTCATGGCTCGGCAAGGCTACTATAATGTTTGCACGACGTCCCTGAGGTATACAGTACCTGAACTCTGCGGTGGCCGTGAAGGACTCATGCTCCGTGATGGAGAAGACCAGCAGGAAGCCCTCGCCGCTGCGGAAGTAGTTGTCCCGGATGGCAGCGTAGTCCTCCTGGCCCGCCGTGTCCAGGATGTCGATCTGCACCTCCTCGCCGTCCAGAACCACCTTCTTCCTGTAGCTGTCCGCCTTGGTGGGCTCGTAGTCCTCCACAAACTGGGGGGGGGGGCGGGGGGGAGGAGACACGCACAGAGGGGTTAGGGTCCTCCACTATAGGAGAAACAGAAAAGACACTTCCAAAACACATCAATAATAGTGAATAGAAACTGCCTCCCCCTGGCCAGCCGGGGTGCCTGATGGAGGGGAAAGGAACTGGTCTCTAAACTGCCTCCCCCTGGCCAGCCGGGGTGCCTGATGGAGGGGAAAGGA
Organism: Electrona antarctica; assembly: GCF_951216825.1. Lineage (NCBI taxonomy): Eukaryota > Metazoa > Chordata > Actinopteri > Myctophiformes > Myctophidae > Electrona > Electrona antarctica. The sequence continues at coordinate 47,996,734 of NC_136794.1, forward strand.
ACTGGTCTCTAAACTGCCTCCCCCTGGCCAGCCGGGGCGCCTGATGGAGGGGAAGGAACTGGTCTCTAAACTGCCTCCCCTGGCCAGCCGGGGCGCCTGATGGAGGGGAAAGGAATTGGTCTCTAAACTACCTCCCCCTGGCCAGCCGGGGTGCCTGATGGAGGGGAAAGGAACTGGTCTCTAAACTGCCTCCCCCTGGCCAGCCGGGGCGCCTGATGGAGGGGAAAGGAATTGGTCTCTAAACTACCTCCCCCTGGCCAGCCGGGGCGCCTGATGGAGGGGAAAGGAACTGGTTGGAATAACGTGTTCCTTCCACGCTATACGTCCAACCAGGGAAACTCCCCCCTGTCAGGTGTAAAGGAGCAACTTGGACACTCAGGCATGAAGGAAGCATGAGTTCAAGTCCGTTGCTCTCCCCATGTCCCCAATATATGGGGACTAGGTTGGCGGAGGGTGTGTAGAGCCCAGGGTCACATTAGATACAGGGGTGAAAAATGAGTTAGAAAATGGTGGGATGAAAATTATTTAAAAAATAATAATAATAGTGAATTGCAGATATACAAGCTCCACTTGCGATTTTCACTATTCCTCGTATCACAGAGTATATATAGGCTATAAGTGGTCGAGGTCTTATCTATCTTATCTTATCTATACAAAGACCCATTCTGGGAGCTCAGAACAAACAATAATATATGAATGTTGCATAAGGAGAAGAGACTGGAGCAGCACGGACATTTAGAGCCTTTTACTAGGTGCTAAAGTATACAAAGACTAACGTTTGGACCTTGCGGTCTTCATCAGAGTCATTGACTGACCGCAAGGTCGAAACGTTAGTCTTTGTTAGACCTTGCGGTCTTCATCAGAGTCAATGACTCTGATGAAGACCGCAAGGTCGAAACGTTAGTCTTTGTATACTTTAGCACCTAGTAAAAGGCTCTAAATGTCCGTGCTGCTGCAGTCTCTTCTCCTTCTGCAACTCTTGTCCTTGTACCTGTGAAGCACCGGATCAGCTGTTTTAGGCTTGAGGCGCGTTGGTAGACTCCCTTTGTTAATATATGAATGTTCTTAGAATGAGGAACATTTGTAAGTCATGTTTCAGCCGAGTCATGGTTCTCCAGACTATGACCGTCCATGCACCAATAATGACATTGGACGTAAATGAAACGTAACAATGTCAAAGCTTTGATTTCATAAATTGATATTTCACAAAATACGAGCACTTGAGAGCGAACACCGAGAGCATGAGAGCTCTCAGACGTTGGGGGGATAAAGGATTGCAGAGCCGTTGGGGGGGGGGGGGGGGGGGGATTGCAGAGCCAGCATTCCTTCCATTTCCATCCAGATTGCACAATGTTTAGATTGTAGTCATTTTAGACGACACTCCAGGGAGAAACAAGTACAACTGCAGAGCAAGATGAACATCACTTTCATTAACAGGACTTAAAAAAAAAGAAAGAAAGAAAATAAATTGTGTAAAAAGTGCATTTATTCACCTATACAGACCATACCCAAAATAAATGTCAGGTTGAACATCTTCAGCCAGAACAACTATTGGTCCTTCCCCATCTGTTCACTGGATTAGCCCATTTAGGCCTGACGTCGAAACTTATAAAATGTCTTCTAAATCTTGACAGTTTGTCAGGATTTGCGCCACATTTTTCACGATTTTTCAAAAATAGCAGACCTACAAGCTCGTAACGTGGCACCGCGCTATGAGCTTGTAGATCTGCTATTTTTCATCTCAGATGTATCTATCAGAGATATGTATCAGAGATTGTAATATAGCATATTTAAAATATTACTAGAATTAAGTGCGGGAACAACAGTATGCCCCTGCAGTCAACAAAGTGCCTTTGTGTTCATTTTAGATTTGCGTGTGGAAAAGAGACAGACATCTTGTGGCAATTATCAGTCACTGATTGCAGATATTTAACAGCTGTGATCTCGACTAGGTAATGCGGCCGCCGGCCACGTTAAAATGAATTAGACGGTTAAACAGAGTACAGAGCCTGAGGGGTGGGGTGGGAACCAAACTGTAGTTTAAAAATCACAAGTTCAAGTCCGTCGCTCTACCCAGGTTGGCGGAGGGTGTGTAGAGCCCAGGATCACATTAGATCATTGACACAGGGGTGAAAAATGCCAAATGGGTTACAAAATTGTGGGATAAAAACAAAACAAAAACCATGTGTCTCACCTCGTCATACATGAACTGCAGGGTGAGGGCGCTCTTCCCCACTCCTCCGCTGCCCACCATGATCACCTTGTGGAGAGCCAGAGAACTCTGGTTTTTACTTTTACCAGTCGCCATCGCTCCGCTGTTTCCTCCTCCTGGCACACGCTCACTGTACCCACTCCTTCAACGCACTGGAAGCACCTGCAGAGAGGACGCAAAGCACACACACACACATTTAATTGAAGGGGTAAAAAACAAATAACAATAAACCCATTCTGAACGGGAACCCCTTTTAGTGTTTTAAAGCATGATGTTATACTTTAGCTATTGAAAAATAGCAAATCTACAAGCTCATAGCGCGGCACACAGCACGCAGCTCCTCCAAGGAAAACAAACAAATTAACGGAGCTGAACGTGAATCCCCCCCACCGCCCACCCCTTTTTTCCCCTCACTGTATATGTTTCTTTTCCCTTTTTACCTCCTTTATGATGAATTCCTGTTCTGTCTATAGAAGTGTCTATTTGTACGTCTCTAAATGTTTTGATGATTTGAACATGGTGGACCCTATTGGAAACAAGTGTAATGCTTAATTGGGTCGTCCACTCACAGTTAACAGCCTTTGTATTGAGTTTGTGCTTGAAATGTACTGTAATTCTGCAAACTGTTAATAAATTCTTCAATCAATCAAAAACGCGCTATGAACTTGTAGGTCTGCTATTTTTGAAAAATCGTGAAAATGTGCCTCATATCTTTGAATATATATTCTTTCAGAGTTTCAGTTTTTAAATCAAATCTTTGCTCTGGGGGAGGGTCCCTGGAACAACATATTTTCAGATAATGGGGCGGAGGCATATTACATATAATGTTTGGTGTCCTTGACATGAAATATTGACTCTCCGTTGCCTCTGCCAAGGCGTTTCGGCTTCACTCCAACAAGTCCCGAATCCCAACCATCAACCATTCATTTAGAGTGGCAAAATTGCACAGCAGTGAATCTTTGGAACTTAATAAAGTTTGCCACCCAAAAGGTCAATGAAAGTAATGAAGCTATCATAGCCAGTCCATGATGGCATTTAGGTACACATTAAGTTCTTCCTTTAAGGACTCTCTGAGTGCTTAACCCATTTTGGGTGGGAACCCCTTTTGGTGTTAGCATTATGTTATGCTTTAGCTATTGAAAAATAGCAGATCTACCGAGTGCCGCGCTACGAGCATGTAGGTCTGCTATTTTTGAAAAGTCGTGAAAATGTGGTGCAAATCTTTGAATATATATTTTTATATTTTTAACTAAAATATTTGCTTCTGTGGGGTCCCTGGAACAACATATTTTGAGATGGGGGTCCGTGGCCCAATAGAGATAATTCTGGGAGTCCTTGACATGAAAAAGGTTGAGCATAACTGACATAGAAACATGGGTTTTTCAGAAAACTATTAGGATTTAGAAGCCTTTTTTTTAATCGACATCAGTCCAAAATGGGTTAAGTTGTTCACACGGAGGGAGGACGTCTCAGAGATCACTTCAGCCATTTCAAAGCTACCTTCATATATAATAGGTCCTCACTTGGTGCTTATTATGAGATGGCACGAGTCTCCTCGCTCTGCCTCTGTGTCTCAGAGGAGGGCTGTGGACCGTTCAGAAAACCTGCTGCCTAGCAGTGACAGGCATGTTTGGCAATATCAATGCTTCATTAATGCAAACGAAAAACAAACAAACAACGGCTTCTATTTCAGGCAGCGTGCCAACTTTCCAGGAAGAGAAATGTCTGTAGGCTTCTATTAGCTTGGATTCCCTCATTGATGATGTCATTGTTGGTAGGCAGGTTTGTGGACTGCCCGCGGCCCACCAATGAGACAGGACTGATTAGGCCCACCAATGAGACACAGGACTGATTAGGCCCACCAATGAGACACAGGACTGGTTAGGCCCACCAATGAGACACAAGACTGATTAGTCAGACACAGTGCCATTTCATAACGAGCATTAGTGAGCAAGTGTTGATTTTGTCGCCTAAAACTAAGAACAAAATTGTTCGTCGACTACCTTTTTTTCCACTGACGAAAACTAAATGGAAACTAAATAAAAACTAAGCTATGAGGACTACAACTAAGACTAAATATACTGACAATTTCGTCGACAAATACAAACTAGACTAAAATGTTAGGAAGGGACTAGTGGACAAGAGATCCAGTACAAGTCATTTTACAATTAGTTGCATGCTGAAAATAGCCGATCACAATGTGTCGCAGCACGGCGCGTTGTGGGCTTGTAGATCAGCTATTTTCAGCAAGTGAAAACAATTGCCGTCATTACGACGGCATCAAGGCCCGCCAAAATACATTTTGTTCGACTAAATCAACTGTAGATTTAGTCGACTAAAACTAGACTAACACTAAAACATTCCAGGTGACTAAAATGTGACTAAAACTAAATCAAAACTATTCAAGCTTAGAGACTATGACTAAAACTAAAATCTAAATTTGCTGCCAAAAACACCACAACGCTCAGTGAGGACCAATGATGTGAAGATGATATGAGTGAAATGGGGGAAGTTCTCCTTGAAGGAGTTTTGCCTCAGAGAGTGAAAGCAAAGCATACAGTCTGTCTTTATTGTTCCCTCAGGTGACTTTTATGTCATACCTGCAGAGTTGAAGGGAAGGCCAAGTTCACACACACTCGTAAACGTCTGGATCTGATGCCACGTCTGAAACTAACACACTCCCAACTAGCCATAGATATGATAGGCATGTGACAATACATCGTAAATCCATTAAAATCAATTCAAACTGGTGACAATTTAAATTTGGCGATTCTGCAAACAGCAGAGGGCTTATAAAAAAGGGAGAAAATATAGGAGGATTGATAAACACACACACACACACACACACACACACACACACACACACACACACACACACACACACACACACACACACACACACACACACACACACACACACACACACACACACACACACACACACACACACACACACACACACACAGCATTGAATTCATGGAGATTTCGATTTTATTTGTGTGATTTTTTTTCACATTCCTAAGCCAATAATTAGTCTCCTACCGGAGAAAATTAGCATCTTTCCTCCGGTCATCAAATTATTGGCTAAGGAATGTGACAAAAACAAATTAATCTCCATGAAATTCAAGGATTTTGCAGTGTGTGTAAGATTCTTATTTTTTAGGTGAGCTACTCCTAAGATGGGTGGGCCTATGCATGCTTTTAGGTGAGCTACTCCTAAAGATGGGTGGGCCCATGCATGCTTTTTGGAGATTTTCATGTGGGCCCCCCTGATCCAGAAATGTCTGAGAAGTTGCATTATAGGCGGAAGCATCTGAAGGCTGTGTGTGAGCCAACAGTCAGAGTGAAGGATGCTCCTACTAAATCATACAACAACAAACAAACAATGTGTCACCCTTAATCCATTTTTGGGCGGGAACCCCTTTTGGTGTTGTAAGTGTTTGGTGTTATACTTTAGCTATTGAAAAATAGCTGACCTACAAGCTCATAGCTTGTAGGTCAGCCAGGAACACTAATGTCTGGCATCTGTTCCACTCATGTTGTGTTGGAAGGAACATCATGGGTGCAGCAGGAAAAAAAGGCCCCCAGTTCCGACACTTCCTGTGGAACCCACGTACTAACTACAGTACTCGGGGGACCCATTTGTGGGTCGTCGACGCGGACACATTTTTATGGGTCCCTTTTATTCTTTGATTCCCATATTTTGCCTCACCTCGTGTAAACGAACACAGTAGTTCTCAAACTTGTATATATTTGGACCCCCAATCTGAAAAGGCTGTGCCAGGGACCCGATTTTCTCAACAAAAAAAAATAAGACATACAAGCTCGAACTAAGTGAGGAGCTGTGAGCTTGTAGATCTAGATCTGATATTTTTTCTGCTATAAAAAATGGATAAAGTAGCTAAAATGATTGTGTATTAACTAATCTTGCTGGGGACCCCCTGGAATGCACCAAAAGGACCCCACGTTGCGAACCACTGGTGTGAGGTGTCTGTGTAATAACGGACACATCCTGAAATTCCTGAGGTCATCATGGTTTAGCGGACCACACCCCATAAATAAACTGAAAATGAACAACGGGCGAAATGTGACACCCAGCCAGGCACCGTGACCAAACTTCAGCTAAACCTGTTTTTGTTTTTAGACTTTTTTTTAGGAAAAACTGACAAACGGAACACTCCACAAGCAAAACTATGTGTCAGCACAATGAATCCCCCTCCAGTCCAAACACAGGCTAGTGTCACCTTGATCACAATCCCCCTCCAAACACAGGCTAGTGTCACCTTGATCTAAGAAGTAAAGATGATTCCAAAAAAAAAAAAAAAGTCAGGAAAAACAAAAAAAAACTTAGCCCTTAAGTCACTGTACTGTAGGTCAGTGGTTCTCGACCCCCCCCCCACAAAAATAATCAACTGGGGACCCTCTAAAAAAAATCATATTTAGTCACATTTAGTTTGACCAGTTTGTATAGTAGCCTACAATATAGTTTGTTGATTACTTTTGATGTCTTTGATTGTCTTTTTCTTATTTTTTTTGTTAAGGTATGAAAAAGGACTTTAAAAGTCCTTAAATTGTCACTTTGCTGTCATGTGGACAATGGATTTCTCCACGAAAAAAAAAAGAAAACCTTAGAGTAACTAAATGAATTGGACAGCCAACTAGTGCTGCACAATTCTTCACAAAAGGAGATTGCATAGGAGTCTGAATATAGATCTCTTTAATTAATTAATTGTGCAGCACTATTGAGAAGCAGTGCTGTAGGTCTCTCCTTGGCCCGTACCGTACCCCTCTTCTCGTCACCTCCTCCTCGGGGGAGCTCAGACTGATGGAACAACCCTATGATGATCAGTGGCGTGCACAGACATTTAGAGGGGCAGGTGCTCAAGTTAAAAAAGGGCAACCTTGTGCAGCGCGTGGAACCGGCCGGTTGCCTTAATCCATTTTGGGCGGGAACCCCTTTTGGTGTTAGCATTATGTTATGCTTTAGCTATTGAAAAATAGCAGATCTACAAGCTCATAGCGCGCCACCGAGTGGCGCGCTATGAGCTTGTAGGTCTGCTATTTTTGAAAAATCAAAAAAAAAAAAGAGAAAAAAAAGTTTTTGTTTCTTTTTTTTTTCAAAAGGGCACATTGCCAAAAGGGCAGGGGGTGCTCTAGCACCCCCTAGTGTCTATCTGTGCACGCCACTGATGATGATTCATAATGTGCTGCTCCTCCCTAACAGTAAACACCTCACCTCACAGTGCATACAGTACCAGGCACCAAACCAGGCCTACATCTGTATCCATAACCCATTGAGGTCTGACGTCGAAATTAAAAAAAAAAAAGTCTTCAAAATCCTGACAGTTTTCTGAAAAAACACCTTATCAGTGGTGCTCAATATTTCATGTCAAGGACCCAATAAAATCCAATCTCAAGTGAAGACAGTGTGCGGGATTCTTTTTTCTACATGTCAAGAACCCCAAAAATGATATGTAATATGCCTCCGCCCCCCATCTGAAAATATGTTGTTCCAGGGACCTCCCCAGAAGCAAAGATTTGAGTTAAAATGTTCACTCATGAAATAATATATATTCAAAGATTTGAGGCACATTTTCACGATTTTTCAAAAATAGCAGACCTACAAGTTCATGAGCTTGTAGATCTGCTATTTTTCAACAGCTAAAGTATAACCTAATGCTTTAAAACACCAAAAGGGGTTCCCGCCCAAAATGGGTTAAAAGGGATAGTTCAGATTTTTTTTAACTTAAGTTGTATGAAATACTTGCCATTAATATAGTGGTTGCAACTGTATTAAAAACACCCCCAGCGCCCAGGACAAAGTTCTTTGTCCTTTCTATTAGTAACGCCCGACGCCCAGGACGAAGTATTGTCCAAAAGACGACGTTTATTGATATGAAAACGGATCGCAATCGCTCCACAGCCTAGGAGCGCCTGTTGGGCAATCCTCGCTGTTGCGCAAGAGTGAGACGTCATCGAAAATCTCCCTCCCCTGTTTAGCCGACGACGATGAAAATCTTAAAACATTAATAACTCGCGATCGTGAAAAAACATCCTGTGTTAGCCGGCGCTCCGCTGTCCAGTCTCTAGTCGCGATAGATTTATTCTTACCTCCCGTTGTTGTCGATCGCCTTTAGAGTGGCGTGGCTACTGTTAGCTGCTACACACACATTCACAACATCCGGTCCGTCGGTAAAAGTGGTCTGTGTTTATAAATCGACTGGGCGCTATAATGTAATGGATTAAATAAAAGGTGTTTTAATTGACCACCACAACAACAAACACATCATAATTAGCCCAGGTGCTTTTTGCATATGGAATCGTTTTCTATCAAATAAAGGCACATTTGCAGCTAATTTATGCAAATCTGTCATTAGTGTCAAAACACTAGCAGTCATTATCAATCCATTTGGACATCGTGATGTGACTGTGTTCTGCAGAGACTGCCAGATAAATTGTAGCACAGAGTCAAATGTGTTTTGACGGGCCTTGATGCCGCAGTAATGGCTGTTTTTACACTTGCTGAAAATAGCTGATCTACAAGCCCACAATGTGTCACAGTGCAACGCGTTGTGAGCTTGTAGATCTGCTATTTTCAGCATGCAACCAAGTGTAAAATGACTTATACTGGATCTCTGGTCCACTAGTCCCTTCCTAACATTTTAGTGTAGTTTTTATTTGTTGACGAAATCGTCAGTATATTTAGTCTTAGTTTTAGTCATCATCATAGCTTAGTTTTAATTTAGTTTATGTAGTTTTCGTCAGTGGAAAAAGGTAGTCGACGAACATTTTTCGTCTTAGTTTTAGTCGACGGAAACAACACTGGTGGCTGACCTCTGACCCCACTGACCAGGGTGTCAAATCACACACACCTCTCCGACAACCAGGAAGTCAGGGATCTGTCCCATGCACTTCCTGTCTTTGTTTCCAGTAACCATGGTAACGACACACACGCACACGCACACGCACACACAATTCGTGTGAGGACATCAACATTTTTAAGACGTTAACATGAAAAAACCCACTTTTCCATGCCATTTTCAACCCTAAGTTCCCTATAATGCTTTGCATTGTGAGCTTGTAGATCGGCTATTTTGGGTGCACGAGTCTGCACGACAGCAGCAGCAACACTAAGTAAATTAAGCCTGGATCTAACATGTATTATTTATGTATTTTACCATAAACAACTCTCGAATTGTCATCACAACGTCTTGTTTCTCAAATTCGTCTACAGTGGACTACATTGTGGACTGTACTAAAACAAGTTTACAAACACACAGGGTGGAGTTCTAGCTGAGCTCAGCACCCCCTGCAGAGCTTAACGTTACATGGCGCGCGCACACACGCGCACACACACACACACACACACACACACACACGACTATTAACCACTTAAACGGTAACCCTGTACTTAGTTGACCGTATAGCCAGGGGCTCTGAACTACCGCCCCACTACCCCCCTCCAGTTTTCGCTCTGCACTTAATATCTACGCCAGATGATCTTCAAAGCTTGTAGATTGACTGTTTTTCCTGAATCTCAATTCAAATGGACCCTTACAGGTCTGTAACACAGAGAGTCTAAACAGATGGAACCAAATGGACCCTTACAGGTCTGTAACTCTGAGAGTCTAACAGATGGAACCAAATGGACCCTTACAGGTCTGTATCTCTGAGAGTGTAGACAAATTAATGGTGTTTTAACTAAGCATTATGTTATACTTTAGCTATTGAAAATAGCAGATCTACAAGCTCATAGCACGCCACCGAGTGGCGCGCTACGAGCTCGTAGGTCTGCTATTTTCGAAATATCGTGAAAATGCGGCACAAATCTTTGAATATATATTCTTTCAGAAAACTTTTTTTTTATTTCGACGTCAGGCCTTAATGGGTTCAGATTAGTGCTTCTGTATCACTTGCCATGCATCCCATGTGTACAACAACATCCCACTGTTTCTCAACCAATGGTCCATTGACTATGAATCATTTCCTGACAATAATGACTCAACCAGACAATGCACTGCACTAAGTGCACTTCCCCCTCTTGAGATTCTAAACTGCCTTTTTCTGTTGGATTTCTTGACCTCCAACTTAAATGACTACATGGACGGTCATCATAGGTCACCAGGTCATTCAGTTCACTGCTTCTCAACTAGTGGAATATATATATATATATATATATATATATATATATATATATATATATATATATATATATATATCTTAACCCATTTTGAGCGGGAACCCCTTTTGGTGTTAGCATTATGTTATGCTTTAGCTATTGAAAAATAGCAGATCTACAAGCTCATAGCGCGCCACTCTATTTTTTAAAATTCGAAGAACGACTGACATATAAACTGTCATTTTCAAACAGACATTTTTAGAATCTGATCTCAGGTCAAAATGGGTTAAATCAACAATTCCTACATGACTAAATGAATGGTCAGGGACCACATGCAATACTTCCACGGACGGACCACCAGTGGTCCACGGACGGACCACCAGTGGTCCACGGACGGACCACCAGTGGTCCACGGACCACATGTTGAAAAGCCCTGGCCTAAGTAATGAATATCAAACTGAAGTTGAAAAGGCGAACCAGTGACCTAGTCGTATCTGAGGGAAGCTGTGTGTGTGCGCGTGCGTGCGTGTGCAGGAGGGGGTTAGGATCCTCTTACATTTCCTCTTGCAAACCCCCCCCCCCCACAATGTTGCAATCAAGGTTAAGCAGAGGTGGAGGGTGTGGGGGGGGGGGGAAAGGGAAATCAGTTGTGAGGGTTGACCTAGATCTGGGGACTGGGAGGGAGACTCTAGACCGCCAAGCCCCCTCGGGCAGTTAGAAGGCTTAGCTGCTGCTAAAATATAAATGACACCGACCGACCGCGGCCCACGGAGCCTCCAAGAATTCATTAGGAGTCCCTGGAGGATGACTGGCCGGGGTCCCTGGCAGCCCTGCCATCCATCGTACACACAGGCCTGTGTGTCCCGGGGCAGCGTGGAGAGAGAGAGGAGGAGGAGGAGGAGGAGGGGGGGGGGGGCTACACGGTGTGTCTGGGACACTGACAGTAGTCGGGGGATGAATAATTGCACTGCCCTGGGGCTGTGGAAAGTGCAGCAGGTTCACCTGTGATTGCAATAAGCTGGAAGTGTATAAGAACCCCATCCACTTAAAAGGGATATTTCATCGTCTAACTCAGGCCAGGGCATGAGGCTTATGTGAACAGCGCCCCGGCCAGGACAGTTTTTAAGTTGCTTGATTTAAGTTGCTTGATACCTATTTTCACAATAGGTAGTTAAAAAACTAGTCGACTAGTAAACTAGGCAGCCCTAGTGCAGACTCAGAGTGAGAGAAGTAGCTTCCCTGACCTCGGTCGACCTCAGCTCAGCTTCCCAAGTGGAGAGAGGAAGTGCAGGTAATCATGTCGGCCCGGAAGACCTTGTATGTCCAAAAACCGCCACAAAAAATTAAAGTAGCTTTATTCGAATGGATCCAGTGTATTTATTATTTAGTAACAAGCTCTTGTTAATACGTTTCATTGATTAAACTTAAAAATTAAAATAAACTCCACTTTCAAACTTCTTTTGTTTTTAAAGAGCGAAAATAGCAGACGTTCAAGATCAAATGTGTCACGATGCTGGGTGAGCTTGCAGATCGGTCTTGGACAATGTAGGGCATTAAATTCACACAAAACAAACATATACCGGAAACGGAAATATTGGGAGTTTCTGTTCTAAAGCGACGAAATCTAATGTTGTTGTTGACCCTGGAACAAAACGGGCCAGCTGATGTGATGTCATTAGTACAACCCGCTCCAGTCTAGTAGAATTTCACGGTAATCAATTTCGACATCAGTCCCTCTCGGCTCATGTGATCAGAGTCAGGCTGAAATCCACAGGGGGAGGGGGGGGATAGTGTGCAGTGTTGCGAAGTCTGCTTATTCTAAGTGATTTTGGGCTTTTTACAAGGCTGTTTGTAAATATCGGTGGTTGCGGGTTGCGGTAGTTTTGGGGATTTAGTTTCTAAAGTGTAGTTGCTTATTTGGGTTTGCTCTCAGGTTAATTAACCACTTTAACCCTGTATACTTCTGCTATTTGAGATCTACAAGCTCACAGCGTGTCGCAATGCGATGTGTTGTGAGCTTGTATATCTGCAATTTCCCTAAAAGTCTGGAGTCTGGAATGTTTTTTAAACATTTTAAGTAACAAAAAAATCATGTATGGTGGTCCCTGACTCCCTGGCATCAAATATTTCCAGATTGGGGTCCATGGTCAAATACAATACATATCAAATTGAGGGTCCTTGACATGAAAATGTAGCAGAGCCACTGCTCTTAAAACAACATTGGACAATAAAGTTGGACTGACCTGCCCCATGTGACTACTTTTATTTGGGCCTTGTTTTCATAAACCTGGTTGCTTGTTCCTCTCGCAAAATCTACCAACTCACAGTGTGTACTTGTGTGTCTGACTGTCTGTACACTGAGACAGTAAGTAAATCTACCAACTCACAGTGTGTACGTGTGTGTCTGTACACTGAGACAGTAAGTAAATCTACCAACTCACAGTGTGTACGTGTGTGTCTGTACTCTGAGACAGTAAGTAAATCTACCAACTCACAGTGTGTACTTGTGTGTCTGTACTCTGAGACAGTAAGTAAATCTACCAACTCACAGTGTGTACGTGTGTGTCTGTACTCTGAGACAGTAAGTAAATCTACCAACTCACAGTGTGTACGTGTGTGTCTGTACACTGAGACAGTAAGTAAATCTACCAACTCACAGTGTGTACGTGTGTGTCTGTACTCTGAGACAGTAAGTAAATCTACCAACTCACAGTGTGTACGTGTGTGTGTCTGTACTCTGAGACAGTAAGTAAATCTACCAACTCACAGTGTGTACGTGTGTGTCTGTACACTGAGACAGTAAGTAAATCTACCAACTCACAGTGTGTACGTGTGTGTGTCTGTATCTGAGACAGTAAGTAAATCTACCAACTCACAGTGTGTACGTGTGTGTGTCTGTATCTGAGACAGTAAGTAAATCTACCAACTCAGTGTGTACGTGTGTGTGTGTACTCTGAGACAGTAAGTAAATCTACCAACTCACAGTGTGTACGTGTGTGTGTCTGTACTCTGAGACAGTAAGTAAATCTACCAACTCACAGTGTGTACGTGTGTGTCTGTACTCTGAGACAGAGTAAGTAAATCTACCAACTCACAGTGTGTACGTGTGTGTGTCTGTACACTGAGACAGTAAGTAAATCTACCAACTCACAGTGTGTACGTGTGTGTGTCTGTACTCTGAGACAGTAAGTAAATCTACCAACTCACAGTGTGTACGTGTGTGTCTGTACTCTGAGACAGAGTAAGTAAATCTACCAACTCACAGTGTGTACGTGTGTGTGTCTGTACTCTGAGACAGTAAGTAAATCTACCAACTCACAGTGTGTACGTGTGTGTGTCTGTATACACTGAGACAGTAAGTAAATCTACCAACTCACAGTGTGTACGTGACGTGTGTGTCTGTACTCTGAGACAGTAAGTAAATCTACCAACTCACAGTGTGTACGTGTGTGTCTGTACTCTGAGACAGTAAGTAAATCTACCAACTCACAGTGTGTACGTGTGTGTCTGTACTCTGAGACAGTAAGTAAATCTACCAACTCACAGTGTGTACTTGTGTGTCTGTACTCTGAGACAGTAAGTAAATCTACCAACTCACAGTGTGTACTTGTGTGTCTGTAAACACTGAGACAGTAAGTAAAACTACCAACTCACAGTGTGTACGTGACGTGTGTGTCTGTACACTGAGACAGTAAGTAAATCTACCAACTCACAGTGTGTACGTGTGTGTCTGTACTCTGAGACAGTAAGTAAATCTACCAACTCACAGTGTGTACGTGACGTGTGTGTCTGTACACTGAGACAGTAAGTAAATCTACCAACACACAGTGTGTACGTGACGTGTGTGTCTGTACACTGAGACAGTAAGTAAATCTACCAACTCACAGTGTGTACGTGACGTGTGTGTCTGTACTCTGAGACAGTAAGTAAATCTACCAACTCACAGTGTGTACGTGTGTGTGTCTGTACACTGAGACAGTAAGTAAATCTACCAACTCACAGTGTGTACGTGTGTGTGTCTGTACTCTGAGACAGTAAGTAAATCTACCAACTCACAGTGTGTACGTGTGTGTGTCTGTACTCTGAGACAGTAAGTAAATCTACCAACTCACAGTGTGTACGTGTGTGTCTGTACACTGAGACAGTAAGTAAATCTACCAACTCACAGTGTGTACGTGACGTTTGTGTCTGTACTCTGAGACAGTAAGTAAATCTACCAACTCACAGTGTGTACGTGACGTGTGTGTCTGTACTCTGAGACAGTAAGTAAATCTACCAACTCACAGTGTGTACGTGTGTGTGTCTGTACACTGAGACAGTAAGTAAATCTACCAACTCACAGTGTGTACGTGTGTGTCTGTAAACACTGAGACAGAGTAAGACACAAACCAAACAAAGCCCTCTAAAAAGGGATCTGAGCCAGATTTGTGTGAAATGTGATGACTTTTCCCTCTCTCTATATCCATCCCAGAGGACTCTCTGGAGGATTTCCTCCTGCCTCGCAGATGGGGAAAACAGAGATGGACAGCACGGACTAGTAAAAGTCTCTTTCAAGTTCCCCATTTCAATTTTTTACACCCAGAAACAAACGGTTTAGAGATGTAATGTACTGATGACATTTTCTCCTTCCCGATACCAATTCCAATCCTGATCCTGACAGCCTTCTAGCCGTGGATCAAACGAGCACCACTCCACACCTAATCAAAACAAAGAATTCAGCTGCTCCGTTTTCCCAGAGCGCTAGCAAACTCGGTGGCTAGGCTAGCTAGTTTCTTGGGACATTTGTGGTCGTAGTGACTACATCTGTCATTTAAAAAAATATATGTTTTTTCAGCGATTCTTAGTTTTAAGGGTAACTGTTGTATAATTGCAATATTACACTCGAGGGTGTGTTTTTTTAACGTGATTATTGCCACTTCAGTGATGCTTGCGGAACTAGACTACGTCTCGTTCCTGACCGCATCACTGTCGTGGCAATAATCACGTTAAACCACACCCTCTCGTGTAATATTGCTTCATTATACAACAGGTCGTTTCGAGGAAGCAATCTGATTGGTTGAAACAGCCTTCTAGCCGTGGATCAAACGAACACCACTCCACACCTAATCAAAACAAAGAATTCAGCTGCTCCGTTTTCCCAGAGCGCTAGCAAACTAGACTACTTCAGTGATGCTTGCGGAACTCGACTACGTCTCGTTCCTGACCGCATCACTGTCGTGGCAATAATAATCACGTTAAACCACACCCTCTCGTGTAATATTGCTTAATTATATAATCGAAGAAGCAATTGGCACAGAGGAGAATACTCACTAATTGACAGTAGCAGGCAGCCAGCTCTACCCAGCATGGCAGCAGCAGCAGCAATGATAATAACAGTAAGAAGAAGAAATAATAATTAAGGGTGGTAGAGGAAGAACTAATCAAGGTACGCGGCTGGCCAGGCCACACAAAGGAATTCCAGCACAGGCTGCTACACGACACGTGACACCAATTTACACCTAAAAAGACGCCCTGAGGAGAGGAGTGAGGAGAGACATTAAGTTCCCCTGCTCTCTGCTCGTCGCCATAATGGGGGCGTATCCTATAGCACTGGTTCCCAAACTTGTTCATGTCAAGGACCCCTAAATTGACACTAATTATCCCGCGGACCCCCATTTGAAAACATATGCCAGGGACCCCCATAAGAGAAGATGTTTACGGCTCTAGCAGTGATTCTCAACCTGTTTAATTTCAAGGACCCCCTAGTTTGACATGCATTAGTCTACAGACCCCCCATTTAATGGCATTTCTATCTCTGGAACCCCCAATTCCAGATTGTAAAATCAATGTTATTTTAACTCAGAGTGTACAAATGGAACCAAATGGACCTGTTAGGGTCCATATGGTTCCATTTGTACACTCTCAGAGTTACAGACCCATAAGGGTCCATTTGTACACTCTCTGAGTTACAGACCATTTGGTTCCAAACTATCATTTAGCTGGGTCCCCTCTGGAACTCCCTCAGGTACCCCTGGGGGTCCCCGGACCCCACTTTGGGAACTACTGTCCTACAGTACAAGGCCCGCTGTTCCCTCAGGAGGGTCCCAAAAAAAATGCTAAATGTAAAGCCGGCCGGCGGTTAACCACCGTCTCACGCTCACTTTTACAGTCCAGCCACTATTTGGACAACAAGACAGTTGTTTCTGTTACTCTTCCCCATTTATTTCTGTCACAACCGACTACTAAGACATTTGTCTCTTACTTGGAATCGTATCAGCGCTGCTATCTCTCTCAGATGGCTGAACCCAGAGACCTTGGGTTGTCCACACTAAGCTGGTTTAGCTGTACTGGAACTGCAACTTGTTGTCATTAGTCTGTGGCCAAACACGGATGGCCTAGAATAGATCAAGGGTTCCTCAATCTTTCAGGCAGCGACCCCCGAAAATAATCATATTTCAAGTTCAACTTGGAGATCTGTTATTTCGGGTTCAAGTGGTTACTAAGCAGGTGTGCGGTGTGTGTGTGTGTGTGTGTGTGTGTGCAACTGTGCGGTGTGTGAATGAAGGAAAGGGCTGTATTTATGTAATACAATCGGCGCACTGTGGCGACTGGCTGGCTGGGGGATTCACACACATCCACAGACCTGCTCAGCAACATGGCCATGATGCTGCAGCAGTGAATAATTGAAGAGCAAAAACATTGCAGAGAGAGAGATGCCTATAGCTTAATATATAAACAGAAAGGTTCAAAAGGTCCCCGTAGAGATTTGGCCATCTTAAATAAAGTACATTAAAACCCATTTTGGGCGGGAACCCCTTTTGGTGTTAGCATTATGTTATGCTTTAGCTATTGGAAAATAGCAGATCTACAAGCTCATAGCGTGCCACCGAGTGGCGCGCTACGAGCTTGTAGGTCTGCTATTTTTGACAAATCGAAGAACGACTGACATAGAAACATAGCTTTTTCAGAAAACTGTAATTTTCAAACAGACATTTTTAGAATCTGATCTCAGGTCAAAATGGGTAAAAAAAGAAAAGGGCTTAAATGGCCCTGCGACACCCGGGACCCCGCAATGCATACTAACCATCCCATACCCGGAGAGATGCACACACACAGAGGATCCATTGAGGAAATGGTGTGTGTGTGTGTGTGTGTGGGGGGGCTCTAAGTAGCTGCTTTTTAAAATGCATCATCGCACCGTTCAACTCCCACCCCCCCTTTTTTAAGAAAGGCAAATATATTAAAAAAAAGAACACACACACACACACACACACACACACACACACACACACACACACACACACACACACACACACACACACACACACACACACACACACACACACACACACACACACACACACACACACACACACACACACACACACACACACACACACACACACACAGTTCCAATTTCAGTTCGTATTGGTTTGCTCCCAATCTCAGTTGCCCTCTGGTGGCGGGCGGGTGGTGTTACAGCGTGACACACACACACACACACACACACACACACACACACACACAGACAGTTTTGGCCAGCTTCTATAGTAATAGTTAGTGCTCACTTCGTTCGCAATCATATTCGGGTATTCGGTTTTCGGGCCAACTGTTTCCTATATCCGGTGTTCGGCCAAGAATTTCCCTTTCAGTCCATCCCTAGGGCTGAGGGCCAATAACAGGGGGTTCAGTGAGTGAGGGGCTGAGGGCCAATAACAGGGGGGGGGGGGGTCAATGAGTGAGGGGCTGAGGGCCAATAACAGGGGGGGGGGTCAATGAGTGAGGGGCTGAGGGCCAATAACAGGGGGGGGGGTCAATGAGTGAGGGGCTGAGGGCCAATAACAGGGGGGGGGGGCGGGGGGGGTCAGTGAGTGAGGGGCTGAGGGCCAATAACAGGGGAGTCAGTGAGTGCAGGGCCAACAACAGGAACCATAAGATGGATCATATATTTTCTGGAGTCTGGACATGATTAAAGCGAGCGAGGAGCCTCCCTTCCTCAGCTGACCCCAACCATCCTCTCTAAGGAGGAGGAGCCTCCCTTCCTCAGCTGACCCCAACCATCCTCTTTAAACAAGCACTAAATGATGAGTCTCTCATTGCATGCAGTCGCTGAGGTAATGTGCCTCATGCTGAAGTTCAGCATGAAGGCAGAAAAGAGGTCTTCAACGTTTTTAAGCCCAAGGAAGGACCCCCCCCCCCCCTTAGCTGGGAGAGAGATGAAACAGGGACACCCCCTCCCCCCCCCCTCCATATTGTATAACATTGTATGTTGCAGATTAAACTTTTTCTCCATAGATTTCATAGATGGATTCATATTATGGAGGTGAGTAACTGGAAGTCACATCATCATTAATTGGGGGTCTATAAGTCAGTAACAGTTAGCACTTGGTTGCATGCTGAAAATAGACGATCGACAGGCCAGTATTAGTAATGACTTATACTGGATCTCTTGTCCACTAGTCCCTTCCTAACATTTTAGTTTTTCATTTGTTGACGAAATTGTCAGTATATTTAGTCTTAGTCATCATAGCTTAGTTTTTATTTAGTTTCCATTTAGTTTTTGTCAGTGGAAAAGGGTAGTCGACGAACATTTTTCGTCTTAGTTTCAGTCGACGAAATCAACACTGATCTGAACTGATCTAAACTGAACCAACCTTATATAATGAAAGAAACGACACAGTGATTTGCTCTAGAAAAGGCCAACCTTCAGGCTGAATCTAAGTCTTCACCCTCTCGGTCTGAAATGTCATCATTTTGATGTATATGTGCTGTGTGATGTATGTGGCTATGTTGCAAACTACACACTATCACATCATAATGTATATGTGCTGTGTGATGTATGTGGCTATGTTGCAAACTACACTATCACATCATAATGTATATGTGCTGTGTGATGTTATGTGCAAACTACACTATCACATCATAAACATGCCAGGCATACATAGAATGTGCAGCACGCCGTTGAAAGAATGCATGGTATGTATGAAGCAGAGACTGGTGTATTTCATGTAGGAGCTCGCCTCGTTCCTGTGGGGCAACTCCCTTAAGTTGGCTAGGTGGGGGAGGGAGGGACTAGTTTCACCTTGTTGCAAGGCATGCTGGGACTGAAAGTAGCCGTAAAACTCAGAGGAAAACAAACAAGAGAAGCTAAACGGTCAAAGCAGAGTACAATTTAGGCATTTAGCAGACGCTCTTAATCCAGAGCAATTTACATTAAGCAATAACAAAAAGCATGGTAATACATCACATATATAAAAAGTAGTTATCATGAAACATGCATAAGCTAAGAATGTAACAGTGGAGTATCTATGTGAACTATACATACTATACTATATTATATATTATACATGTGTACTATAAAGTGCTATGACTACATAAAATGCAATTCTAGTCCTGTCTACGTAACATGCTATAAGTCTGTTTAAAATACTATCTAAGTCTACATAAAGTGCTATATTTAAAATACTATCTAAGTCTACATAAAGTGCTATCTAAGGGGCTAGTGCTACGGGCCATGGTGGAGTCTGAAGAGGTGGGTTTTCAGACTACGGCGGAAGTACAATAGTAAAGGGTGGTCAACTGGCCATAGCTGGAGGGGTCAAAGCCCCTGGTGGAGTGTGAGAGTGGGAGTGATGAAGCAGAGCTGCAGGAAGTATACGTGCCAGGAAGGATCATTGAGTTAAAAGTGATTGATGTTCAACTAAACAAACGGTTCACGGTTGCAAGGGCGTCATTATGTACTTCACAAACGTTAATTGTTGTTCACCTTTCCTCTTCCTCTAAATAGGTATTACCAGCCTACAAACATGGCAATTTTTAAGGATAAATGGTGCATTTATATAGCGCCTTTATCCAAGGCGCTTTACATAGATTGTGCATTACATTCACCCATTCACACACACATTCATACACCGATTGCAGCGGAAGCCATGCAAGGTACAAACCAGCACATCGGGAGCAATTTGGGGTTCAGTGTCTTGCCCAAGGACACTTCGACATGTAGACAGGAGGAGCCGGGATTCGAACCGCCGACCCATGGATCATTGGACGACCTGCTCTACCTCTTGAGCCACAGTCGCCCCCAGGATGACAAGTCAGGATACGTTTTTCTTTTAGAATATAAAACCACCCAATTCTCATATTATTACTATCCAATCTCCATATTTAACTGTTTGCATTTGTGTTTTTTTTTGTAAATGAATGCCATACTTGATCATACTACAGTGTGTGTCACACAGAAGCATCAAAAGTAGCAGATCTACAAGCTTGTCGATCTGCTACTTTAGCCCATTTTGGGCGGGAACCCCTTTTGGTGTTAGCATTATGTTATGCTTTAGCTATTGAAAAATACCAGATCTACAAGCTCATAGCGCGCTACGAGCTTGTAGGTCTGCTGCTATTTTTGAAAAATCGAAGAACCACTGACATAGAAACACAGCTTTTTCAGAAAACTGTCAGGATGTAGAAGACATTTATAGAATCTGATCTCAGGTCAAAATGGGTTTAGTACTTTTGCTACTTTTGGACTTGAACCTCCATGTGGTTTCCACCCGACAGACAGAGGCTGAATGTCATACAAGGAACAGTTCTTAAAATATTGTGTCCTGTGCTTTTTGTTCTCCTCAGAAACAGAAAGAATGTGGGCTCCATTTTCCTCACCGCTAAACCCCTTATCCCTAAACTTCTTTGCCTTTTTTACTATTTTGAAAAACCTTTTTGAATAGTTCAACTAGCCAATCTACATTGACACGTTGAGAGCTTGTAGACTGGCCATTTTAACTATTCAAAAATGTTTAGCAAAATAGCAAAAAAAGGCAAAGAAGTTTAGGGATAAGGGGTTTAGCGGAGTCCTGTGTCTGGCTGCTAGGCATCAAGAATCTTGAGTTACAGGGAAAGCTCAAGTTTTCCCTGCTTGATGAATAGACTGAGGGAGATGCCTGCCTGCAGCGGGGGTCTCTTGTAATGGTCATGATGTTTTTACAGGACAGACAGTGCCCCCCCCGTCTTCTCTCCTACAGCCACAGGGCTAACAAATAATCCCATTCCTCAACCCATGAGTCCTAGATAGGAGCTGACACTCCATACAGAATGTATGGCCCTTCGCTTCCCTCACTCAACCATCGAAGAAAAGGGGGGTGGGGGGGCAGATGAGAGACGATTGATGGGGACAGGGTACGCGTGTCTCTCCATCTCCCTCCGCCTCCCCTTAACCCATTTAGGCCCGACGTCGAAATAAAAACAAAAGTCTTCTGAAAGAATATATATATTCAAAGAGTTGTGCCGCATTTTCACGATTTTTCAAAAATAGCAGACCTACAAGCTCATAGCGCGCCACTCGGTGGCGCGCTATGAGCTTGTAGATCTGCTATTTTTCAATAGCTAAAAAGTACAACATAATGCCTAGTCAAAACACCAAAAGGGGTTCCCGTTCAGAATGGGATAATCAGTCTTACGGACGGAGCGGGCAGCCGTTTCCAAGTCCAATAAAAAAGAAGAGTCTTATATCAAGTCTCTCTTTATCCTTCCTTACCGACCGTCCTCTTCCACTGCCAACGTCGTTAGCAGATGGTCTTTTGACTCGACCGCCATTACACCCTGATCTTCATAAACGACGAGGCCAGAGAGGAGAAGCTACCGGGTCAGGGAAGGGAGGAGGCTTATTATAAAATGAAATGCTGACAAGCCAATGTGGAATTAAAGTTCTTCTTTGATGGTAGCCAACCTGGAGATGGATCCAAAAGGGGGGGGGGGGGGGGGGGTTAAGCCTCGAGGACGAAGACCGTCATTAGACCGATTGGCACAGACCAATATAATAATATATCGTCCATTATTCGACTACAGCCATTATCCGTTATCGGCAATTATGCAGCCGTCGTGTTGCAATTTGTTCACCTGACGTGGCCAGACTACTGTCGTAAATTAACCCATTTTGGGATTAAGCATTACTTTATACTTTAGCTATTGAAAAATAGCAGATCTACAAGATCATATCACCGAGTGCCGCGCTACGAGCTTGTAGGTCTGCTTTTTTTTTTTTTTTAATCGTGAAAATGTGGCACAAATCTTTGAATAATGTGTTTTTTCAGAGCGAACGTTTTTAACTCAAATCTTTCATAGATTTTCCTAAGACTTTTCAGAAAGTATTTATTTAAAGACGTTTACGCCGCGGACAAAGGCAACTCTTGTCGTGACAAATCATGACAATAAAAACAATGTTTTGGGCCAAACAAAGAATTAGAAAGTAGAAAAAAACGGCAGGTTACAACACTTTTTTGTTTTGTTTTTCTTCTTTGTAATTATTGGTTTGGTCCAAAATATTGTGTTTGTTGTCATGATTTGTCACGACTCGAGTTGGCTTCGTACGACGCTTATAAGGTCTTTAAATAAATACTTTTTGAAATGTCTATGGGAAAAATGCATTGGGAATCATTTCCTGGGCCTGGCGTCGTCATGAAAGGGGGAGGGACTGGGCCTGGTGTCGTCATGAAAGGGGGAGGGACTGGGCCTGGCGTCGTCATGAAAGGGGGAGGGACTGGGCCTGGTGTCGTCATGAAAGGGGGAGGGACTGGGCCTGGTGTCGTCATGAAAGGGGGAGGGACTGGGCCTGGCGTCGTCATGAAAGGGGGCGGGACTGCGACGCTCTATACACTTCTTGTAAAGGTGGGGAGTTCATTTAATATCTTGGGGTGGTTGCGATCTGAAAAGTTTGGGAACCCCCGCCTTGATTTAGAGAAGAAAGTGATTTGAGGTGGTTGGAGTGAGTCCATGCGTTGGAAATAAACATGCAGGAGACCTTTGGAAAGGGGATTCTGCGCCAGTTCTGTCCTGTTCTCTCCACCTGGCCTGTTCTCAGGACCCTCTCTCTCCACCTGGCCTGTTCTCAGGACCCTCTCTCTCTCCACCTGGCCTGTTCTCAGGACCCTCTCTCTCTCCACCTGGCCTGTTCTCAGGACCCTCTCTCTCCACCTGGCCTGTTCTCAGGACCCTCTCTGTCTCTCTCCACCTGGCCTGTTCTCAGGACCCTCTCTCCACCTGGCCTGTTCTCAGGACCCTCTCTCTCCACCTGGCCTGTTCTCAGGACCCTCTCTCTCTCCACCTGGCCTGTTCTCAGGACCCTCTCTCTCTCCACCTGGCCTGTTCTCAGGACCCTCTCTCTCCACCTGGCCTGTTCTCAGGACCCTCTCTCTCCACCTGGCCTGTTCTCAGGACCCTCTCTCTCTCCACCTGGCCTGTTCTCAGGACCCTCTCTCTCCACCTGGCCTGTTCTCAGGACCCTCTCTCTCTCCACCTGGCCTGTTCTCAGGACCCTCTCTCTCCACCTGGCCTGTTCTCAGGACCCTCTCTCTCTCCACCTGGCCTGTTCTCAGGACCCTCTCTCTCCACCTGGCCTGTTCTCAGGACCCTCTCTCTCTCCACCTGGCCTGTTCTCAGGACCCTCTCTCTCCACCTGGCCTGTTCTCAGGACCCTCTCTCTCTCTCCACCTGGTCTGTTCTCAGGACCTCTCTCTCTCCACCTGGCCTGTTCTCAGGACCCTCTCTCTCCACCTGGCCTGTTCTCAGGACCCTCTCTCTCTCTCCACCTGGTCTGTTCTCAGGACCCTCTCTCTCTCTCCACCTGGTCTGTTCTGAGTGTTCTCAGGACCTCTCTCTCTCCACCTGGTCTGTTCTCAGGACCTCTCTCTCTCCACCTGGCCTGTTCTCAGGACCTCTCTCTCCACCTGGCCTGTTCTCAGGACCCTCTCTCTCCACCTGGCCTGTTCTCAGGACCCTCTCTCTCCACCTGGCCTGTTCTCAGTACCTCTCTCTCTCCACCTGGCCTGTTCTCAGGACCCTCTCTCTCTCTCCACCTGGCCTGTTCTCAGGACCCTCTCTCTCCACCTGGCCTGTTCTCAGGACCCTCTCTCTCCACCTGGCCTGTTCTCAGGACCCTCTCTCTCCACCTGGCCTGTTCTCAGGACCCTCTCTCTCCACCTGGCCTGTTCTCAGGACCTCTCTCTCTCTCCACATTTCCTGTTCTCAGGATCCTCTCTCTCTCTCCACCTGGCCTGTTCTCAGGACCCTCTCTCTCTCCTCCTGGTCTGTTCTCAGGACCTCTCTCTCCACCTGGTCTGTTCTCAGGACCCCTCTCTCCACCTGGCCTGTTCTCAGGACCTCTCTCTCCACCTGGCCTGTTCTCAGGACCCTCTCTCTCTCTCCACCTGGTCTGTTCTCAGGACCTCTCTCTCTCCACCTGGTCTGTTCTCAGGACCTCTCTCTCTCCACCTGGCCTGTTCTCAGGACCCTCTCTCTCTCTCCACCTGGTCTGTTCTCAGGACCCTCTCTCTCCACCTGGCCTGTTCTCAGGACCCTCTCTCTCCACCTGGCCTGTTCTCAGGACCCTCTCTCTCTCCACCTGGCCTGTTCTCAGGACC
This sequence comes from Electrona antarctica, assembly GCF_951216825.1. Classification (NCBI taxonomy): domain Eukaryota; kingdom Metazoa; phylum Chordata; class Actinopteri; order Myctophiformes; family Myctophidae; genus Electrona; species Electrona antarctica. The sequence continues at coordinate 48,021,455 of NC_136794.1, forward strand.
CTCTCTCTCCACCTGGCCTGTTCTCAGGACCCTCTCTCTCTCTCCACCTGGTCTGTTCTCAGGACCTCTCTCTCTCCACCTGGCCTGTTCTCAGGACCCTCTCTCTCCACCTGGCCTGTTATCAGGACCCTCTCTCTCTCTCCACCTGGTCTGTTCTCAGGACCCTCTCTCTCTCTCCACCTGGTCTGTTCTGAGTGTTCTCAGGACCTCTCTCTCTCCACCTGGTCTGTTCTCAGGACCTCTCTCTCTCCACCTGGCCTGTTCTCAGGACCTCTCTCTCCACCTGGCCTGTTCTTAGGACCCTCTCTCTCCACCTGGCCTGTTCTCAGGACCCTCTCTCTCCACCTGGCCTGTTCTCAGTACCTCTCTCTCTCCACCTGGCCTGTTCTCAGGACCCTCTCTCTCTCTCTCCACCTGGTCTGTTCTCAGGACCTCTCTCTCTCCACCTGGCCTGTTCTCAGTACCTCTCTCTCCACCTGGCCTGTTCTCAGGACCCTCTCTCTCTCTCCACCTGGCCTGTTCTCAGGACCCTCTCTCTCCACCTGGCCTGTTCTCAGGACCCTCTCTCTCCACCTGGCCTGTTCTCAGGACCCTCTCTCTCCACCTGGCCTGTTCTCAGGACCCTCTCTCTCCACCTGGCCTGTTCTCAGGACCTCTCTCTCTCTCCACATTTCCTGTTCTCAGGATCCTCTCTCTCTCTCCACCTGGCCTGTTCTCAGGACCCTCTCTCTCTCCTCCTGGTCTGTTCTCAGGACCTCTCTCTCCACCTGGTCTGTTCTCAGGACCCCTCTCTCCACCTGGCCTGTTCTCAGGACCTCTCTCTCCACCTGGCCTGTTCTCAGGACCCTCTCTCTCTCTCCACCTGGTCTGTTCTCAGGACCTCTCTCTCTCCACCTGGTCTGTTCTCAGGACCTCTCTCTCTCCACCTGGCCTGTTCTCAGGACCCTCTCTCTCTCTCCACCTGGTCTGTTCTCAGGACCCTCTCTCTCTCTCCACCTGGTCTGTTCTCAGGACCTCTCTCTCTCCACCTGGTCTGTTCTCAGGACCTCTCTCTCTCCACCTGGCCTGTTCTCAGGACCTCTCTCTCTCCACCTGGCCTGTTCTCAGGACCCTCTCTCTCCACCTGGCCTGTTCTCAGGACCCTCTCTCTCCACCTGGCCTGTTCTCAGGACCCTCTCTCTCCACCTGGCCTGTTCTCAGTACCTCTCTCTCTCCACCTGGCCTGTTCTCAGGACCCTCTCTCTCTCTCCACCTGGTCTGTTCTCAGGACCTCTCTCTCTCCACCTGGCCTGTTCTCAGGACCCTCTCTCTCCACCTGGCCTGTTCTCAGGACCCTCTCTCTCTCTCCACCTGGTCTGTTCTCAGGACCCTCTCTCTCTCCACCTGGTCTGTTCTCAGGACCTCTCTCTCCACCTGGTCTGTTCTCAGGACCCTCTCTCTCCACCTGGCCTGTTCTCAGGACCCTCTCTCTCTCCACCTGGCCTGTTCTCAGGACCCTCTCTCTCCACCTGGCCTGTTCTCAGGACCTCTCTCTCCACCTGGCCTGTTCTCAGGACCCTCTCTCTCTCTCCACCTGGCCTGTTCTCAGGACCCTCTCTCTCTCTCCACCTGGTTTGTTCTCAGGACCCTCTCTCTCCACCTGGCCTGTTCTCAGGACCCTCTCTCTCTCTCCACCTGGTCTGTTCTCAGGACCTCTCTCTCTCCACCTGGCCTGTTCTCAGTACCTCTCTCTCTCCACCTGGCCTGTTCTCAGGACCCTCTCTCTCTCTCCACCTGGCCTGTTCTCAGGACCCTCTCTCTCCACCTGGCCTGTTCTCAGTACCTCTCTCTCTCTCCACCTGGCCTGTTCTCAGGACCCTCTCTCTCCACCTGGCCTGTTCTCAGGACCCTCTCTCTCCACCTGGTCTGTTCTCAGGAGCCTCTCTCTCCACCTGGCCTGTTCTCAGGACCCTCTCTCTCCACCTGGCCTGTTCTCAGGACCCTCTCTCTCTCTCCACCTGGCCTGTTCTCAGGACCTCTCTCTCCACCTGGCCTGTTCTCAGGACCTCTCTCTCCACCTGGCCTGTTCTCAGGACCTCTCTCTCCACCTGGTCTGTTCTCAGGAGCCTCTCTCTCCACCTGGCCTGTTCTCAGGACCCTCTCTCTCCACCTGGCCTGTTCTCAGGACCCTCTCTCTCTCTCCACCTGGCCTGTTCTCAGGACCTCTCTCTCCACCTGGCCTGTTCTCAGGACCTCTCTCTCCACCTGGCCTGTTCTCAGGACCTCTCTCTCCACCTGGCCTGTTCTCAGGACCTCTCTCTCCACCTGGCCTGTTCTCAGGACCTCTCTCTCCACCTGGCCTGTTCTCAGGACCCTCTCTCCACCTGGCCTGTTCTCAGGACCCTCTCTCTCCACCTGGCCTGTTCTCAGGACCCCTCTCTCCACCTGGCCTGTTCTCAGGACCCCTCTCTCCACCTGGCCTGTTCTCAGGACCCTCTCTCTCCACCTGGCCTGTTCTCAGGACCCTCTCTCTCCACCTGGTCTGTTCTCAGGACCCTCTCTCTCCACCTGGCCTGTTCTCAGGACCTCTCTCTCCACCTGGTCTGTTCTCTGGACCTCTCTCTCCACCTGGCCTGTTCTCAGGACCCTCTCTCTCCACCTGGCCTGTTCTCAGGACCCCTCTCTCTCTCTCCACCTGGCCGGTTCTCAGGACCCTCTCTCTCTCTCCACCTGGCCTGTTCTCAGGACCCTCTCTCTCCACCTGGCCTGTTCTCAGGACCCTCTCTCTCTCTCCACCTGGCCTGTTCTCACCTGGCCTGTTCTCAGGACCTCCTCTCCACCTGGCCTGTTCTCAGGACCCTCTCTCTCCACCTGGTCTGTTCTCAGGACCCTCTCTCTCTCCACCTGGCCTGTTCTCAGGACCCCTCTCTCTCCACCTGGCCTGTTCTCAGGACCCTCTCTCTCCACCTGGTCTGTTCTCAGGACCCTCTCTCTCTCCACCTGGCCTGTTCTCAGGACCCCTCTCTCCACCTGGCCTGTTCTCAGGACCTCTCTCTCTCTCCACCTGGCCTGTTCTCAGGACCTCTCTCTCTCTCCACCTGGTCTGTTCTCAGGACCCTCTCTCTCCACCTGGCCTGTTCTCAGGACCCTCTCTCTCTCTCTCTCCACCTGGCCTGTTCTCAGGACCCTCTCTCTCCACCTGGTCTGTTCTCAGGACCCTCTCTCTCCACCTGGCCTGTTCTCAGGACCCTCTCTCTCCACCTGGCCTGTTCTCAGGACCCTCTCTCTCCACCTGGCCTGTTCTCAGGACCTCTCTCTCCACCTGGCCTGTTCTCAGGACCCTCTCTCTCTCTCCACCTGGCCTGTTCTCAGGACCCTCTCTCTCTCTCCACCTGGTTTGTTCTCAGGACCCTCTCTCTCCACCTGGCCTGTTCTCAGGACCCTCTCTCTCTCTCCACCTGGTCTGTTCTCAGGACCTCTCTCTCTCCACCTGGCCTGTTCTCAGTACCTCTCTCTCTCCACCTGGCCTGTTCTCAGGACCCTCTCTCTCTCTCCACCTGGCCTGTTCTCAGGACCCTCTCTCTCCACCTGGCCTGTTCTCAGTACCTCTCTCTCTCTCCACCTGGCCTGTTCTCAGGACCCTCTCTCTCCACCTGGCCTGTTCTCAGGACCCTCTCTCTCCACCTGGTCTGTTCTCAGGAGCCTCTCTCTCCACCTGGCCTGTTCTCAGGACCCTCTCTCTCCACCTGGCCTGTTCTCAGGACCCTCTCTCTCTCTCTCCACCTGGTCTGTTCTCAGGACCCTCTCTCTCCACCTGGTCTGTTCTCAGGACCCTCTCTCTCCACCTGGCCTGTTCTCAGGACCCTCTCTCTCCACCTGGCCTGTTCTCAGGACCTCTCTCTCCACCTGGCCTGTTCTCAGGACCTCTCTCTCCACCTGGCCTGTTCTCAGGACCTCTCTCTCCACCTGGCCTGTTCTCAGGACCTCTCTCTCCACCTGGCCTGTTCTCAGGACCCTCTCTCCACCTGGCCTGTTCTCAGGACCCTCTCTCTCCACCTGGCCTGTTCTCAGGACCCCTCTCTCCACCTGGCCTGTTCTCAGGACCCCTCTCTCCACCTGGCCTGTTCTCAGGACCCTCTCTCTCCACCTGGCCTGTTCTCAGGACCCTCTCTCTCCACCTGGTCTGTTCTCAGGACCCTCTCTCTCCACCTGGTCTGTTCTCAGGACCCTCTCTCTCCACCTGGCCTGTTCTCAGGACCTCTCTCTCCACCTGGTCTGTTCTCTGGACCTCTCTCTCCACCTGGCCTGTTCTCAGGACCCTCTCTCTCCACCTGGCCTGTTCTCAGGACCTCTCTCTCCACCTGGTCTGTTCTCTGGACCTCTCTCTCCACCTGGCCTGTTCTCAGGACCCTCTCTCTCTCTCCACCTGGCCTGTTCTCACCTGGCCTGTTCTCAGGACACTCTCTCCACCTGGCCTGTTCTCAGGACCCTCTCTCTCCACCTGGTCTGTTCTCAGGACCCTCTCTCTCTCCACCTGGCCTGTTCTCAGGACCCCTCTCTCTCCACCTGGCCTGTTCTCAGGACCCTCTCTCTCCACCTGGTCTGTTCTCAGGACCCTCTCTCTCTCCACCTGGCCTGTTCTCAGGACCCCTCTCTCCACCTGGCCTGTTCTCAGGACCTCTCTCTCTCTCCACCTGGCCTGTTCTCAGGACCCTCTCTCTCTCCACCTGGCCTGTTCTCAGGACCCTCTCTCTCTCTCTCCACCTGGCCTGTTCTCAGGACCCTCTCTCTCCACCTGGTCTGTTCTCAGGACCCTCTCTCTCTCCACCTGGCCTGTTCTCAGACCTCTCTCTCCACCTGGCCTGTTCTCAGGACCCTCTCTCTCCACCTGGCCTGTTCTCAGGACCCCTCTCTCCACCTGGCCTGTTCTCAGGACCTCTCTCTCCACCTGGCCTGTTCTCAGGACCTCTCTCTCCACCTGGCCTGTTCTCAGGACCCTCTCTCCACCTGGCCTGTTCTCAGGACCCTCTCTCTCTCTCTCCACCTGGCCTGTTCTCAGGACCTCTCTCTCTCTCTCCACCTGGCCTGTTCTCAGGACCCTCTCTCTCCACCTGGCCTGTTCTCAGGACCTCTCTCTCCACCTGGCCTGTTCTCAGGACCTCTCTCTCTCCACCTGGCCTGTTCTCAGGACCCCCTCTCTCCACCTGGCCTGTTCTCAGGACCCTCTCTCTCCACCTGGCCTGTTCTCAGGACCCTCTCTCTCTCCACCTGGCCTGTTCTCAGGACCCTCTCTCTCCACCTGGCCTGTTCTCAGGACCCTCTCTCTCCACCTGGCCTGTTCTCAGGACCCTCTCTCTCCACCTGGCCTGTTCTCAGGACCCTCTCTCTCCACCTGGCCTGTTCTCAGGACCCTCTCTCTCTCTCCACCTGGCCTGTTCTCAGGACCCTCTCTCTCCACCTGGCCTGTTCTCAGGACCTCTCTCTCCTCTCTCCAACATTGTGTTAACACAATGTTAACACAATGTTAACACAATGTTAACACTGTGTTAACACTGTGTTAACATTGTGTTAACATTGTGTTAACACAATGTTAACATTGTGTTAACATTGTGTTAACATTGTGTTAACACAATGTTAACATTGTGTTAACACAATGGGTTAACACTTGAGGTTTTCTTGCAATGACTTTGTGAACACAAACAACTTGTGTTGTACTTATGTTGTTAATGCACACAGGTTAATTGTAGCCTAGATCACTAAAACATTCCAGGCGACTAAAATATGACACAACACTACTTTGCAGGTCGCGATGCTAGCTATGCTTGCTCCAGGAGCATCAGCTGATCCATGGTTGTGTTACAACTAATTAAACATGCACATGGCCAATCTCATTTGCATACATACAAGTCAAGACACATGCACAAATACATGCGCCATGAAAAACACACACACACACACACACACACACACACACACACACACACACACACACACACACACACACACACACACACACACACACACACACACACACACACACACACACACACACACACACACACACACACACACACACACACACACACACACACACACACACACACACACACACACGTCTCAGTGCTTGAATCCAAACAAGCCCTAAATGTACAGAATATAATAGGCAACACATGAACGTATTCACAGCCAACTTTGGTCACTTGACAGTCTGTCATATTACCAACATCTGGGAGAATTAATAAAACAATGTAAATCTACATATTCTGACTTCAGAAACTGAGTCAGACAAACTTGAAAGTCTATGAAATACTGATGACATAAGCATAATTCTGTCATGAGCAATTGCACTTGTAAATCCTGGTTTACTGTAAATTCATCACACAATAACAGGCTCAAGCGTCAAGTCTGTTTAACTCAAATATTATGCTAGATCCAAAATGATTTTTAAACAGTGTGCAAATTCGACAGGTTCTAGCTTCAGGCTTTTTTAAAGACCTCTGAATTAAAGTCAGAAGGGAACAGTAGTGCTTTAATAGTTGCCTCATAGCATATCAGTGATCATTATCTTGTTGTCACCAAAACGTGAAATGAGAATCTGATGATAGGGCCGTCTTCAAATTCCTTCCCCCACAAGATGCACAAATGCCAGGAATGGTGAACGTGAGTCAACTCAATAATACTAGCACAACAGAAACCATTATGAAACAAATATGTCTCCCAAAACAAGTTCTGTTTGCGCTAGAATCAGCGATCCGTTTGTGAGATTTAATACTTGTAACAGACACCAACAAGGCCAAGGCCCACTGACTGGCATTTGCAGAATATCAACATTCACTCACACTAGTCGACTTCAATTAAGCTTTATATCGCACATGATTAACCCACAGGTTTTTTTTATTTTTTTTTATTTTTATTAAGCTTTAAGCAGATACAGGCTATGAGAATTAATACATTCAAAGAGCCTATCAGTGATCTGCAGCTACTCAGTCAGGTGTACAGTATGTTTAAACTGAATGTTGGATGAATGACAGATTCACCAGCTCAACAAGTGAATTCACAATTCAGTCCACTGCTTAATAACCCATTCCGGGCGGGAATGGGTTTCGGTGTTACTTTAGCTATTGAAAAACAGCAGATCTACAAGCTCATAGCGCAGCACAGAGTGCCGCGCTACGAGCTTGTAGATCTGCTATTTTTGAAAAATCGTGAAAATGTTCTTTCAGAGCGAACGTTTTTAACTCAAATCTTCCTCGTTTTCAGATGAGGGTCGGAGGCCAATTACATATCATTTTTGGGGGTCCTTGACATGAAAATGTTTGAGAACGACTGACACAGAAACATGTGTTTTTCAGGATTTAGAAGGCATTAAGTAGAATCGTCCTCAGGTCTAAATGGAGTAATATAATGAACCACAGTGTGGAGTAACTTGTCTAATATTATGTCTGTGTGTTTTCAGGCTACAACAGCGAGCCGAAAACATTCTACAAACACTGAAAACAGTCAAATATAATTAGGCCTCATAACTGAACAAGGATGTGGAGCAGTGTTCTCTTCATCTCTAACATAATTGTCTCTGTCGGGTGGAAACCTCATTATGTAAAAATAAAAGGAAAAAAAAACAGCAAAATTAGCAGATCTACAAGCTCCTTCGAGCTTGTATATGCTACTTTTGTGTGACTGTAATCTGTATAGTATGCTCAAATTGGGCTTTAACCCATTTTGGGCGGGAACCCCTTTTGGTGTTAGCATTATGTTATGCTTTAGCTATTGAAAAATAGCAGATCTACAAGCTCATAGCGCGCCACCGAGTGGCGCGCTATGAACTTGTAGGTCTGCTATTTTTGAAAAATCAAAGAACGACTGACATAGAAACATAGCCTTTTCAGAAAACTGTCAGGATTAGGATTTAGAAGACATTTTTTGAATCTGATGAAAATATTCTAACAAGTTAGAATATGGGATAAGAGGTTTATGTGTGTGTTTCATCATGAAACAAGACTATGGGAGGATGATATAAAATAGCAACGTATTGTTCATGGCCTTTTTTGAGGTTGTCTGACTGAAAGTAGGTCTTGCTCGCCCCCGAGGCACATTAATCTGGATGAGGTATTTATTTCTCACTTTCCTCTAATGGCGTTCCAAAGAACAGTATGCTGATTTAGATGGAAAAACTCTAATGGCGTTCCAAAGAACAGTCACTGACATGCTGATTTAGATGGAAAAACTCTAATGGCGTTCCAAAGAACAGTCACTGACATGCTGATTTAGATGGAAAAACTCTAATGGCGTTCCAAAGAACAGTCACTGACATGCTGATTGAGATGGAAAAACTCTAATGGCGTTCCAAAGAACAGTCACTGACATGCTGATTGAGATGGAAAAACTCTAATGGCGTTCCAAAGAACAGTCACTGACATGCTGATTGAGATGGAAAAACTCCCTCCCAGTTCAATACACTACTACAGCGTTCCAAAGAACAGTCACTGACATGTTCCAAAGAACAGTCACTGACATGCTGATTTAGATGGAAAAACTCTAATGGCGTTCCAAAGAACAGTCACTGACATGCTGATTGAGATGGAAAAACTCCC
>NC_136794.1:48032524-48135024 GCF_951216825.1 Electrona antarctica
CGCCCCAAAACAACACTTAAAGAGGAGGAAAAAAGTCAACCCCTTGTATTGTACTCTACTTCCCTGTGCTTGTTCCATGCAAACGGTTAATAAAAGTATTCAATCAATCAATGTGGATTTTTACAAATATTGAATCAATGAAAAGTATCATTGTGAGTTGTAACTAAATACTAACCATACACTGTTACTGGGACACAGGAGGTTTCCACTCTCCACAACGACAACATCTGCTGGGCGAAGTACAACAATGTGCAAACACAGCAGCAAGATTCGTGAGTTGCTGTGATAGGAGAAGGATATCAAACGGAACACAACCACCCTAAAGACTAATCATTGTGTATATTCCTGCACTATACCTGCATCCAGTGATCTTGGTACATAGAAATCGATCTATTGAAGATTCTGACTTTCAAATGTACATCATTTTTGTTTTGATTGTATTGCTGTATTGTTGTATTGTGCTTTGGCAATGTAAACGTATGTTTTCTCATGCCAATAAAGCCCTTTGAATTGAATTGAATTGAATTGTGTGTGTGTGTGTGTGTGTGTGTGTGTTGTAAACTAAGAGCTTTTTGCTGACAGGTGACTTCTTTGCGCTCAAGGCACAGTAATGAGCAACCTTGGGTGTGTCACCTTCCAGAGAGAGAGGACTTGTAAACAGTTAGCGGAACAACTTGATCACTGGGTGGAAACTATAGGAGTTAGTTGGTCAAACATAATAGAATAGTATTAAATGCCCCCATGATGGAAATGAATGACACCACCATTGGCCTGCTTCCATGCAGCAATAGTGATCTGGTTGGCCTGGTCACTCAGTTCAAATCAGTAGCCTGTGGCATGGAGAGTTATATAGACAGCTTAATTAACACAGAGAAGATCACGAGAGAACAGTCAGTCAGTGTGTTGTTGTAAATGTGTGTCTAGAGAGTGTACAAAGAACTACACATGTTGTACACCAACACAAGTACAAATTAACAAAACACATTTACCAAAATGTCCAAAAAAGTCACATTTTGAAGAGTGATTTATAGTAATATCTACTACTTATGCATGAACACCATACATACAGTCACCAACTAGCACGCCTGCCATCGAACATGGATTATATCTAGACATGTATCCCAGAGATCCATGGCTACACGAACAACAACAGACGAGGCTAATCGGGGGAATATATCATCTAAAACAACACAGTTGATGGAATATACATTAATAATACTACTAATTTCATCTAAAACCAGGCGGGTATTGGTGGTTTCTTGTCTGCTCGTCCCTTTTTTGCCTTGAATTGAAGGAGCTGCTATACAGTTTACAGACAGTAGCAGCCCTGCCTGATCTGTGTGTGCATGATGGAAAAAGCAGCAGTTATTTATCACACATACGGTGTTGTTAATGTTTATTACAACTTACCAAAGCAGGAATTAGTTATCCGTGACTCTCTCCCCTTAGCGGAATGCTATCTTGATGGCAGCATTTAATGTGAGGCTTCAGCAACAGCAACAAGACAGACAGACAGACAGAGAGACACTCAGAGCTGCAACAAAACCTTCCTCTAAAAAATAAAACCCCACCTTCCTTCCTATACCTTCCCTTCCTCTTCCTTCCTTGGTTCTCCTCTCCTTCCGCTGCAGAAACACAGCCGGCTACATCCCATGGCCCGGAGGGACTGCGACGCTGTGATTGGCTGGTCCAGGGTTTCGCAGCAACCAACCATGTAGCCGCTGGCATACTTTTCTTTATTCATTATTTTAGTAGACAATTATCCACAATTTGATGTGTGTGCGTGTGTGTGTGTGTGTGCGTGTGTGTGTGTTTGTGCGTGTGTGTGTGTGTGTGTGTGTGTGTGTGTGTGTGTGTGTGTGTGTGTGTGTGTGTGTGTGTGTGTGTGTGTGCATTCCTGCACATTCCTATGTGTGTATCGAGTGATCTTGGTACATAGAAATGGATTTATTGGAGATGTTTTGATTCTATTGTTCCACTTTTTGCTTTGGCAATGTAAACGTATGTTTTCGATGCCAATAAAGCCCTTTGATTTGAGTGTGTGTGTGTGTGTGTGTGCGTGTGTGTGTGTGTGTGTGTCATACAAATAGCTCATAGATATATATTGTCTATTAAGACATTTATCAAGCCTGAGTTGATGTTGGTAGTTTAAAAGGAAAAGGAAATAAATATGAAAACTGGTGATTATAAAGTGTGCACAGCGTTGCCACCTCTTAGCCAATCACAGGGCGGCTATCCACCCCAGGCTATGGGATCTGGAGGACCCAGTGGACTAAACCCGACAGGATATGACGTTAAAAGCACTCACCATTCAAATTCAACCTACTAACTTCGCCCTGCTGCTCTAAATACATTCCGCTCGGTGTTACATTTACACTGTTTATATCAGAGGTGGTCAACTTTGACGATGGCGAGGGCCAATATATTTCCACACTCACTCCAGAGGGCCAATATATTTCCACACTCACTCCAGAGGGCCAATATATTTCCACACTCACTCCAGAGGGCCACAGTGCATTTCTGTCGTAGCAAAAAATAGCCGATCTACAAGCCCGTTTTGAGCTTGTAGATCGGCTATTTTTGCTATATTTGAATTGAAAACCTGAATAATGTTTTTGCTATTTTTGAATTGGAATCCTGGAAAGTGACCTTTTTATTGAATTTCAAATGCATTTAGTTATAGTTGTTAACTTTATGAACTGTTAACATACCTACATTGGACACAAAAAGACAATAACATTTTAATACTAGTCATTTAATACTAGTCGTGTGAAGTAATTAAAGCGGGTTTGGAATTGCAACAGCTGAAATCAAAACTATATCAGTATTCTGAATTTCTGATATTAACACGCGGGCCGCATTAAGTGAAGGTGGGGGCTGCATGTGGCCCCCGGGCCGCCAGTTGCCCACCCCTGGTTTATATGGTTATTATAGTACAATTGTGATTTTTTTTATTGGTTTCTTCTGTTGTGATTTTGTGCATTATTGACAATGTATTTTATTCTATTGTGCCTCCTTGCTATGTCTTTATATGTTTTTCTGTTAAAGCACTTTGTGACTGGTTCTTAAAAGGTGCTATACAAATAAAGCTTTATTATTATTATTATTATTATGTTATTAAGCTATAAACCAAGCCACGAACACACCAATGCAGGCTGCAGCAGAGTACCCGTATTTAAAAAAATCTTTCCAAAATAAAAAATAAAACTGGCATGTATCTGTGTGGCAGCACAAGTGGTTGTCCACCAGGTGGCGACAGGTGACCGAGCGAAGGGACCATTCCATCTTCACCTGCGATCTCCATATTAAAAGAGGTAGGCCTACCAAGTAAATTAAGTAATCAAATAGTTTTTGGAACATGAAGGAGCAGATATACAGCTGGTTGTACAGTGAGCTGTATTCACAGTCACACAAGCTTTTCATTAGTGTATATAGACAAATATAACACCCATTACTTTACTTCACATAAAGCTCTCATCAGTCATTTTCAGCTGCATATTCCAACATTCTGAACTGCACTGGCTGCCAAATCTCTAAACGGACAGTATATTGTATACATAAACATTGTTTACATATATAACAAGTCATATATATATATATATATATATATATATATATATATATATATATATATATATATATATATATATATATATATATATATATATATGACTTGTTACTTTTGCACCCCCGCACCTGCAAAAAAGGATCCTACAACACAATGTTTAGTCAGCTTATTTTAGAACTGAATTATTGTTTTGAATAATAATATTAGGAAGAGTCACCAATCAGCCAAAAAGGCTATAAATTAAAGGAGCAATCTCTTGACCTTTTAAATAAAATGTTTTCAAACGGTAGCCAACAAATCCAGAGTAATATGTGCTATTTTTTACAAAGTAAATGGGTATAATATTACTGTTTTGGCAGAGCAATACCTTACTTTACAGGTTACTGTAATAAAAAGTAATAATATTACAGTAATATGTAACTACTAGTAACTCGTTACTGCCCAACACTGCTCACCTGCCAGTGAGGACCCTCCGCCCAGAGTATCTCCATCCTACTCCTCCATCTTAGGCGCGATTCATACTCCTATTTTATAGAGCCGAATAAAAGTGGGTTCGGCTCTGTAGAGCCTAAAATGTGACGTCATTTGAGGTTCGGGGGGGCGGGTACCGTCCTAAAGGCGGCTCTTCGGTGCTACTGAAAATTTCTGACGAGCCGAAATCATTTCTGCTCTACAGCGGTAAAATAAGAGTATGAATCGGCCCTTACATTCCCCACCCCAGCCTGTAGCAGTACTGTACATGCAGCAACAAAGATCACCCCCACCCAGCCTCCCATCCCCAAACACGGGTCAAAAATGTGTTCCTATAGACTCTCGACCAAAGCACCTTCCTTCTCGACTTCTTGAAGTAGTACATTTATAGTGTTGAATTCTCATGTTGGTGTAAATTAATTAACCCATTTAGACCCGAGATCGATTCTACTGTCTAAATCCTGACAGTTTTCTGAAAACCCCATGTTTCTATATCAGTTACTCAAACATTTTCATGTCAAGGACCCCCAAAAATATATGTAATTGGCCGCCGACCTCCATCTGAAAATATGTTGTTCCAGGGACCCCCCCCAGAAGCAAAGATTTGAGTTAAAAACGTTCACTCTGAAAGAATATATTGAAACATTTGGGCCACATTTTCATGATTTTTCAAAAATAGCAGACCTACAAGCTCGTAGCGCGGCACTCGGTGGCGCGCTATGAGCTTGTAGATCTGCTATTTTTCAATAGCTAAAGTACAACATAATGCTTAAAACACCAAAAAGGGGTTCCCGCCCCCAAAATGGGTTAAAATGTCAGAAGCCAACAGAGGCAAATATATCATCTATTTCATCGTTTCTGCTTACAGAAAGAGAAGCCAGAGGTGTGATTTTAGATGCATTTTCGCCGCTCTCAGCCGGAACATCTTGGTCCATGACTTGTGTCCTCATAGCAGGCTTTTGAAACGCTGGCAATTCAGTCCTCTTGCCGTGGCTTTCATATGGATTGCGTTCAGCGTGGAGGACTCTGGCCGCCCTGTGGTTGAATCTCTCCCGGAGACACAGAAAACGAGTTCTATGGTGGGCTCTCCTCCGGAGGGCAGCGACAGACGCCCGGAAGCTGGCGGGGACTGATCCTGTCGGAGAAGAGGCCCAGCAGGCTTCCCGCTTGAAGCGCCGCAACTTCCTCTGGACACTTAGGTCAGGACAAAATTAAAGAGGACAGGACAAAATATGACTACTTTGTCATACTATTACTACAGTATCACACAAGGGTAGCAAAAAAAATAGACAATTCACAAGCCCAAAAACGCGTCGCATTGTGACACTGCTAGGTTTGAATTTGAATCCTGAGAAGTAACAGTGGGGTGCATACTTCGTTTAGACTAGTCATTGGTTAGACATGGGTTAAGGTTAGGTTTAGGTGTGCTGCCCCGTGGGAGGTTAGGTTTAGGCATAGAGTATATATATAATAGAGACTGAACTGGCGCGAAGCTCCGCCCCCCCAGCTATTCATGTCAGTGGAAGTTGCTCAGTGGCGTTTTGAAGCACCCGGAAGACTGCCGGAAGTCCCTCCCCGGACCTCAACTTTGAGGTCCTGAGTGACGTAGGGCAACCGAGCGCTCAACGTTAAAGCCCAGCTGCACGGGGTTTCCCGGTCATGAATCCACGGGTCCGCCTGTAGTCCCTCCTCCTACCACTAGGACCCAGAGCTTCAACGTTGAATAGCCTCGCTGGCCCCTTGGGTTTAGGGTGAGGGTTTGAGATAGGTCGTAGTTGTAGGACTAATGACTGGTCTAACCAATGACTAGTCTAAACCAAGTACTGTCTAAACTAAAATGAGGTTTCCACCCGACAGCAACGAGATAATAGCTTTACACCAAAATGTCCCTCACTTGAAACCCGCCGCCTCCAGGTGTTTCATCTGACAACACCTCAGGTGGACGAAGGACAGAAGCCGTGTCTCCCGTCTCAGGCGGTGGGCTCTGCACCACGGGACCATGTCCTCCAGGTGGGCCGCCAGCTGGGTGAAGGTGGACGCTACGGTCACCTGTTTGTGGAACATTTCTTTCTGTCCAACAGCAGCAGCAGCAGCATCATCCTGTGTAGAAGATTCTGGTTCGGTAGACTCCTACAATATACAGTACATGGAAGAAACAAAATCTCTGACTGAAGTTTAAAGGAGAATTCCATGCTAGAAGGCATTCTTACCTTTATTTGTAGTTGTTACGTCCCCACCAAAGAGGTCCAGGTGTTATTTTGTGCAAAAGTGCATTATTGGCTATTTCCCCTAATAATACGCCCTCAATGGGAGTTGGGTTTTTGTGCTAATTCACTTATTTCCATCGAAATAAGTAGCAAAGTGTGCCGCTTGGGATACTATTTACATTATGAATTGAGGATAATTTTTTTTTTAAAAAAGCCTTCTAGAATGGAATTCTCCTTTAATGATGATGGCCATCATCGTTCTCAACTTGCTGCTGTTCTACATGCAACCAATCGGTTGAAGAAATGTGGGCTTCTACGGAATCCAAATAAATGAAATGGCGGTCATGGCGAATGATAACTTTCAACCCATGAATATATGAACATAAATGATAGAAGCATTAGACCGTACGTCGCGTACGACCTAAGATGTGATGGTGAATACTTGTTAAATAATTTGTGCTCAATCGTTGATGACAAATTGACAAAAATAGGAGAGACCAGTGATCATATATTTATTTGGCTCACATACGTACCTCTGTAAAGTCCTTGAAGAGATTGCATAAAGCTTTTCCATCAATGATATCACGGTTTCCCACTGTGAAAGAGGAATGTATATTAATTAGTTAAGTAATTTAGTGCATAATAGCTTCCACTTTGTCACTGGAATCTACTCGATTTTCAGACATTTTTAGAATCTGATCTCAGGTCAAAATGGATTAAAAACCATTTTGACCTGAGATCAGATTCTAAAAATGTCTTCTACATCCTGACACTTCGTTCTTCGATTTTTCAAAAATAGCAGACCTACAAGCTCTTAGCACGCCACTCTGAATTCATTTTGTGCCAGAGATCCACAGATGAGAAGATTTTCCAAACATTTTCAAAAATAGCAGATGTGCAAGCTCACAGGACAGCACGAACCAAGTGATCTGCTAATTTTGAATAACCCATTGAAACTTTAAACTCTATTTTAACCACACACACACACACACTGACACACAATGAAGACAATGGAGAGTTTTTGTGAAAAGTAGAGTGAAGTGAATGTTTTTGGTTAGGACAGCCTACTACACACCTCTATTCACAGGAACACCCATGTCATGTTCTTCGAAGCTCTTCTCAGTCATCCTGTCCTCCTTCTCCTTTCGGGTGGATCTGCGGCTTACCGGTGGACGACGTGTGGCTTTCGGATCTCGCACGGCGGCGGCAGACTCTGCCATTATCAAGGAGGCGGTTTCGTCTTCCGAAGGTCCCAGGAACTGAACCATGTCTTCTGGAAGGGAGTAGTCTTTGAGGTAGGGCATGGGCCGAGCCTGGGACACCTCTCCGAGGAGACGCAGGATCTGCATGTAGAGGGGAGCCAGGGTGGCCAGAATGCCCCGGAAAAACACCCTGATTTGGGGAGGGGCGGACAAGGTTGTGTGAATTTAACCCATGTAGACCTGGAACAACTATGTTGATATGTACCTTGCAGAAAGGACTCACCACAGGCGGCTGAGCATGGCGGTTATCACTACATTCAAGATAATGAACTCCTCCCACATCAGAGTCTGCTTCGAGAGTCTGCAGGTATTACAGGTTAAGGGAAAACCCATAAAGTGGCACAGAGGAGATACATATTTAATCCATTTTTGTCGGGAACCCATTTTGGTGTTTAAGCATTATGTTATACTTTAGCTGTTGAAAAATAGCAGATCTACAAGCTCATAGCGCGGCACCGAGTGCCGCGCTACGAGCTTGTAGGTCGGCTATTTTTGAAAAATCATGAAAATGCGGCACAAATCTTTGAATATATATTCTTTCAGAGCTCATGTTTTTATCTCAAATATTTGCTTCTGAGGGGTTCCTGCTGGAACAACATATTTTCAGATGGTGGTCGGTGGCCAATTACATATAATTTTTGGGGTCCTTGACATGAAATATTGAGCACCACTGATACAAATAGGTATTTCAGAAAACTGTCAGAATTTAGAAGACTTTTTTTAATTTTGACGTCAGGCCTAAATGGGTTAATGTTCTATTTTAAGAAGTAGAAATCATATTCCCTAAAACAACATCCCATCTGTCCGTAAAATGTAGTGAAAAATAAACAACTGTGGACTGATTTATTTTGCATTCTGAAAGGCATTCTGAAGAAGTAGAGCCAGACTGATATGGCCTCTGTCAGGTGGAAGGCATTCTGAAGAAGTAGAGCCAGACTGATATCGCCTCTGTCAGGTGGAAGGCATTCTGAAGAAGTAGAGCCAGACTGATATGGCCTCTGTCAGGTGGAAAACATTCTGAAGAAGTAGAGCCAGACTGATATGGCCTCTGTCAGGTGGAAAACATTCTGAAGAAGTAGAGCCAGACTGATATGGCCTCTGTCAGGTGGAAAACATTCTGAAGAAGTAGAGCCAGACTGATATGGCCTCTGTCAGGTGGAAAACATTCTGAAGAAGTAGAGCCAGACTGATATGGCCTCTGTCAGGTGGAAAACATTCTGAAGAAGTAGAGCCAGACAGTTTTCGGAAAGATGTTTTGTATCAGTGGTGCT
Source organism: Electrona antarctica (assembly GCF_951216825.1). Taxonomy (NCBI): domain Eukaryota; kingdom Metazoa; phylum Chordata; class Actinopteri; order Myctophiformes; family Myctophidae; genus Electrona; species Electrona antarctica. The sequence continues at coordinate 48,041,304 of NC_136794.1, forward strand.
CAATATTTCATGTCAAGGACCCCAGAAATGATATGTAATCGGCCACCGACACCCATCTGAAAATATGTTGTTCCAGGAACCCCTCAGAAGCAAAGATTTGAGTTAAAAACGTTGGCTCTGAAAGAATATATATATTCAAAGATTTGTGCCATATTTTCACGATTTTTCAAAAATAGCAGACCTACAAGCTCATAGCGCGCCACTCGGTGGCTAAATTATAACAATGTTTAAAACACCAAAAGGGGTTCCCGCCCAAAATGGGTTAACCACATTCAACCTGACATGCCTGGCACTGTAAGAGAAAGCATTCAACATTTTTCAAAAATAGACGATCAATATGCTCACCTCATGTTACCGAAAAAAAACACAGCCGGCGAACATTTTTCGTCATAGTTTCACTTGATGAAATCAACACCGGTCACAGTGAATGAGAGTCAAAGCTTTTGGACCATAAAGGATACGTGAAGGCTCTGCCACAGTGAGTCAAAGCTTTTGGACCATAAAGGATACGTGAAGGCTCTGCCACAGTGAGTCATGGTGCAGCTCATGAGGCGGGCAGCTCCCAGAACTTTGAGACAAAGCCACTCCAGCATGGGCTGACTGGGGACGTCACACTCCATACCCTCACTACGCATGCTCAGCTCTCTGGAAAACACAACATATCATGGGCTGACTGGGGACGTCACACTCCATACCCTCACTACGCATGCTCAGCTCTCTGGAAAACACAACATATCATGGGCTGACTGGGGACGTCACACTCCATACCCTCACTATGCATGCTCAGCTCTCTGGAAAACACAACATATCGTTGTGGGGAAACATGAGGTGGTTCGGGCATCTGGTTAGGATGTCTCTCGGTCCCACTGGGAGGAGACCCGGGGGCAGACCAAGGATCACGTCCCACTGGGAGGAGACCCGGGGGCAGACCAAGGATCACGTCCCACTGGGAGGAGACCCGGGGGCAGACCAAGGCGCAGTTGGAGGAAATACATCGACTCACTGGCCTTGGAACGTCTCGGAATCCCCCAGGAGGAAGTCACTTATGTTGCTCTGGAGAGGGAAGTCTGGAGCACTCTGGTGGAGCTGTTGCCCACTTGCCCCCACGACCCGACTACGGATAAGCGGCTGAAGATGGATGGATGGTTGTGGGCAACATGACACGGAGATACAGGGAAATTACAAATGTGGACTGCTCTCAAAATGTGTGAGAGCAGTCCACTGCAGTCAGACACACAGTACAATGTGTGAGCAGTGCACTGCAGTCAGACACACAGTACAATGTGTGAGCAGTGCACTGCAGTCAGACACACAGTACAATGTGTGAGCAGTGCACTGCAGTCAGACACACAGTACAATGTGTGAGCAGTGCACTGCAGTCAGACACACAGTACAAGACAATAATACAGTATAATACACATACTGTACGATACAGTACATGTGACACAGAAACCACATGTGCATAAATGTAACATCTATATGTTATGAAGTTTCAATTAGTCTGCAGAGAAGACCAATGGAGCAGGTAAGGCTTACGTTCTAGTTGACATCACGTGGTCGCATGTTGTTGGTTTTTAAGTTAACCCATTCTGACCTGAGATCAGAGCTATGTTTCTATGTCAGTCGTTCTTCGATTTTTCAAAAATAGCAGAACTACAAGCTTGTATGAGCTTGTAGATCTGCTATTTTTCAATAGCTAAAGCATAACATAATGCTAACACCAAAAGGGGTTCCCGCCCAAAATGGGTTAAGTTAAAGTGCTACCCTCCACCTTTTTCATGTTTTTGTTGGACTAGTGACAGTTGGGATTTGCATCATAGGCTAAAAGGCACGTCGGCAACAGAGCCATTTCTTAAATAGATTTAACTACGGTGGGTAATACTAACCTAAGACCTTATTTAAGAGCTGATCATTATACCTTTGGAATTTAGTTGGACACAGATCCGTCAAATCCTGAAGGGCAGCATCCAGCTTCATCTCCTTCAACCTGTTGATGCATTGTTCAACCTGCCACACACACGATGCTACTTTAATGCAAAGGCCTGACTCACACCTTCACAACAGATTGATGTATAGCTGATGCATGAGACTTGTTTACTGATGCAAGCTCGCAATGCATTTCCAATGGGAGTCACATGGTTTGACACAACATTTTTGTTGTATGAGGGGAGGGGGGCAGTCGAAACACAGCCGAAAGCCGTACAACAAAAATGTTGTGTCAAAATGTGACTTCCATTGGAAATGCATTGGGGCGGCCATGACACTTACCCTTTGTTTACATCTAGCATGCATCAATGTTGTATGCTAGATCGAAAGGTGTGAGTGAAGCCAAAAGACAGACAGACAGACAGACAGACAGACAGACAGACAGACAGACGAAACTGCCCACAATGCAACCTGACAGGGTAAAATCTGTGGGTTAAGAGGGGGGAGGGGCAGTGGTTCAATTTGAAAATAGCCAACGCACTAATTTACGACACGTTGAGACGTGTTGTGAGCTTGTAGATCTGCCAATTTCAAAAATAAATAAACAACATACAACACATATTGTGTGGGGTCCCTCCCTGGCACAATATATTTTCAGGTGGGGGTCTGAGACCAAATACATATCAATGTGGGGGTCTTTGAAAAGAAATGTGTGAGAGAACCACTGGGTTAGAATTGTATTTTTCCTGAAATAAATATTGGACACATCTAGCCTGGTTTCCAGACCATAGACCCAACCCAATCCACTGAGCGCACTGGAGGCTCAAGAGTCTGACAATCAGGCTAGGACAGTGGTTCCCAAAGTGGGGTCCGGGGACCCCCAGGGGTAAGTTCCAGGGGGGACCCAGCTAAATGATAATTTGCAACCAAATGGACCCTTATGGGTCTGTAACTCAGAGAGTGTACAAATGGAACCAAATGGACCCTAGCGGGTCCATTTGGTTCCATTTGTACACTCTCAGAGTTAAATTAACAGTGGTTTTACAATATAAATTGGGGTCCCAGAGATAGAAATGCCATTAAATCGGGGGGTCCATAGCATAATGCATGTGAAACTGGGGGTCCATGAAATTAATATGTTTCGGAATCACTGCTAGAGCCGTAAAAATCCTCCCTTATCGGGGTCACTGGCATATGTTTTCAAATGGGGGGTCCGTGGCCTAATAATAAATGTTGACTTGGGGGTCCTGACACAAAAAAGTTTTGGAACCACTGGGCTAGGACACATCAGGAGAAAATCAACATTGGGGAACATAGAACCTGGGGAACATAGAACATGGGGAACATAGAACCGAGTGGGGAACATAGAACCTGGGGAACATAGAACCGAGTGGGGAACAGAACCTGGGGAACATAGAACCGAGTGGGGAACATAGAACATGGGGAACATAAAACCTGGGGAACATAGAACCGAGTGGGGAACATAGAACCTGGGGAACATAGAACCGAGTGGGGAACAGAACCTGGGGAACATAGATCCGAGTGGGGAACAGAACCTGGGGAACATAGAACCGAGTGGGGAACATAGAACCGAGTGGGGAACATAGAACCTGGGGAACATAAAACCTGGGGAACATAGAACCTGGGGAACATAGAACCTGGGGAACATAGAACCTGGGGAACATAAAACCTGGGGAACATAGAACCTGGGGAACATAGAACCGAGTGGGGAACAGAACCTGGGGAACATAGATCCGAGTGGGGAACAGAACCTGGGGAACATAGATCCGAGTGGGGAACAGAACCTGGGGAACATAGAACCGAGTGGGGAACATAGAACCTGGGGAACATAAAACCTGGGGAACATAGAACCTGGGGAACATAGATCCGAGTGGGGAACAGAACCTGGGGAACATAGAACCGAGTGGGGAACAGAACCTGGGGAACATAGAACCGAGTGGGGAACATAGAACATGGGGAACATAAAACCTGGGGAACATAGAACCTGGGGAACATAGAACCGAGTGGGGAACAGAACCTGGGGAACATAGAACCGAGTGGGGAACATAGAACATGGGGAACATAGAACCGAGTGGGGAACATAGAACCGAGTGGGGAACATAGAACCTGGGGAACATAGGGAGGGACCCCCAGCAGCACACTCTCGTACGATCCATTTGTAGGATTTGTGTACCATTTCGCTAGTGGTTCCAATTGGGATGGGCCCACTGTTTATCTAAATCAACCATCTTGGTTGTATGACTGGAGGAGTCTTACCTGTTTTAATGCTCTGAAGGTTCGGTTTCCCCTGTTGCTGTAGTGGAGAACATACAGCAGTTCATAGAGGAGACGTACTTCAGTCTGGAGAATCTGGCTCCGGAGCAGCATGAGGACTTTGTCATTTTCCAGCAGGAGCTGGTCAACATTTTCATCTGGAAAACAACGCAAACACAATCAAAATGATGTTCCACAGCTAGGTATAAACAAGAAGTTGAGAGAAGAAGAGTAGGCCTACAACAATTAGATGCACTGTGCATGTTAAAATCATGTATCATTGGTCATTACATTATTTCAAACCATTATGATTCCCCCAGTTCATTATTTATTTATTTATTTTGGCAGAAATAGCCAAATTAACAGCTTTGTAGGTAGCCTAACTACATATTCGGCACAAACAAGGGACTAAATTAATTTCGCTCCTATGCCACCAAAATGTGGAACGCCCTACCAACAGTCATTAAGACATGCAAATCCCTTGACTCCTTCAAAACCGCTCTCAAAGGGCACCTACGGATGACTGCAATTCGAAACTGGCCCCCGTAAAATCTGAATCTTTTCCCCCTCACTGTATGTTTCTTTTCCCTTTTTACCTCCTTTATGATGAATTCCTGTTCTGTTATTTGACTATATAGAAGTGTCTATGTGTACGTCTCTAAATGTTTTGATGAATTGAACAAGGTGGACCCTCAGTTGTAAACAAGTGTAATGCTTAATTGGGTCGTCCACTCACAGTTAACAGAGTTTGTATTGAGTTTGTGCTTGAAATGTACTGTAATTCTGCAAACTGTTAATAAATATTTCAATCAAATCAATCAATCAAACACTCTCCCTAGCCTGGCTTCAGACTGAATGCAGTGTGTGAGAGCCCGTAGCTGGACCTGGCTGATGACGCGCTGTTATAATGGTAACAAGACAACTCACCCCTTTTGCCACTTTTGGTGAGTTGTCCTGACAACTCACCCCTAAACGTGAAGACATCTCACCCCTGCTTTTCCAGGGGTGAGATGTCTTCACTTTCCGGGGTGAGATGTCTTCACTTTTGGCCACTTTCGGGGTGAGATGTCTTCACGTTTAGGGGTGAGTTGTCAGGACAACTCACCAAAAGTCTGACTGAATATGTAGCCTTTGAGCTATACTTTACTGAATATTTCACAAGAATATAACACAAGATGTCCGGTATTCGTTATAATGCCATACTGGGTCAGCCTCACCCAGCCCTAGCCTAAGCTTTATATGTTAGCCCCAATGATAACAAACACACAGTCACACGTACTGTACAGCCGGCAGTCTTCTTGCTTTGGACAGATTTATTTCACCACCCCAAGCCCAAGGTTACATACATGAATACACTTGACATTGGTACTCATTTGGGATTATTTGACCCTTACAAAGTGAAACGAAATGAAAATGCAGACTGTAAGTGTCAGGCGACACTCTCCTGACCTGTATGATCATAGACATATATACATAGACGCCCCTTCCGGCTCTGAGGCGTGTGTCAAAATTGAAGGCACTATTTTCCCGACATTCCTTGCGAAGAATAGCGGAAGCAAAGCGGAAGCTTGTCAAGCTTCCGCGTGCGTAACATAAGTCCCGGAAAAGACGCGCTGTGATTGGCCAGTAGTCACTTGAGTGACAGGGAGAGACATGGAGGATTCACATGAGTGACGTCACTCGGGCAGCGACGCAGTCGCTTTCAGCAAATGCCTTCAGCACTTCTAAATAAGAAAGCTGCGGAGAACTGTTGCTTTGTGTTCACTCTTTTAATGTTTTCTGTTAGTAATCTAATCCCCCCTGGCTCTGATGTTGTATTGTTAATAACTTTGTTGTTTGTGTTTGTTTGTTTGTCTTGTTTTGTAATGTATATTGTCATGACTGTTATAAAGATTTGTTAAAAAAAAAAAAAAGCCTTCAGCACTGCACTTCCGCCTTCATTGGGATACACGTCGCTCCAATGAACTGCAGCGGCAAATGAGGCGTCTATGTATATATGTCTATGTGTATGATCCTGTGGAAACAGTCCCATGTGGGTAATGCATGTAAGCCAGTGGTTCCCAAAACTTTATGTCGAGGACCCCCAAATTGACACTAATTAGCCCACACAGACCCCCATTTGAAAACATATGCCAGGGACCACCATAAGAGAAGGTTTTTTTTTACGGCTCTAGCAGTGATTCTCAACCCCTTTAATTTCAAGTACCCCCAGTTTGACATGCATTAGTCTACGGACCCCCAATAGCATTTCTATCTCTGGGACCCCCAATTTATATTGTAAAAGCAATGCTAATTTAACTCTGAGAGTGTACAAATGGAACCAAACGGACCCTTTACTCTCTGAGTTACAGACCCATAAGGGTCCATTTGGTTCCAAATTATAATTTAGCTGGTGGGTCCCCCCTGGAACTCCCTCAAGTACCCCTGGGGGTCCCCGGACCCCACGTTGAGCAGACTAGAGTAACTTCGGGCAGTGTGCAGCAGCAGGACAACAACACAACACCGCAGTGATCATTACATCCTCCTAACTAACCTGTATCATCAGTGATGTGTTTTATCCTGACTGATGAAACGGCGCCAGGAAACGGAACGTTGACTTTATTCCAGGGTTCTGGTTCTGCTGCCATCATAGAAGACATCAGGCTGCCATGCTGTTCTTCTCACGGAACTCACTCACACAGGCACAGCCTATCACAGTGGCGTATAATGTAAACGTCACGAACTCAGAAAGCCTATCACAGTCAGATAAAGGCCGACGTCACGACACAGCCTATCACAGTGGCGTATAATGTAAACGTCACGAACTCGGAAAGCCTATCACAGTCCACCGAGGCTAATCACAGTCAGATAAATGCCGACGTCACGAACACGAATGTTTTTGAGATTTATAGAACACAGAACAGAGAAGAATATGGAGAGCGTTTTCAGCTGGAAGTTTCAGGAGGTAAACATGAAGCATGCTTGCTTTGCATTCACAAACTATAAAGGGCGCATCAAATGTATCCATGTCCAATTTGAGATTTTCTATTTTTACACGCCATTATAATGTTATTTTTTGATATTTTAATCATAATATATAAAGACCCAATTAGTGAATGTCAGTCTCCACTGTTTTCTTTAGAATAATGACACTGGTTCTCTAACTTCTACAATTTTCTAGGACTCTATAACTCTTGAGTGTAGAAAATGTAACCAAATGGACCCTTACGCCAGGGCTCCACCGGACGCGTTGCGTTGCGTCTGCGTCGCGTCAAAAAACGCACCGGTTCAATTTTAATGCACGCGTCGCGTCTCCGTCAACGCGGGCAGTGGAGCCACCCTTCATTGATTAAAAAGGGAACATTCCCTGACGGTGACGGAGACGCGACGCTGACGCGCCCGGTGGAGCCCGGCCGTTACGGGGTCCTTGAGGAGGGGACTCAAGCCAAGGGGGTCCCCAGAAAGATTATCAGTTATTTAACCTCTTATAGCCTATCCTGTTTTAATTTAATGTATACTAAATCTTAAGCTATTCAAAAATAGCCTATCTCTCAGTCTCTATACTACCTTTTAGTTTCTAGCTTTTAAACCTTTTTAGGTTGTTGTCCAGTAGGCCTATTCGTTGTTGGCACATATTCTCTTCATGTTACCTTCTCTCCAGGTCAAAGTAATGGTTCCGTTTGGGAGCGAACAGCTGGAGGCAGCACTGTGCCGCCCTACCACCATGGTACCAGATCGCGACGTGCAGCACTGGAACTACGTGGCGGGAGTCATCCTCACGCACGGCGCCGGAGGAGACATGAACTTCACACATCTAGTGTCTCTGGCACACTATTTGGCCTACCATGGAAAAGTCTGTCTGCGGTTCACCTGCAAGGGGCCGAACCTGGGTTACAGGGTGAAAGCGTACCGCGCTGCCTGGGTGGGTAGGCATCTTCTTACCTGGGTTACAGGGTGAAGGCGTACCGCGCTGCCTGGGTGGGTAGGCATCTTCTTACCTGGGTTACAGGGTGAAGGCGTACCGCGCTGCCTGGGTGGGTAGGCATCTTCTTACCTGGGTTACAGGGTGAAGGCGTACCGCGCTGCCTGGGTGGGTAGGCATCTTCTTACCTGGGTTACAGGGTGAAGGCGTACCGCGCTGCCTGGGTGGGTAGGCATCTTCTTACCTGGGTTACAGGGTGAAGGCGTACCGCGCTGCCTGGGTGGGTAGGCATCTTCTTGCAAAGTAGGAAAATATGTTCAGTATGTAACTGTTCAAATGACATCTAATGCAACGTTTTTTTTCAAGCCAAGGACCCCTTAGCTGAGAGACTACATATTGTATAAATCGTGTTGCAGATTAAACTTTAATAGATTTCATGTTTTTAACCAAGCACTGACATTTTACTTGCCTTTTTGTTTTTGCTTCTTGAATTAAAGTTGTTCCTACTGTTTTATGTAAAGCGCTTTCGGTACTTAGAAAAGCGCTATATACATCTGAGCTATTATTATTATTTAGATAAATTCATAGACTTGTGTTGCGTGCATCGATTAAATGCAATGAATAACTTTTCCACTTTCCAGGAATACCTGAAATCGCATGATGAATTCACCATAAACCACATCTTCCTCGGAGGTAAGCATTAATTAAAAGGATGTGTGTGTGTGTGTGAACACAACTTGTGCATTATTTAATAGCTACTGTACTACTGTACTGTCCATCTCTGTGCCACTCTAGGCAGGTCCATGGGTTCTCGTGCTGCTGTTGCTCTGGCCAGACAGTTGAACGAGGAGACAGCGGACTCTGTAGCGGGGGTGGTCTGTCTGTCCTTCCCCCTGCACCCCCCGGGACAGACACGCAGCATAGAGTGGACACACAGCCATCGGCAGCGGAGCGAGGAGCTCCGGGAGCTGCCTCCACAGATGCCTGTTCTGTTTGTGTCCGGCGCCCAGGACAACATGTGCAACAGGGTACTGAGAGAGCGGAGAGCTAAAAATCTACATTTTATTAAAACAACTGCCCTTTCCAGACCATGAATGCAGCATTTACTACGGTGAAAGAAATGCAAAGGCCCTCCTCTCCTTTCCATGGCAGCATTCAGAAGAATTGCTTCCCCCCCCCCCCCCCAAAGTCTCCTGAACTTAAACGCAGCATTTTGCGTTGAACAAATTTGTTTAGAAATCCATGTCGTTCCACTGCATCTCCACAAGCTAAAGAAGAGTGATGGGTTGCGCCCGGAAAATAGCTGATCTACAAGCTCTCAACGTGTCGCGTTGAGAGCTTGTAGATCTGCTATTTTTGTCTAAAAGTGCCCTCTTACGGTATTTCAGCCCCCGCCTCTCTTAACACTGCGTCACACCAACACGTCCCTGCCCTCTCCTCCAGGTCCTCTAACACGTCCCTGCCCTCTCCTCTCCTCCAGGTCCTCTAACGCCAGGGCTCCACCGGACGCGTTGCGTTGCGTCTGCGTCGCGTCAAAAAACGCACCGGTTCAATTTTAATGCACGCGTCGCGTCTCCGTCAACGCGGGCAGTGGAGCCACCCTTCATTGATTAAAAAGGGAACATTCCCTGACGGTGACGGAGACGCGACGCTGACGCGCCCGGTGGAGCCCGGCCGTTACACGTCCCTGCCCTCTCCTCCAGGTCCTCTTTGATGGCATGCTGGAGGACATGAAGGAGGTGTGTTGGCTAGAAGGAGGCAGTCATGGGCTCTCTAACACTAACACGTCCCTGCCCTCTCCTCCAGGTCCTCTTCGATGGCATGCTGGAGGACATGAAGGCTCTCTAACACGTCCCTGCCCTCTCCTCCAGGTCCTCTTCGATGGCATGCTGAAGGACATGGAGGCTGCAGCGGAGGTGTGTTGACCTCTCTAACATGTCCCTGCCCTCTCCTCTCCTCCAGGTCCTCTTCGATGGCGTGCTGAAGGACATGAAGGCTGCAGTGGAGGTGTGTTGGCTAGAAGGAGGCAGTCATGACCTCACGGTGAAGGGGAGGACAGAGGAATGTGTGATGGATGAAGTGAACTGGCGAGTCGTCTCCTGGATCGTGAAGCACACATCCTAGTTGTACATGAATGTCTTGTAGCTGTTTATACCGTTGTATATTGTGTGATATACAGTATATCTTTTTTTAAGCTTTTGATTTTTTCATTAATTCATATACTGTACTCAGACATTATTTGCCTGTGGAAAGAATAGTCTGGTACATTTTATAATAAAGTACACCAAGTTATCAACATTATTACTGTTGCTTTACTTTATACCTTAATAATAATTCAAAAAAGAACGAAAAATAACAAATAGTTCATTTTTTGGAACCATGAACTTTAGTTCAAAATATTGAATGATGAACTAAGAACTGAACTAGTTCGTAAAATAAATGAACTTTCCCAACACTGTGTGTGTGTGTGTGTGTGTATATATATATATACATACACACACATATGTATATAGATAGGCCTATACACCGTGTATCTCGGTGTGCCCTGAGATTTTTAGGCTATGAAAAGTGTGCCCTGGGACAAAAAAGTTTGAGAAACACTGCCTTAAACCAGGGGTTCTCAACGTTTTTGGCCGGGGACCCCCGGAAATGCTTTGGCAATGTCTCGGGACCCCTGCCCCGCCCCCTCCCGACCCCCAATATAAATTGACTGCTACAATAACCTTAAACCATTTTGGGCGGGAACCCCTTTTGGTGTTTTAAGCATTGTTATAATTTAGCTATTGAAAAATAGCAGATCTACAAGCTCATAGCGCGCCACGAGCTTGTAGGTCTATTTTTGAAAAATCGTGAAAATATATATTTTTTTTAAATTTGGGGACCCCCTAAAATAATTTGGCGACCCCCCCGAGGGGTCGCGACCCACGGGTTGAGAACCCCTGCCTTAAACCACCAATATGTCATGTCATTGGATGGTGCAATCATGTGTTTTTGTGTGAAAATACTAGCTGATGATCATGTGTTACATATCCTGTGATAGTGTTCTTTGAGTTACAGACCCGTAAGTGTCCATTTGGTTCCATTTTGCACTCGGTAGTTACAGACCGTAAGGGTCCATTTGGTTCGTAACTGTCAATTTATCTGGGGACCCCCTGCAACCCCTGGTGGTCCCTGGACCCCATATTGAGAACCACTGATGCATCATGCATGGGTGACAAAAGGACAGCATCAGGACCACCGTTAAAATACAAACACTGAAAAAATATTTTATTAAAAAATGGGTAAAGTAATATTTATACAATATTCATGAGACTTGGACATGCCCACAATTCATACTTTCACAATTGTATAATACATCAGATGTAAAACAATTAAAACAATGAGGAACTGTTTTAATAGAGGATCAGAGCTCATCCTTGGCCTGCAAAATAAAGAAGAGGTAGATTTTTATGAGAACTGAAATAAACGTATCGGTTGGTATTCAGCTTTTGAATATTCACATAACTTATCGAAAAGATACAATCAATCACTATTCTTATGTGATTTCTACGATGTACATTAAGCTATTTTCATATAACAAAAGAGATTTTTGTTTCCTGGCTAGACTTCTGAGGAGTCACTCAGTCAAACTGATATAGATTTTCATCAATAAGGTTGGCTAATTCAGAGGCTTGACGGACTAACAGTTTTATTCCATGAAGTTGCCCCATCAGTGTTTCTTTATGCTTCAATGTGATAATATACACAGTATATTTTTATACTAATCTCATGATGGCTGTTTTGTTTTAAAATATATCCAGAGAGACATACAGTACAGTGACGCTGTGCTACTCCTTACCTCGGTCCTCTCGCAGAAACACGGGAACAGGTCGTCAGCAGGCTGTTCTATGAGCTCCATGCCCTCCCGGACCTTAGGCTCTGTGGCCTGGAGGCTGGCATACTCCTGAACACACACACACACACACACACACACACACACACACACACACACACACACACACACGACATTAACCTTAGGCTCTGTGACCTGGAGGCTGGCATACTCCTGAACACACACACATGAGACATTAACCACTTAAACCAGGGGTGCCCAAAAGGTAGATGGCGATCTACCAGTAGATCACAAAGGTTGTGCAGGTAGACCACATGATGACATGGCCCTAAAACATATAAATAAAAATATATATAATTTGGCATCTGACACTTGAATTAAGGTGACTTGATTGATTGACATAAAAAATGGCCTGTTAACCCACAACAGAATACTTTGTTTTCAATAAGTGTTGAGCACAAATATCCGTAGCATTAGAAAGTTACATACAAAAACAAAAACTATTTCCATTCCCCCCCCTATATATTTCCCATTCCAAGTGTGTTTGTCATGTTCTTTAAACCATTTTCAGCAATGAGATCCTATTTTTTGGTGGGTAGATCTTGTTGCGCTGGTCATTTGGAAAGTAGCGCTCAAGTCAAAAAGGTCTGGGCACCCCTGACTTAAACCCTATATACTGGCTCCCCCAAGGCTCTAGTACTCCTTTTCCCCCCTCTACACAAAATGTATTCGCAGAAGCTAGACGATCTACAAGCCCAAAAACATGTTGCGGTGCACTGTGGGCTTGTAGATCGATGTGAAAAGGGACCCTAAGGGTTAAGAGACATAGTACAGTATATTGACATTAAAGCTGTAATCCATTACTTTTTACCTCCTTAATTATCCATTACATCTACTTCTACTGTAATCGTCATGTAATGCAGGTCAGAGAGTCTATGGGCTCCATTTTCCTCACCGCTAAACCCCTTATCCCTAAACGTCTTTGCCTTTTTTTACTATTTTGAAAAACATTTTTGAATAGTTCAACTAGCCAATCTACATTGACACGTTGTGAGTTTGTAGACTGGACATTTTAACTATTCAAAAATGTTTTTGCAAAATAATAAAAAAAGGCAAAGAAGGGATAACTTTAAGGGGTTTAGCGGTGACGAAAATCGAGCCCCATCTCTCTAAAAAAAAGCAGGGCAAATAGAATGCTGACAGTCTACTTTGTCTCTGCACTTTCAGAATTTGTTGTGTTAAACACAGAAAAGTCTTGTGGTGGCATATGGGGTCCAATATCATCATCGCATATGGCAACATCATCAGCACCATTATTGCTGTACATAGCCCAGGCCATCTTGATACTGAAGATGAAATGAGACACGTTGTACATTGAATACTTTGCTCACCATCCTAAAGGCCTTTTCGGCTATGGTTACTCCGTGCCACACTGTGAGCTTTTAGATCTGCTATTTTTTTATTTTATTTGTGCAAATCTTTGAACATATTTTTTTAAGCGAACATTTCTAACTCTAGCTTCTGGGGTTCCCTGGAAAAAGATATTTGGTCGGCGGCCCAAATACATCATTATTTTGGGGTGCTTGACATGAAAACGTTTTGAGAACCACATATGTTTTTCAGAACACTGTTATAGGATTTAGAAGACATTTGTAGAATCGGCCCCAGGTCTTAATGGGTTAACCCATTTAGGCCTGACGTCAAAGTTCTGACAGTTTTCTGAAATACCTGTGTTTCTATGTCAGTGGTGCACAATATTTGGTGCACAATATTATTTGTAGGCTAATTGGCCTTCGACCACCATATGAAAATATGTTGTTCCAAGATTTGAGCTAAAAGCTCTGAAATAATAATATATTCAAAGATTTGCGCCACATGTGTGCGATTTTTCAAAAATAGCAGACCTACAAGCTCGTAGCGCGGCACTCGGTGCCGCGCTATGAGCTTGTAGATCTGCTATTTTTCAATAGCTAAAGTATAACATAATGCTTAGAACTCCAAAATGGGTTAAGAGATGTTACCTCAAACAGCTTGTGGTAGTAACAGAATATGCTATCTCCCAAGAGGTTGTCGCGGGCAAACTTTTGACCAGCCAAAGCAATTTTCCTTGCCTGAAAGAGAGAGAGAAAACCATAGCAGTGCAAGTTGTCCACCGTTACAGAACCTAAACACAAGTTCACAACTAGTTCACAATGTTGTAATCTGGGCCTGGGTCCAGAATAAGAGTCATTACATTATCATTATCATGAAGTGATCCCAATTATCCCATTTTGGGCGGGAACCCCTTTTGGTGTTAGCATTATGTTATACTTTAGCTATTGAAAAATAGCAGATCTACAAGCTCATAGCGCGCCACCGAGTGGCGCGCTACGAGCTTGTAGGTCTGCTATTTTTGAAAAATCGAAGAACCACTGACATAGAAACATAGCTTTTTCAGTAGAAGACTTTTTTGGAATCTGATCTCAGGTCAAAATGGATTAAAATGTCAGTTTCAATACATAAGGAGTAAAAAAAACGTATTTTCTATCAATTGTTTTCCGTGGCATTCCTGTGCCAATAATTTGATGACCGGGTCATTGGTCAATATGAGACTCAGTAGGAGACTCTTGAGTCTCTTTGAGACTCAGTAGGAGACTATTGAGTCTCTTTGAGACTCAGTAGGAGACTCTTGAGTCTCTTTGAGACCAGTGAGACTCAGTAGGAGACTCTTGAGCCAGTTCTATTTTCGCCAGTGCTTTATCTCTAAACTTCTTTGCCTTTTTTTAACTAGTTTGAAAAAAATAGTTTTGAATAGTTCAAATCTACGAGCTCACAACGTGTCGATGTAGATCGGCTAGTTGAACAATTTTACATTTTTTATTTATTTAAATTTTTTAAAAGGGAAAGAAGTTTAGGGATAAGGCGGCCTTATCTCCACCGGTCATCAAATTATTGGCTCATGAATGCGACATGAATCCAAGGCTTCATGGAGCGGAAATAAGTCATTTTTTTGGGTGAATAATTTTAAATGTATTGATAAAATAGTATCATCAGTTGTTGGTTTTGTTTTGACAAAAACAAAGACATTTAATGAACACATTTCTTAAGCAATCAGATAATAAAAAAATAAAATACAAAATATATCACCGGCACAACATTTTAACATGCTATTATGCTTTCATCAATAGAATCAGAGAAACATGACCCATAATGCTTAACCCATTTTGGGCGGGAACACCTTTTGGTGTTTTAACTAAGCATTACGTTATACATTAGCTATTGAAAAATAGCAGATCTACAAGCTCATAGCGCTACGAGCTTGTAGCTCTGCTATTTTTGAAAAGTCGTGAAAATGCGGCACTTTTTTTAAAATTTCGACGTCAGGCCTAAATGGGTTGAGCTAGTAGAACAAATAGGGTTCCACTGTATGTTTGTCAAGCTTTTCGTCAGGATGTGCTCATCATCACCATCATCACCTCTTCATCGTGGTCCCGGGCCCACTGGATAACTTCCAGCAGGTCTGTGAGATCTGCTTTAACAGGGATGTAGTGTTCCCAGGGCCTCAGCTGCCTGTAGAAGTGTTCATAGTAGCCCGAGTCCTGCTTCAGAACCACGCTGTCTCCCGCCAGCAGGTACGGAAGCCTGTACGCCGCCACGGTGCCGTCCACGTTGATCTGGTACTTGTACTGAGGGAAGGAGGTGGGACAGCAGAATGGTGTCTGAGACTACAGGGTTATTTCTTCGTGTAACTTAAGCCATTCTGGGCGGGAACCCCTTTTGGTGTGAGTCTGGACATGATGTCGGTGCAGGCCAACACGGGCCCGCCCTGGGAGGAGAAGAACGCCACGGCCTTCTGGAGGGCCGTGGCATTATGTTATGCTTTAGCTATTGAAAAATAGCAGATCTACAAGCTCATAGCGCGCCACCGAATGGCGCGCTACGAGCTTGTAGGTCTGCTATTTTTGAAAAATCGAAGAACGACTGACATAGAAACATAGCTTTTTCAGAAAACTGTCAGGATGTAGAAGACATTTTTAGAATCTGATCTCAGGTCAGAATGGGTTAAGCATTATTTTATGCTTTAGCTATTGAAAAATAGCAGATCTACAAGTTCATAGCGCGGCACAGAGTGCCACGCTATGAACTTGTAGGTCTGCTATGTTGTTTTAATCATGAAAATGTGCCTGCAATCTTTGAATATATATTATTACAGAGTGAACATTTTAACTCAAATCTTTGCTTCTGGGGGGTTGCTGGAACAACATATTTTCAGATGGGGGGTCGGCGGCCGATTACATATATTTTTGGGGGTTCTTGACATGAAAACGTTTGGGAACGACTGACAGAAACATGGGGTCTTTGAGAAACTGTCAGGATTTCGAAGACATTTGTAGAATCGACCTCAGGTCTAAATGGGTTAACCAGGGCTGTAAGCAACTAGTCGACTAGTAAATCCACTAGTCGACCTTGTTGGTACTAGTTGACTAGTTGCTAAGAAAAAGATTTTGTAGGCCTCAAGATCAGGTAGATTATAGTTATAGTCACCAATGTACACAGTTTTTAAATGTACAAATATTTATTTCCAAAAAAAAAAAGTTTTATTTTATATTTATTTTGTTTACATAATAGGTAGTTAAACAACTAGTCGACTAGTAAACTAGGTAACTAATCAACTAGTAAAAATGACTAGAAGTGAATGCCTTAGTGGCAACAAGTACTCACATTTTCTTACTTGAGTAAAAGTACTCAGAAGTATTACAAAATTGACTTAATGTACCAAAAGTAAAAGTAATCATTACGCATATAATAGCAGATTTACATTTAGAAAATGGGCTGAAAGAGTTCAATTTGAGTATTGTTGGAGATTTTTGTTTGAGAGTTTTGTTTGTTATGGTCTTTTGTTTCTCTGTTGTGAAGGTTTAGTGTGTTTATGTTGTTTGTTATGGTCTTTTGTTTCTCTGTTGTGAAGGTTTAGTGTGTTTATGTTGTTTGTTATGGTCTTTTGTTTCTCTGTTGTGAAGGTTTAGTGTGTTTATGTTGTTTGTTCTGGTCTTTTGTTTCTCTGTTGTGAAGGTTTAGTGTGTTTATGTTGTTTGTTATGGTCTTTTGTTTCTCTGTTGTGAAGGTTTAGTGTGTTTATGTTGTTTGTTCTGGTCTTTTGTTTCTCTGTTGTGAAGGTTTAGTTTGTTTAAGCTCCTTGGGTGATTGAGAGGATAGTAGCAAATCTTTGTTTGCTCCTATTTGTCAATTTATTTTATTTTTGAGGGGCGCTCTACTCTACTTCTAGTAAAGTCCAGTAGATGGCAGTATTAAGCTAGCCTGCTCTCAACAGCAAGCTACCCTATACATTGTGAAGGAACAGGGCAGGGCAGATGAAGTGTCCAGATACCTTAACCCATTTTGACCTGGGAACGATTCTACGATGTCTTCTAAATCCTGACAGTTTTCTGTATAAAAAGTCATTCTCAAACATTTTCATGTCATGGACCCCCAAAAATATGTATTTGGCCGCCAACTCCCATCTGAAAATATGTTGTTCCAGGAACCCCTCAGAAGCAAAGATTTGAACTAAAGACTTTGGCTCTGAAAGAATATATATTCAAAGATTTGTGCCACATTTTCACGATTTAAAAAAAATAGCACGTTTATTTTATTTTTTGTATTTTATGAGGTCCTTATGATGTAACTTTTTATATGGAAAGCACTTTGGGTCAACTTCTGTTGTTTTTAAATGTGCTATGTAAATAAAGGTGACTTGACTTGTCTTGACCGAAAATAAGCCTCTTGGACTTACTTAGTTACTTACTTACTTAGAGGGTTTAAGTGGTTCAAATGCTAATCTAATCTAATCCAAAACCATAGATCTAAAAGAGGCTATTAGTCAGTGGTGGAAGAAGTACTCTTTTTTTACTTGAGTAAAAGTATCAATACCTCAATGTGGTAACCCTAGAAATAAGTAACTAGGAACTATAACGTTTTCAAATAATTGTAGTCGAGTAAAAAGTACAATATTTTCCTCTGAGATGTAGTGAAGTAGAAGTAAAAGTAATGATAATTGGAAATACGCCAGTAAAAAAAAAGAGAAAGAAATTAAACAAATAAATAAAAGAAAAAAACAATTGCACAGTACAGTACAGTACTTGTACAGTACTTTAGCGTAAATGCATTGTGCCCAAGACGTCCACAGATGTCCTGGGAATTACCGCTATGTGGTGCCCAGGACGTCTGTGGACGTCTTAAAAAAAAAAAAAAAAACATTGGGCACCCTGGGTCACTATTTTGAAAATGTTGAAAGGGCACACAAAGCGTTAAGTTACTTTACACCACTGTGCGGTCAGAGCAGAGCCCTGGAACGCCAGGGGCTCACCTTGAAGAAGTCGAAGAAGGAGATGTGTTTGACCAGCGGCCCGTAGAGGCTCTCGTCGTGCTTGAAGAAGAAGAAGTTTGTGAAGGCGGCGTCCAGCGCGGCGGGGTGCGAGCGCGACAGCTTCACCATCTCCAGGCGCTCCTTGCGGCTGTCCCGCCCCCTCCAGAAGGCCGTGGCGTTCTTCTCCTCCCAGGGCGGGCCCGTGTTGGCCTGCACCGACATCATGTCCAGACTCACTCTGCCCAGCAGGGGGAGACAGAGAGGCAGAGATACTGTATGTCCCAACATTGTATTTACCTGCCATAGTGTCAACCCCTTACCCCTGTGTCGGATCGGTGGTTAGACTGGCATATTCACCGATACCGATATGACAAATAAGGGCCGATCCGATACTTTTCCCGATACCGATCCAGTATCGGGACATCTCTAACTACTACCCATCAGTGTTGATTTCCTCGACTAAAACTAAGACAAAAAAAAATTCGTCGACGCGCTATGAGTTTGTAGATCTGCTATTTTTCAATAGCTAAATTATAACATAATGTTTAAAACACCAAAAGGGGTTCCCGCCCAAAATGGGTTTTTACCTGCCCATGGTCTCCAGGACAGACTCGGTGAGGTCATAGGTGGGCATGACGATGTCCCGGGTGTCATTGGAGCCACACCAGGAGAAGATGGCGTGGAGCTTCTCGGGGTCCTTCCTCTTCTCCAGCGGCCAGTCGCCCAGGTTGACGAAGAACTCGAGGTCAGGCAGCCGAACCTGGACACACACAATAGCAGGGGAGGAGTTAAGCCCGGTTTATAGTGACATGCGCGACATTAGTGCTAATTCGTCGACTAAAATTATGATGAAAAATGTTCGTCGACTATCTTTTTTTCATGACATGAAAATCACTATCAGACAGGTCGGTCATTTTGTCATATAAAAAGACAGGTTCTGTCAGTAAAGCACAATACATGCACTACTACACAATACATGCTGCCTTTAGTTAGACAGCAATTCTGTGCCGCATAACTGAGGCTAAGATCGAATGCCTAATTGTTTGTAGTCAACTTCAATGCTACACATATTGTAACTTTTGCAAATTCCATTATACAACAAGGCACTATTACCTTTCTGGTGAGTGACAGAAGAAATGCATCCATAAAGATCCTGAAACCTACATGCTCTCCCATCGTCTGGATGTACACCTGTAAAACGACACGCATATAGCAGTCATTTGATTATTACATGATATCAAAATCATGAATGGGATAATGGTACTTAACTGGCCTCATAGCATAGGAAGCCACTGTATGCCAGATGCAGACAATCATAAATAACATGATAAAAGTAATGAATATCTGTGTGACTTAAGGCTCATTCATAGTCTGGATTTTCGGTGGTGAGGTGACCACCGAACTACAACATGACGTCACTGAGCCGCGGTGAAGAGCAAACCACCGCCACCGCTCCAGCCCTTTGTGTTTTTACTCACCACCGCTCAACGTTATTTCAGCTCCGGTGGTCACCTCACCACCGGAGCGGTGGTCACCTCACCACCGAAGCGGTGGTCACCTCACCACCGAAGCGGTGGTCACCTCACCACCGGAAATCCAAGAAAAAAAAGGCATTTCGATTTGCAAAAAGAATTTGCATTATTTTTATCTACCCTCCGTCCAAAAAAAGAATCTTCACAAACCAGACATACCGGTATACCACTTGACATGGAACCCACTTGAAACCACAGACACAATCATCAATCATTATGAATGACTAGACGCCCTCAGGCGTGGGAATGGTCGCCGTTACAAGGACCTGGAATGGAAGTCCAGGTCAGGGTGGTGTTATTGGGAAGGTCTGGACACCTGGATGTCTTGTTGCACAAAGATAAGCCCCTCCAGGCAGGGCTCTGCTCGGCTTTGTGTTTGTTTTATGGGCCCTACTAGTTACTACTGTAGCATTATAGGAACTGAATACATGATGCTGCACGCCGGGAAAACCAGGAGGAATGTCTCTCTCTGCCATCACGGCTGCGCTCGTGTGCGTGCGTGCGTGCGTGCGTGCGTGCGTGCGTGCGTGCGTGCGTGCGTGCGTGCGTGCGTGCGTGCGTGCGTGTGTCAGAATCAGAATATCTTTATTGTCATTGTACAAGACAACGAAACTGATTTGCAATCCAGCTCAAGTGCATTTAAAACAAAAGACATAATACTCTATATAAAATACATTTACATTTGACATTTAAGACATATTGCACAGTAAGTCCCTTTAGTCCATAAAGTGTCAAGTGTCAGGGTTCAAGTGTCAGTGTTTAGAGCTATGACTGCTCTGGGGGGTGTGTGTGTGTGTGTGTGTGTGTGTGTGTGTGTGTGTGTGTGTGTGTGTGTGTGTGTGTGTGTGTGTGTGTGTGTGTGTGTGTGTGTGTGTGTGTGTGTGTGTGTGTGTGTGTGTGTGTGTGTGTGTGTGTGTGTGTGTGTGTGTGTGTGTGTGTGTGTGTGTGTGTGTGTGTGTGAGAATGAGAGCAAAGCTTTTACCACAAAACATACAAGTAAAGGGGTTTCCCCTCACATCAGATATCAGATTTTCTTTTACCTTGTTGTCTTTGATGGTGTAGTGACACAGGCTCTGCCTCTGTCCAAAGCGCTGGGTGATCTCCTGGTGGTTGCGCTCCAGGTCCACCCGGGGGAAGAGGGCCAGGTCGTGCTCTATCTGGGGGTAGGACGAGGGGCAGTGCATGTCCTGCTGCCACACAGAGCCGCTGGCCTGGGGGCAGTCACAGCCCTCGTGGTAGACCGGGCCTGGAGACACAGGACATTAACCCATTTTGGCCTGACGTCGAAATAGAAAAAGTCTTCTGAAAGAATATATATTCAAAGATTTTCATGAAAGCATTTTTCAAAAATAGCAGACCTACAAGCTCGTAGCGCCCCACTCGGTGGCCTATATTCTGTACATTTAGGGCTTTGTGTGTGAAAAATTGTGTGTGCGTGCGTGCGTGCGTGTTAAAAGGTGCTGTAAGTGATCTTTTCTGGCTAAAACAATAGAAACAATAGAAAATAGCCGATCTACAAGCTCACAACGCGTCGCAGTGCGACAAGTTGTGAGCTTGTAGATCGGCTTGAAGAGACTGACTATGACTAAAACCAAAATGCTGCCAAAAACAACACTGGTGTGAACGAACGATGCCACCTTTACCTTCGACGATGAACGGAGACGTGTGGACGTGTTGCTCGTCGAGCAGAACGTGGATGTGCAGGTGGTCGTAGCTGGCGTACATCCGGTAGCGCACCAGGAAGGACCCGTCCCCGCGGTCCAGAACCTGCACCCAGATCCTGGTGAACTGCTCCGACGGAGACACGATCTTCACCTCGAACGTCTTCTCGCCGGGCGACCTCGTCAAACTGTTGCGAATAAAGGCAGGGGGGAAGAAAATGTTGAATCATCAGCCCACCAGCTCAGTGGCCTTGTGGTTAGAGTGTCCGCCCTGAAACTGTGGAGGTCGGGGTTCGATCCCCGGCCGGGTCATACCAAAGACTGTAAAAATGGGACCCAATGTCTCCCTGCTTGGCACTCAGCATCAAAGGGTTGGATTGGGGGGTCAAATCTACTAATCAAATGATTCCCGAGCACAGCACGGCTGCAGCTCACCGCTCCTTGGCTGCAGCTCACCGCTCCTTGGCTGCAGCTCACCGATCCTTGGCTGCGGCTCACCGCTCCAAGAGATGGGTCAAATGCGGAGAACAAATTTCACTGCGGTAACGTGTGTGACAAATCGTACGACTTTGACTTTGATTCTCTGTCTGGACCAACCCCCGTCCTGTGTGCATCTGACAGAGATTCAGAATAAGATAGAACAGCCACACATCCTCCGAACTTTGGTGCTGAGCCAAACTGTTAAACTTAACAGATATCATGAACAAAAATAAAGGGCTCACAACTCACTTTGTAATGCTACCAGGTGTTTTTATTCACAAAATCAAGTCAAGTACTTGAGAAAGACCAATACCGGTCGAAACGTAATATGTCCTGCCTGTGCTTGCACAAGCATGACTGGAACCTTATCATACGCATCTTTGGGAGTGACAAGAATATGACTAAACAGTGTAAACAGGACACCCAGACTGCTGTAAGTTGACACGTTGACTGGGCCCCAACATCTGGCCCCAGGGCAGTTGTTCATGTGAAAAGATGTCCTCGAAAGACGCCCTTTCATGTCTAGCCTGTGACGGCAGCAGATGGTTCAGCTTTCTGCAATCTTACACCTCGGTGTATTTACGACGCTCCCGGCATTACATTGCACTTAACTGGCCTACACGCAAACAAATGGACAATGTATGTACCAAAGAACAAACAAATGGACAATGTATGTACCAAAGAACAAACAAATGGACAATGTATGTACCAAAGAACATGAACGAAGCGGAACCGAGTCGGAGTTCCAATTAAAACAAATCAGGAAATTGTTTTGGGGAATAAAATGTTAGTTGATTTTCCCACTAGGCACACCCAGCCAGGAACAGGCCAGGCCTATAGGACCAGATAAGGACACCCAGCCAGGAACAGGGCCAGGCCACAGGGCAGACCTAGAGGACCAGATAAGGGGAGATATTATCTTCACGCTGGCCTGGGGAACAGGACAAATGTGGCCATGAGGGAAATAAAAGAGGGGGTTCCCCAGCAAAATTACTTTATAATACAGTTTAACTAGCTCAGTGGCCTTGTGGTTAGAGTGTCCGCCCTGAGACTGGGAGGTCGGGGTTCAATCCCCGGCCGGGTCATACCAAAGACTCTAAAATGGGACCCAGTGCCTCCCTGCTTGAAACTCAGCATCAAGGGTTGTATTGGGGGTAAGTCCCTGTGACATACTAGCGTCATGTCCAGGGGGTGTACTTGTACATCAAGCTGCCTCACTCTACAGAAACAGGAGATAGGCTCCTGCCCTATGGGCCTCATGGCTCGGCAAGGCTACTTAACCACTTAGTTAATATACATCAGCTATTTGTATGAGGGCCGTAGCCAAATACACAAGTGCGGTCCTTGACAATAAAAAGGTTTTGGTCCACTAACATAACGGTCTGACTCATGCGTCCACCCAGGGTTAAAGTAACAGGATTATAACACCCCAGTACAGTACAGTACGGTACGGTACAGTACAGTAGCCTACTTAAGTACAGGCTATAAGTCCACTATACTTCTCAGAGGAAAATATTGTACAGTTACTCCACTAAAAGTACAAGTAGGCTACTATAGTTACGTTACAGATACAAATTATTATATTACAAGAAATTACATTAAGAACTTTAGCCTTATTTTATTATTCATAGGCTATCGCTATTGTGTGCTTGCTGCAGCTATTGCCAAACATGTTTTTGTACTTTTTACTTTTGGTACTTAAATTACATTTTGATGCCAATACCTTCAAGTAACACATTCTTTCAACAGACCAACATTGCCAAGTAGAATAGCCTATATCAGAGGTTCCCAAAGTGGGGTCCGGGGACCCCCAGGGGTACCTGAGGGAGTTCCAGGGGGGACCCAGCTAAATGATAGTTTGGAACCAAATGGACCCTTATGGGTCTGTAACTCAGAGAGTGTACAAATGTACACTCCCATTTGTACACTCTCCGAGTTAAAATAACATTGATTTTACAATATAAATCGGGGTCCCATCCCAGAGATAGAAATGCCATTAAATGGGGGTCCGTAGAATAATCCATGTCAAACTGGGGGTCCTTGAAATTCAACGGGTTGAGAATCACTGCTAGAGCCGTAAAAACTTCTCTTATGGGGGTCCCTGGCATGTCTTTTCAAATGGGGGGTCCGCGGGATAATTAGTGTCAATTTGGGGGTCCTTGACATGAAAAAGTTGGGGAAGCACTGGCCTATATACAGTAGCCTATATACTGTAGACTATACTGTACTTGGCAGTGGTGGAAGTAATACTCAGTATAGGCCTATACTACTATATAATATATAATATACTAGGCCCTTGATCTCTCTATAGTGTCCTACTCACTTTCTCCCCGAACTGTCCAGCGCCTGAATGAAGAAGAACCGGGCGGGCAGGACAATGTTCGCCTCCAGTCCGGGTCCCCACACCAGACCACCGGCCGCTGCACTCTGCGGCGCCGGGTCCGAGGGCGCCGCCGGAGGGTCCGAGGAGGGCGAGTCGCCGGTGGCGCCAAGAACCAGAACCAGACAAAGTCCAGGCGGTTCGAGTCCCAGCAGCAGCAGCAGCAGCCACGAAAATACTTTATGTAACATGGTTTGCAGCGTCGCTGATGATGATAATGATGATGATGTGTGACTGTGTGTCAACTGTCAAGTTGGATTTATTCAATCCTTAAACTTGCCATCATGTCGAGGTGGTGATGATGATCGATCATTCCGATGGAAGGAATAGGCAATAGGAGGGGAGAAGAAGGAGATCAAGAAGAAGAAGCATCTGGTGGTTGTTTCTTTTTTTTTTTTTAGAATGGAACCCTCGCCCCTCCTAGACTAGATTAAAGAGGCCGGTGGATTTCGATACAACAATGTGTCTTTTCTTGTCTGCTTCACAGAGACGTGCCGCTGAGCTGCTGTTGTATCCATTTATTTACGACGTTATTACCTAAAAGTCCTAGATTTTCTAATGCATTGTTTTAGGAACTGTTATATCATTCACGTGCAGACAGACAGACAGAGTGAGTGATCAACTCTCTCTCCTCCTCCTCCTGGGAGGGGGGGGGGGGGGGGGGCGGGGGGGGCAGATGCATGCTGGGTGTATAGTGTAGTGTTCTGTTCCCATTGGCCGCCCCGCCCCCCACCGACCAGCCAAGCAAAGCAGAGTCAAATCTGCACGAATAACAGCATCCGGTCAGTGCTTTTCAAAGCAAAGGCTCCTCCAGCCTCTATAACCAGCCTCTCTCTCTATTCTCTCTCACACACACACTTTCTCTCTCACACACACACACACTTTCTCCCTCACAGTCACACACACTTTCTCTCTCACAGTCACACACACACACCACACACACACACACACACACACACACTTTCTCTCTCACACACGTTCTCCCTCAGTCACACACACTTTCTCTCTGTCACACACACACACACACACACACACACTTTCTCCCTCACAGTCACACACACTTTCTCTCTCACACACTTTCTCCCTCACAGTCACACACACTTTCTCTGTCACACACACACACTTTCTCTCTGTCAGTCACACACACTTTCTCTCTCAGTCAGTCACACACACTTTCTCTCACAGTCAGTCACACACACTTTCTCTCTCACAGTCAGTCAGTCAGTCAGTCAGTCAGTCTCAGTCAGTCAGTCAGTCAGTCAGTCAGACACACACACACACAGACACACACACACACACACACACACACACACACAGAGAGAGATCTCGGAACCGTAAACATAGAAATTGATTTATTTGAGATTTATTGGAGATTCTGACTTTCAAATTATATTTTGATTGTATTGTTCCACTTTGGCAATATAAACGTATATTTCCTCATGCCAATAAAG
Source organism: Electrona antarctica (assembly GCF_951216825.1). Lineage (NCBI taxonomy): Eukaryota > Metazoa > Chordata > Actinopteri > Myctophiformes > Myctophidae > Electrona > Electrona antarctica. The sequence continues at coordinate 48,067,087 of NC_136794.1, forward strand.
CCATTTGAATTGAATTGTGAGGATGATAGCTTTCTGACAGCAACAAAGAAATAAATAAAATATCACGGTAGATTGACAAAATAGTAAGCTTGGATACAGGAAGAGTGAAACAAAGTTTTTAAAAAATGGTCAGAAACAAGTATAAAGTATATGATTTGAACATGCACATCATTATCAGACCTACATTTAACCTTCAACGTATTGTCTATTGACCGACCTATTTTTTTTTTAGCACTTAAATTATGCCTTAAATGTTAAATGTTCAAGCTCAAATCATGTACACTTAACCATATTTCAGTCCATTTTCCAATGCATATTCAAGCATTTATATTCTTTATACGTGTGTACATTTTTGGGGAAATAAATGGTCACCGTGAGCTTTTCTTTAGGTGGACACTCTTCTGGTCACCGTGAGCTTTTCTTTAGGTGGACACTCTTCTGGTCACCGTGAGCTTTTCTTTAGGTGGACACTCTTCTGGTCACCGTGAGCTTTTCTTTAGGTGGACACTCTTCTGGTCACCGTGAGCTTTTCTTTCTCCATTTGTTAAAAAAATAAAAATGTGCACATCACACGTTGACCACACACATGCAAACAAGTGTATAAGTATCAATAAATATTTCCCTAATCAAATATATGACTGTTTTAATGAATTCATCTATAACAAAATATGAAAATGCAGCAGCAGCACATTGACCGAGGTCTCAAATGAAAGATACAGTACAGAATGGTGATATGTTACATATACAGTAGGCAGAGATGTACCGGATTCCGATACCAATAACTTATTGCACATCAATCGATACGAGTATACCGATTCAACACCAAAGTGGTGTCCAGGAGGCAAGTTTTTTATTCCTAGGATAGCTCAGGAAAGGAGCGCTCGTTTTACCACGCCGGTACGTTGGATTAAGGTTGGTGAGGGGTGCATTAAAAAGACTGGATTAAGGTTGGTGAGGGAAAAAGAAAGTTGTGACCATTGAATGGATCCAATGCAATTATTGTTCAGTCACAAGTTAACTAAGCTCTTGTTACACTAAGTACTGCACCCCTTGTTACTACGTGTCATGGGTTCGATATTCATAACACTCACAGACAAACTTAACCATTATACTTTCAAAACAGCCCTTTAGAATTAGACCTGAGGCCAACAGTTCTTATAACTTAACCAAATAACCAAACCAAAATAAAAATAATTCTATATACTGCCTCAAGTGTTAAAAAAAAAGAAAACATAAAAAAAAACAAGGTTTCTGCCCAACAGCAACAAAGTGAACAGCCCATAAAAGGTATATTTCCAGTGGATGGATGGGTGGGTGGGTGGATGGATGGGACTATGAAGAGGTGTGCTTGATTTGTTTTGCATAGCAGTGTCTAACGTCTCCCTCCCTGGAGGAGAACACACTGGAACTGGAAGACACTTTGTTCAATGAATCATTATAATCATATAATAAGGACAGTAACGGTTAGAAATGCACATGCGTCTTGCATTTATGTGTGCGTGCTTGTGTGCGTGCTTGTGTGCGAGTGCGTGCGTGCGTCAGTGTGCGTGCGCGTGTGAGTGCGTCGTGCGTGCGTCAGTGTGCGTGCGTGCGTCAGTGTGCGCTGCTGTTGGTGCTCCAGTCATAAGGAAGGTAGGTGACCCTGGTCTTCTTCCCATCAGAGAGCACCGTCTGCAGGCTGCTCCTCTTAGGAGAGTCCCCCATGTGCTCCATCACCCAGTGCAGCAGCTGCAATAACGCAAACATGGCCCCGTTAGAAAACATGAATCTGGTGGTGGGGGGGACCGGCCCCAAATATTAATTTGGGGGGTCTTTGACTTGAAATATAAATGTCACTGCCCTATTATCACTTTACAAAGCCTAATGTTATATATAATAATTTTTCACCCCTGTGTCAATTATCTAATGTGATCCTGGGCTCTACACACCCTCCGCCAACCTGGGGAGAGCAACGGACTTGAACTCATGCTTCCTTCATGCATGAGTGTCCAAGTTGCTTTTACACCTGACAGGAGGGAGTTTCCCTGGTTGGACGTAGCGTGTGGAAGGAACACGTTATTCCAACCAGTTCCTTTCCCCTCCATCAGGTGCCCCGGCTGGCCAGGGGGAGGCAGTTTAGAGACCAGGATTACTGCATGTTTTTTGTGAGGGTACCTACCCTAGGGGACACGGGGAGAACATGTGAGGGTACCTACCCTAGGGGACACGGGGAGAACATGCAAACTCCACACAGAAAGCCTAATGTTGATCAATAGGATGTGAACAGCTATTACCTTCTCATCGGTGCCTCCAAAATCAGCTTTGTACCACTTGAAGATCTGGCTCAGTCTCACTTCTCCTTTCCCAGAATCCACCACGCAGCCGTCGTCGTTCTCCAGGAAGGCCTCGGCCGCCGTCCGCAGCTCGTTGTCGATGTCCTGGCGGTGGAACCAAGAGGAACACGTTGATTCCCTCGACTAAAACTAAGACGAAAAATGTTCGTCGACTACCTTTTTTCACTAAGGAAAACTAAATGGAAACTAAATGAAAACTAAGCTATGATGACTACAACTAAGACTAAATATATTGACAATTTCGTCAACAAATAAAAACTAGACTAAAATGTTAGGAATGGACTAGTGGACAAGAGATCCAGTATAAGTCATTTCACATTGGCTGCATGCAGAAAATACCAGATCTACAAGCTCACAACGTGAGCTTGTACATCGGCTATTTTCAGCAAGTGTAAAATTACGACGGCATCAAGGCCCGCCAAAATACATTTCAGTCGACTAAAATCTTATATTTAGTCGACTAAAACTAGACTAACATTAAAACATTCCCGGTGACTAAAATTAAATGAAAACTATTCAAGAGACTATGACTAAAACTAAAATTTGCTGCCAAAAACAACACTGGAACATGTGAAACACGAAATGTTTTGATGGGTGGACCTACCTGTGGGGAGTATGTTTTGATGGGTGGACAGCCCTTAGCTCCACAGTTCAAGGCGAAATGGATGAGGGGCTCAGCATCAGGGAGAGCCACCTAGTGGACAGCAGGAGAATCACATTATGGAAGGCAATGTCACCTCACAGAACACATGGGCAACTGGCAACATATGGCCCATGGGGGCCCCTAGAACCGTCCCCAGGCTAGAACATATGGCCCCTGGGGCTAGAACCGTCCCCGGGGACACCTTCAGCAGATCCTCAATTCGGAATAATTATTATTATAATTGCCAAATTATTATTTGAGTCCATATCCGCATTCCATTGCCTTCACGGCGCAGGCAGGAAATAGAGTGTTTAAACTGGGCTGCTTGGCTTCGAAATAAATAAAAAGTCTTCTGAAAGAATATATATTCAAAGATGTGAAACGGTCGGCCTTGAGACCATAATTTTGTGTCTACCAAATCGAAGCACATCTTTTAAACATAATTCTTAACTCATAAACCAACTAGATGGAAAAAAGCTGCACTCCAAAATAAAAGATGCAAGAAGCACTGGCTCAGATGCATTTTCTCATGTATGTATGACTGTTATTAGATACAGTAGCTCCAACCAGTGCTGTTGTCTCGTTAGAGGCCGCTGGCTGCAGTGGTGTCCGATCCGAACTTGACCGGGATGCAGAAACATCTGGGATCGCTGAGGACTTTTGGGTTGTAAGGCCAAATATCCTTGTCTCGTACGGAAAGCAATAGTCTTTCGCGAGGAGCGTAGCAAATGCTAGCTGCCTAAACCTCTTCGGACTCTTCTTATATATGGTTCAGCGCTGGATATCGCTGTTGTCTCCATAAGTAGCCTTGCCGAGCCATGAGGCCCATAAGGCAGGAGCCTATCTCCTGTTTCTGTAGCGTGAGGCAGCTTGATGTACAAGTACACCCCCTGGACATGGCGCTAGTATGTCGCAGGGACTTACCCCCAATCCAACCCTTGATGCTGAGTGTCAAGCAGGGAGGCACTGGGTCCCATTTTTAGAGTCTTTGGTATGACCTGGCCGGGGATTGAACCCCGACCTCCCAGTCTCAGGGCGGACACTCTAACCACAAGGCCACTGAGCCGGTCTCCATACATGGAACTATAGGTTGTCTCCATACATGGAACTATAGGTTGTCTCCATACATGGAACTATAGGTTGTCTCCATACATGGAGCTCTAGGTGAAAGCCTTCGTAACAACTATACTATGTCCGTGTATGGATATGGATCTGCATATTGTACCTGTAGGCGTGGGTCGGTCTTGGAGAAGGGCCGGAGGAGCTGAGCCATGCCTTTCCTGTTCCCCCTCAGAACCCCGTTCTCGATGTCCTGCAGGGTGAACACCTCCCCTCCGATGAGGTAGCTCACATAGTTAAAGAACTGACCAATGGAGAGAGAGAAAAACAAGAGTTTTCTGAAAAAACTCAAACTATTTCATGTCAAGGAGGAAGGACCCCCAAGATTATTATGTAATTGGCTGCCGACCCCCATCTGAAAATATGTTGTTCCAGCAGGGACACCCCCCCAGAAGCAAAGATTTGAGTTAAAAACGTTGGCTCTGAAAGAATATATATTCAAAGATTTGCACTACATTTTCAGGATTTTTCAAAAATAGCAGACCTACAAGCTCATAGTGTGGCACTCGGTGCCACACTATGAGCTTGTAGACTCTCAGAGTTACATTAACATTGATTTTCCAATATACATTGGGGTCCCAGAGATAGAAATTACATTAAATGGGGTTCTGTAGACTAATAATGCATGTCAAACTGGGGGTCCTTCAAATGAAACGGGTTGAGAAACACTGCTAGAGCCGTCTCAAAATCTTCTCTTATGGGGGGTCCGCGGTGCTCATCAGTGTCAATTCAGGGGTCCTTGAAAAGAAAAAGGTTTGGGAACCGCTGCTCTGTGGGGTGCGGTGCGTTGCGTATATACCCGGTATCTCTGCCACACGTTGGTGGGCGGCCCCAGGCGGAGGTAGCCGTGGATGACCAGAGCATTGTAGGTGTTGATGAAGAAGGCCAGCTTCTCCTCGCGGCTCAGGGACAACAGCTCCACCCTCTGGAGCTGCACCGCCAGCTCACCGTAGCGCTCAAACAGAGGACTCGCCGACATGCCCTTGTAGTCCACACTCTAGAGAGAGAGAGAGGGTGGGGGGGGGGGGCTTTAAGCAACTAGTCGACTATTCAACTGGACCTTGTTGGTACTAGTTTATAAGAAAACTAATTAAAATGTATTTTTTTGCCTCAAGATCAGGTAGATCTTGAGGCCAACATCTTATGCTCTGACATTCATGTCAGTGCACACTGCCATGAATTTCATGTGTTCTCTACGCACGCACGCACGCACGCGCACGCACGCGCACACACAGGTTATGAGTTATTACCTTGCCATCAGCAGATAGATACTCAGAGAACAGCTTCAGGATCATCTCCCTCAGAAGAGCTGAGAGTTCAGCAGCTGAGAGACACAGAAGAGACGTGGAGACCATGAATGAACTGTTTACGGTACACTGAGACTGGCATTTTAAAGGTTTACGGTACACTGGACTGTCATTTTAAAGGTTTACGGTACACTGGGCTGTCATGTTAAAGAGGCGTAGTTCTAAAAACCAAACAGAACATGTGTCAATGAGTTAACCCATTTTGGGCGGGAACCCCTTTTGGTGTTTTAAACATTATGTTATAATTTAGCTATTGAAAAATAGCAGATCTACAAGCTCATAGCGCGCCACCGAGTGGCGCGCTATGAGCTTGTAGGTCTGCTATTTTTGAAAAATCATAAAAATATTTATTTCAGAAAACTGAAAAATTAGAAGATTTTTTTTAAATTTCGACGTCAGGCCTAAATGGGATAACACTTTAAGGTTGTGATACCCGTTTTTTTTTAAATCAGCAGAGAAAGGTTACCCCACAAAGATAATTTATCACCTTCAATTTTATATTGTTCCAGTTCCACTCGCGTCCTTTTATATTATTATTTATTTTTTAAATAAATAAAAACATCCCTCTGTCTAACAATGGAGCACACACTGCTTCACACCTTCCAAGACTGTGACGTGACAAATAAAACAGATTCTGAATTCTGAAACGTAAGAATTAAGGTCAACAATTTGCACAGCGACAGGCAAGCCTCTAACAAGGAGGACCGGCCGGTCTCACAATAGCAGAGTTTTGGCAGGGATTTCAAAGGCAGAAGGTTGTTATCAGGGAAAATCAGACGCCTGAAAAGAAGCCGTGTTTGATAGATCTAAGAACACAGACAAACACTACACGCACACTCAATCACTCATGCACGCACAGTCGCGCGCGCACACACACACACACACACACACACACACACACACACACACACACACACACACACACACACACACACACACACACACACACACACACACACACACACACACACACACACACACACACACACACACACACACACACACACACACACACACACACACACACACACCTCTCTGCAGCAGCAGTACAATGAAGATAAACTCGTTAGTTTTAGCCTCCACTGGGTAATAATTAGTAAAACACACACACAGTGAAGCACAACACAAACAGCACAACGGGATGCTTCCCACCACCGCAAAAACAACAAACTCTTCTACGCACGGACACTGGAAGCTGACAAGCCTCATAATACGACCTCTGACAAAATAACATTCAACATCCTGATGTTCATTTAAATCTGAGTGGGTCTCTGCCCTGACACCATACCCTTCATGGGGGCACAGGCCGCCGTCTGTCCTGTATTGAGGGCCGAGTGGGGGTCGTGCTCCAGAAGCCTGTACAGAGTGTCCTCGTTGGCCCCCTCCTCTTCAAAGTGGCCCTCCTCATGACGTTTGTTTGGCACGCTGACCATGTACTTCTTCTGCAGCAACGCACGGCCGGTCTCACAGGCATCGGCCCTAGCTATAGCAGACACAGCCAGTAGTACAGTATGTACATAAGCAGGAGGTGGGACCATTTTTGCACAAGTACAAGTTAAGTATCAGGTCTCGAGTCCCGAGTCAAAGTCCCAAGTCAAGGCAGGCAAGTCTCAAGTAAAGTCCATGTCCTAAACATTTAGTTCCGATTTCCCAAACAAGTCTTAAGCTTTTTGTAGGCATCAAGTGATTTGAAAAGACTTGAAGTCTCAAGTCAAGAGAGGGCTCCAGTCATTGGCGTTGAAGTCCAAGTTGAGTCGGAGTATTTATCTTATTTGATCAAGTCAGTCTAAAGTTTTCAAATGTGTGTGTCGGGTCCAAGTCACAAGTCTCGAGTCCACACCTCTGGTATTAACCCATTTTGGGCGGGAACCCCTTTTGGTGTTTTAAACGTTTACGTTTTAGGAATGACCACACACGTGTCCGGCTAGTTTGTAAAGGGCAACCGGAAGAGTGGGTAACTGAGAAGACTGGTCACTGGACATTTATCTTTTCCAAAGAATAAATGTATGCTTTGGAAAATGGTGAAATAATAATAGGTATATATGATTTGAACATACTTGAACGTTTGACATTTGATTTAAGGCCTAATATTTCAATAACTGCTACAAAACCTGCAGATAGTCAGTCATTTTTGGCATAAACGACAAGTTGTGAGGTAAATTTAGTTCTGATAAGGATGGTACTATGCATGTTCAAATCGTGCATATTTATATTGTTTCAGAACATTTTCATAAGCATACTTATATTCTTAAGTGTCCAAGTCGCTCCTTTTACACCTGACAGGGGGGAGTTTCCCATACAGTCCCTCCATCCTACTAGTCTAGTGAGCTGCTAACTACCTTTACTTACCCATGCCCTTCTCTCTCTGCAACCAGCCAATCAGGTCATCACCTGAGAAGCTCTTTTTGATTAAAATCAGCCACTCAACCTTCCAGTGGGAGCCAATCACAGTGCTCTGTTTGAGCTCCTCTACCAGGCTCGCCAACTCATCTCTCTCACAGTTAAACTCTGCAGGACACACAAACGTCCACACACACACGCACACGCACACGCACACACACACACACACAAGAAGAAAAATAATATGTTCACACATGCATGGAACACACACACATTTTGAAATACACAGGGAAGAAAATTATAACCACACCCGGGGCCCGGGTAGGTCAACTCCATAGACACCACACCCGGGGCCCGGGTAGGTCAACTCCATAGACACCACACCCGGGGCCCGGGTAGGTCAACTCCATAGACACCACACCCGGGGCCCGGGTAGGTCAACTCCATAGACACCACACCCGGGGCCCGGGTAGGTCAACTCCATAGACACCACACCCGGGGCCCGGGTAGGTCAACTCCATAGACACCACACCCGGGGCCCGGGTAGGTTAACTCCATAGACACCACACCCGGGGCCCGGGTAGGTTAACTCCATAGACACCACACCCGGGGCCCGGGTAGGTTAACTCCATAGACACCACACCCGGGGCCCGGGTAGGTCAACTCCATAGACACCACACCCGGGGCCCGGGTAGGTCAACTCCATAGACACCACACCCGGGGCCCGGGTAGGTCAACTCCATCGACACCACACCCGGGGCCCGGGTAGGTCAACTCCATAGACACCACACCCGGGGCCCGGGTAGGTCAACTCCATAGACACACCCGGGGCCCGGGTAGGTCAACTCCATAGACACACCCGGGGCCCGGGTAGGTCAACTCCATAGACACACCCGGGGCCCGGGTAGGTCAACTCCATAGACACCACACCCGGGGCCCGGGGTAGGTCAACTCCATAGACACCACACCCGGGGCCCGGGTAGGTCAACTCCATAGACACACCCGGGGCCCGGGTAGGTCAACTCCATAGACACACCCGGGGCCCGGGTAGGTCAACTCCATAGACACCACACCCGGGGCCCGGGGTAGGTCAACTCCATAGACACACAAAACAGAAAAAGTACAAAACTATGGCACTCCATCTTTAAGGCCTCATTCACACGTACCAAACACCAATCAAGCCATGTTTGGTCGTTTTTTTGTTTTTTTGGGCCACCACAATGCTTTTCCAATGGGAGTCACATGGTTTGATCAAACATTTGTGTTTGATCGCTGATTGCTGATTGCTCCCCCCTCATCAAACAAAAATGTTTGGTCAAACCATGTGACTCCCATTGAAAATGAATTGGAGCAGCAATCAAAAAGCAATCAGGCATCACACACGGACCGAACATTTGTTGTGTAGGTGTGAACTAGGCCTAAGTAACTCTCACCTCCGTCTGGCTCCCCAGGCGGCTCTGAGCCGTCAGCGGAGGTCTCTTCTGGAAGGGGCAAGGCGTCCGACGCTACTGGCTCCTTCCTCACCAGGTCTACCAGCTTGCCTAGCGCCTCAGGAGACTGGTCAAGACACGCACACACAGAATGGAGACTGGTCAAGACACGCACACACAGAATGAAAGAAAGAACAAGATTTTTGGGCAGGATTTCCACTTTTGTCAACAAAACTAGTGCTCCTCAACACTCTACCTTTGTGAACACATTTTGCTGGGGCGCCTGATAGATAAATTATTGTCTCGTTTACAACTAATGTCCACTTTTCCATGTCCTGTTTGTCACCATATTGTCCTTGAGTTTGGCCCAGCCCGTGTTCCATTTTAGGTCGTTCACATTTGTTAGGTTAGGAAGCTCCGATTATCATTTTACCCCTAGCCTACTGCTGGTTTACACAGGGTTGTTCATCTTATCCTATATTATCCTTTATATTATTTTGTCTCTGTTAGGCTCCATACTGTCTGCCAGCCACGAACTCGCAATACTGTAGCCCAGGGTTCCCCAATTAATTTTCCTCAAGGGCCATATTTTGACTAGGGAACCAGGCTGGGGGCAGAGTCCGCACGCGGGAAAAATTGGGTTTTTTATTTTTTCATTAATTAATTAAAAATAGTTCTCAACCAGTGGTCCAGGGACCACCAGTGGTCCTTGAGGGGGTGCCCAGTTTGACATGCATAGGCTACTGACCCCCATTTAATGCCATTTATATCTGGGACACCCCCCCCCAAAACAAAACAAAAATATTTGTTATTCTTTTTTAATTCTTCCAGGGGCCACAAGGGGGCGCTCCGCAGGCCGCAAATGGCCCGCGGGCCGCCTATTGGGGAACCCTGCTGTAGCCACTGTTTTTAGTTTACATGCAGCTGCTTCGATATCAGTGTGACCTTGGCTAGTGGAGGTCAGGGAGCGCTGCTCTCTGTCAGAGTTCACAGACCTTGGCTAGTGGAGGTCAGGAGATGAATTCCACGTTACTACACCCTCCTCATCATCAACGTGTTGGGCCAATGAGCGCTCGCCAACCAGCGCCACCGTGGGTCTTGTCATCTGATATTGCGGATATGAACTATCTACAAGCCAATGAACTAATATCAACAAACTGACTTCATTCCTAGTATTAAGCCAGGAACTAATCTGAATTCCAATACATTTATCTGTAAATTGAATCTTTAATGTTAAAGCTTCCTCCGAAGTTTATTTGCGTCTGCCTTCAAATTACTTTTAAGGTATTTTCTATTTTTTTATGGTTCAAGTATAGCTGTCTTGGTACATTCAGGATTTAAAGGGCAATTCACTCATTTTAAGGTAAAGACAGCGCTACATTTGGGTTTTTCTAATTAGCATTATTAGATAGGTATCAATTTATATCTATTAGCGCCCCTGGTACCCCCTCAATGGACCCCTGGGGGGTCCCCAGGCCGTATTTTGAACCCACGTCACTGCAGTGTTGATTTCGACATCACATTTTGATTTTAGTTTTAGTCATAGTCTCTTGAATAGTTTTCCTTTCGTTTTAGTCACATTTTTGTCACCTGGAATGTTTTAGTGTTCTAGTTTTAGTCGACTAAATATCATAAGATTTTAGTAAAATTATTACTAAAATGTGTTTTGGCGGGCCTTGATGCCACCGTAATGACTGATTTTACACTTGCTGAAAATAGCAGATCTACAAGCTCACAACGCATCGCAGCGTGACGCGTTGTGAGCTTGTAGATCTGCTATTTCCAGCATGCAAACAAGTGTAAAATGACTTCCACTAGTCCCTTCCTAACATTTTACCTCTAGTTTTTATTTGTTGATGAAATTGTCAATATATTTAGTCTCAATTTTAGGTCATAGTCATCATCATAGCTTAGTTTTCATTTAGTTTCCATTTAGTTCTCGTCAGTGAAAAAACGTAGACGACGAACATTATTTGTCATAGAATTAGTCGACGAAATCAACACTGCATCGCCGCAGACATAACAACAAGATAAGAGTCCATACCAGTTTCTGCAGCTCGTCGTTGCCGCCGACGTGCACGCTGTTGAAGAAGATCTGTGGCACCGTGCTGCGGCCCGTCAGCTGCCTCAGCCCGGCCCTCAGCTCCGGGTGCTCGCCCATGTCCACGCTGCGCACGGGCACGCCCAGGCGGCCCAGGCTGGCCTTGGCCTGCACGCAGTGCGGGCATCCCTGGATGGAGTAGACCGTCACCCGGCCCAGAGCACCGTTGATCTTGATGCTGCTGTTGCTGTCCCACATCATGATGTGACCCCGCCGCTCTGAGAGAACCAGGGAGGAGAGAAAGAGATCACACAACTTTGTCTGAAGAGAGGCAAAAACAACAGAAAAAGGGCTGCCTGGGTTCAATCACAGTGGCTCAAAACTCGGTGGAACAGTGAAAAAGGGAGAAAAAAAACAAAACATATACAGTGAGGGGAAAAAGGGGTGGGTGGGGGATTCAGGTTAGGGGGGCCAGTTTCGAATTGCAGGAGCTCGGAGAACAATATTATGACACCAAAGCAGTGTCATACGACACGACAAAGGTCTGAAGTTGATTAAACACATATAGAATATATGGTAGCCTGCTGAGCAAGTCAACAGACATGGAAAGGAATACAAGGTAATACAACAACACATGCGTCTCATATCACAGGGCATAGGCTACAGTGTTCTGATAAAGCACTGATCATGTGACCATGGCGTCACAAGTGTATCAGTAGCCTTCTGCTTACACAGTTTGGTCAAACACCACCATAACACTCCCTGCCTTGACCCACATACATTCAGGTTCAATGGGTTCTATGGCTTGTGGTGAAATTGCAAAATATAGTCCACAGTACACACTGGATCACGCACCCATATAGTAACTTGAATGAATATCACCTACAGTAGGCCTGCAACAATTATTACATGATCGCCTGCCCTAATCTAATTATTTTTAGATAATCACCATTATTTTTCACATAATCGTCTGATAATGGTGTCGAAAAATGTTGTTCATGTATGTACAATGTAATGTATATTTACTATGTTCCAAATTCCAATATTCAATACCCAAAACTTAAAAAAAAAAAATCACACCCGTGTGAAGTGAGGGGCACTAATATATTAAAGTCTAACTCATGTTGATTAGGTGATGTAATGGTGATATAAAACAAACGGTGCCAACACAAACATTAAACGCCATTAACAATAAAGAGACAATATGACGTAATAAGGCACATTATGACGTAAATTTTCCCTTCAATGTCTGGCGTTTACAAAACAAACATTGAACTAAAGACGAACATTAAACCTGTGTATAGGAGGGGCTGCATGGCGCCCCTCAATATACAGGTTTAATGTTTGTTTTTAGTTCAATGTTTGTTTTAAAAACGCCAGACATTGAAGGGAAAATGTACGTCATCTTGTCCCTAACACAAACATTAAATGCCATTAACAATAAAGAGAATGTAATGTTTGTGTTGGCACCGTTTGTTTTATATCACCATACACACACAGAGCGTCAAGTGGCTCTGACATGTGCTCCGCGAAAACAGCTTATCTCCGAGCTCATCATTCTATAAAAATGAGCCATGATTTCTCAAGCAGCCCCCAAAACAAGGTAATTGTGAGTACCTGTACGACTGTCCATATTTTTTGTCAGACCAAAAATCCTTCCCAATGTCTCTGTTAAGCTTGCTGGCAGGCAGCTAAGTAAGACGAGAGTGTAGCTTGCTCGTTAGCTGTCACTCGTTCATTAATTTGTTCCACCTGTGTACTCTACTCAGAAGCGCATTGTGTGTGTCTGTCACTGTGTTTGTCTCTTCTGCTGTCATGCAGGACTTTCAAATTATTGTAAACACAACATGAACATAGTACTCTTATGCATATCGCATATTTTCGAGTAAAATAATAATACATTAATAATACAAATATTTAATATAAAAAAAACGAATGGTTCAAGCCCATTAATTAAGATTCGAGTGCCAACCCTAACGAGCGAACATTCGAACCCCGAATGTTCTGGGACAGCCTTATCACCATTACATCACCTAATCAACATGAGTTAGACTTTAATATATTAGCGCCCCTCACTTCACACGGGTGTGATTTTTACATTAATCACCAGCATCCCTATTCTGGGGCAAAAATCCGCCAAAACAGGGTCAAGGTCACAACGCATTGCAGCATGGCACACTGTGAACTTTTATCAGCTATTTTTGGCTACGGATTTTGTGTAAAGGGGAAAAAGAACAGACAGTACACAGCCAAAGGTAAAGTTTACATTTAGGTATTGAGTTGACCCCTGATCTATTTTCACATCTGACCAGGATGTGCAGTGTGCTTTGTAAACTTTTCTTGCACGACTCCTGTTTTAATTGCACCACAGTTGCACCACAGTTGTTTGTTAATGTTGTGGTCTTTGGTTTCTCTGTTGTGAAGGTTTAGAATGGTACCTCCCAGTCCCGGCAGAGTAGTTCAGGAGGAACGGATTGTGTGGCCCTGGTTTTTCCCTAATGGGACTGATCGAGGGTAGCTACTGGGACGTAAGTCGGGACTTGATCACCCCGGCTGGGTCACCTGAGTGAGGGGTATGATGTTGCGAGACCCGAAACCCCGATGACCTTGGGATACATCACTGAGGATACGTCCCAGGTGCATTCATGTATGTATGTATTTTGTTTAGTTATTCTATTTATAGTGACTCATAGGAATAGACTACGTGACAACCAGGAATAGTCTGGTGACCACCGGAGAGACGGGTGGCAGCCGGAAATTAGACGGCACCCGGGAGCAGTATGGGTTGGCGCCCCAGCCTGTGTCTTCCGTGAGGAAGAAGCCCAACAAACCCACGGTGAGGCCTTTAGGAGGGCCATTCGAGCCTCAAGCGGAGCCTGCGGCACCACCAAGGGCAAGGTGGAGCCTGCGGAACTGTTACGGCTCGAGAATCCACCATTCCTGAATAAAGTGCCTGGTGCTGGGAGTCTGGTGCAACGCACAGGGCCTGACCTGGTGAGAGCAGGAGTGGACCTGGTGAGACGTAGGAGGGGCCCGGACAGGAGTCAACCCACAGAGCCTAGTCCTTCCACGCGCCAGAATGGTACCTCCCAGTCCCGGCAGAGTAGTTCAGGAGGAACGGATTGTGTGGCCCTGGTTTTTCCCTAATGGGACTGATCGAGGGTAGCTACTGGGACGTAAGTCGGGACTTGATCACCCCGGCTGGGTCACCTGAGTGAGGGGTATGATGTTGCGAGACCCGAAACCCCGATGACCTTGGGATACATCACTGAGGATACGTCCCAGGTGCATTCATGTATGTATGTATTTTGTTTAGTTAGTGTGTTTTAAGTTCCTGATTGAGAGGATAGTGACGGATCTCTGGATAATAAAAACAGTTGAGAAGTATGCCATTGGTAGTATGCCATTGGTAGGAACTGTTACGTTGTCAACATCAAACAGTGTTGCTCAAAGGCTTATAAGTTATAGCCTATATCATCATGATTCATCATGTTTTACGTTTTATATATGACGCGCTGATTCATCATGATTCATCATGTTTTATATAGCAGTCAAATAGTCTGGAGTCGATGCAGACTCTGCTTTGTCACCGTCTACACTCCAGAAGCAATACAACACACCTTTAACCATGATGGTCATGTACCGGAAAGCACCTGTCATTTTAGTTTTTAACCACTTTCACCATTATTTTATACTTCTAAAAAAAAAAAAAATCTACAATAAGCTTGTAGATCTGCCATTTCAGAAAAATCAGGGAATATTTGTGCAAATCTTTGAAAGCAAAGAAATGATTGCTTCTATAGAGTCCCTGGAACAAAATATTTTGAGATGGGAGTTGGGGGTCCGTGGCCAAACAGAGGGTCCTCGACATGATCAGATGGTTTGCGCACCACCGATTATAGAAGGTCTTTCAGAAAACTGTTAGGCTTTAGAAGACATGTGTGGAATTGGCCTCAGGTCAACATATACAGTATAGTGCTGGATCATAATGACGTGACAATAAGATATGAGACAAAGTACCGTGACTAATGCAAGGCTAAGCAAAGCAAAGCAAAGTTCTTTGTTTATCCAGGGTAAGTGGACTAAGTAAGTGGAGATGCTTGTTTACAGTCCAATGCCTTGCTCAAGGGCACTTCAGCGGTGGTAATTTTAACGTGCCGGTCCGGGGATTCGAACTGGCGACCTTCCGGTATCAAGACCGCTCCGCAAACCGTTCGGCCACCACTGCCACAAAGGCTGACCTTGGCTGACCTTGCTGGCGCTGAGATGTCTCTCGTAGCCTATCTATAAAGTATGCTACAGTACAGGCAGTACACAATACATATCAAGTACACTGTATCTCAAGTTCAAGTACACAGACTTAGATGTACATGCAGGGCAACTCATAATATAACAATGGGAATATAAACAAACATTTAATTTGAATATCTGTGCCTTCTGGTTATTTGACTGCATGTGTTCCTTGTTTATTAACTCTTACGCAAATGTTGAGCTTGTACAAAACAAAGAATGTTATAGGCTTAGATACCAGCAGTGTGATGTGATAATAAAATTGGAACGGTATATATAACGGTAATATTTAAGAGTAGTGTACGTGCCCGTCTGTCAATTTCTACCAATATTAGAGTAAAAGTTAAATAAATAGGCCTAACTAAAATAAATACAGGCTAAAATCAATATTGCAGTTGTAATGTAATAATTATAGCAAAATGTCATTATGACTAAGCATTAAAGAGACTTTGGATGAATTGAATAAAAGGAGGACAAGGACCCAAATGGAAACAATTAAGCCGTAGTAAAATCATTAACATGGTGAAACACATCTTGATGAAATCAAGATGTGTTTCACCATGATTTGTTTCATAATTACAAAATTTACAGCATTACCTTATGACACAAATTAAGTAAGACAGCTGCTGAAAGCTATAATAATACTAATACAAATAATAATAACCTTATGTAATAAGGTTTCCCCTCACTGTATATGTTTATTTTCCCTTTTTTACCTCCTTTATGATGAATTCCTGTTCTGTTCTTTGACTATATAGAAGTGTCTATCTGTACGTCTCTAAATGTTTTGATGAATTGAACAAGGTGGACCCTCTTGTAAACAAGTGTAATGCTTAATTGGGTCGTCCACTCACAGTTAACAGTCTTTGTATTGAGTTTGTGCTTGAAATATACTGTAATTCTGCAAACTGTTAATAAATATTTCAATCAATCAATCAATCAATGGCATGCGCTTACCTCTCTCTCAGTCAAGCTCCTTCCGTTGTTTTGTCTGACACTCAAACGATTTCAATGTTCCAGTGTCTTCCCTCCTCAAGCAGTTACAGAAGCATAGCTGGCCTGGATGATCATAACGTTGTTCTGCTGCTGCTGGCCGTTATTGGGCAGGATGGATCTGTGAGCTAACCGTTAGCTTGCACAACAAGCCAGAGCCCACACATCTTGCATGAGGATAGTTACTGTACCTAAACAACCAACAGACCAGTGTTGCCAGATCTTGCGAGAAGTAAAGCATCATGCGACTGCGATGTAGAAAATTAGAAATACTCTGTTACAACGGAACTAAGTTTTTAAACAAAGCCGGAATTCAAATTTTACATCAGTAAAAGTGCAAAGTAAATAAAATAATAATAATCTCTTTTGAAAATAGCAGAAGCCCAATTAAACAATCCCCACACAATCACTGCAAAAAACCCAAATGGCAACACAACCGACCAAAAGAGCGTCAAAACACCAATAATAACACAACTACGGTTCCGGTGACACCTTCAAAATAAAATACATTAGGTTCTCCTACACCCAGTGTTGCCATGTCTGCTTATTATAAGCGAATTTGAGCTTGTTTTTCTGTAACGTTGCTTGTGACTTAAAAATATATTCATTGGAATATATAAGTCACATCTGCTGTAAATATTGGTATTGCGGGTAGGAAAACAAGACCCCCAAAAAGCAACTTGGGCCAAATGATCACAGATGTTGGTCCATCCATGGACAAATACTGTATAATTTGGGGTCCTTGACATAGAAGCCTTTTAGAAACACTGGTTTAAACAGCATGTAGCCAAGGAAGCCCAAATAAGCAACTGCACTTTAGTTACAACAAGCCCCTAAAAGAGCAAGCTGCAACTACCAACATTTACAAGCAACTTAGTGAACTTACAGGAAAAACAAGCCCAAAGTCGGTTATAAGTAAAGTGGACGTGTCAACACTGGCAAATGAGACTCTCCTGTGCATGTAATATTCCGAACCAGACATAGGTGTTTAGTTGTACTACCATCTAGTGGAGGATATTGTAATAACCACAAAATACACATACATTCACAAATTACACATACTCATACAGATATTGCTTCAGATTTCTATTCTCTCGTCAGTCAGTAATTTTACTAAGATGATCAGATTTAGTGAAGGAAGATATTAACTGAAAATGTTTGGCCTCAAACAACTGAAGGTGAAAATATTATTTTTTTAGCACATTAGTTTGGGACAATACAGACTACAAATTACTTTTATGTAAATAAGGAAGAAAAAAAACATTTACAGTGCAGAATACAAATGAATGGATTTTGAGTTGACAAGTAACAACTAACAAGGCATGTTGTTCCAAAGAATACCAACTCGGCCCTTTTACCAACTCGGCCCTTTTACCAACTCGCCCCTTTACCAACTCGCCCCTTTACCAACTCGCCCCTTTACCAACTGGCCCTTTTACCAACTGGCCCTTTTACCAACTCGCCCCTTTTACCAACTCGCCCCTTTTACCAACTCGCCCCTTTACCAACTCGCCCCTTTACCAACTGGCCCTTTTACCAACTGGCCCTTTTACCAACTCGCCCCTTTTACCAACTCGCCCCTTTTACCAACTCGCCCCTTTTACCAACTCGGCCCTTTTACCAACTCGCCCCTTTACCAACTCGGCCCTTTACCAACTCGCCCCTTTACCAACTCACCCCTTTACAACTCGCCCCTTTACCAACTCGCCCCTTTACCAACTCGCCCCTTTACCAACTCGCCCCTTTACCAAATCACCCCTTTACCAACTCGCCCCTTTTACCAACTCACCCCTTTACCAACTCGCCCCTTTTACCAACTCGCCCCTTTACCAACTCGCCCCTTTACCAACTCGCCCCTTTACCAACTCGCCCCTTTACCAACTCGCCCCTTTACCAACTCGCCCCTTTACCAACTGGCCCTTTTACCAACTGGCCCTTTTACCAACTCGCCCCTTTTACCAACTCACCCCTTTACCAACTCACCCCTTTACCAACTCGCCCCTTTTACCAACTCGCCCCTTTACCAACTCGCCCCTTTACCAACTCGCCCCTTTACCAACTCGCCCCTTTACCAACTCGCCCCTTTACCAACTCGCCCCTTTACCAACTGGCCCTTTTACCAACTGGCCCTTTTACCAACTCGCCCCTTTTACCAACTCGCCCCTTTTACCAACTCGCCCCTTTACCAACTCGCCCCTTTACCAACTCGCCCCTTTACCAACTGGCCCTTTTACCAACTGGCCCTTTTACCAACTCGCCCCTTTTACCAACTCGCCCCTTTTACCAACTCGCCCCTTTTACCAACTCGCCCCTTTTACCAACTCGCCCCTTTACCAACTCGCCCCTTTACCAACTCGCCCCTTTACCAACTCACCCCTTTACAACTCGCCCCTTTACCAACTCGCCCCTTTACCAACTCACCCCTTTACCAACTCGCCCCTTTACCAAATCACCCCTTTACCAACTCGCCCCTTTTACCAACTCGCCCCTTTACCAACTCACCCCTTTACCAACTCACCCCTTTACCAACTCACCCCTTTCCAACTCGCCCCTTTACCAACTCGCATCTTTACCAACTCACCCTCACCCCCTATACCTAAACCTAACCCTATACCTAAACTCAACCTCAGTAAAACTATGTCTAAACCTAACTCTATACCTAAACTCAACCTCAGTAAAACTATGTCTAAACCTAACCCTATACCTAAACTCAACCTCAGTAAAACTATGTCTAAACCTAACCCTATACCTAAACTCAACCTCAGTAAAACTATGTCTAAACCTAACTCTATACCTAAACTCAACCTCAGTAAAACTGTCTAAACCTAACCCTATACCTAAACTCAACCTCAGTAAAACTATGTCTAAACCTAACCCTATACCTAAACAAAACCTCAGTAAAACTATGCCTAAACCTAACCCTTATTCCTAACCTTAACCTCAGTAAAACTATGCCTAAACCTAAACCTTATTCCTAACCTTAACCTCAGTAAAACTATGCCTAAACCTAACCCTTATTCCTAACCTTAACCTCAGTAAAACTATGCCTAAACCTAACCCTTATTCCTCCTAACCTTAACCTCAGTAAAACTATGCCTAAACCTAACCCTATACCTAAACTTAACCCCAGTAAAACTATGCCTAAACTTATTCTAACTAGGGGTGTCAAAAAAAAACGATTCGAATTAGAATCGTGATTCCCGCTATGACATGATCATGTCTTCAGTCATTTTCAATTTACTGTAGTCAGTACTAGTCACTTCAGTTCAGCACAGCTGTATTGTGTTGTAGTATTGAATCGAGAATCATTTTGAATAGAGAATAGTTTTGAATCTGAAAAAAATGCTTTAGAATTAAAAAAGAAAAAAAGATGGAATTGGGGCGACCATACCTGTTACCGTTCCGAAGGCAGGCTACTGTACACGCTCAGATATATCAGAAAGTGCACGCCATTTTATATACAATTGTTCTGTGTTTGCAATTACAGATCCATCCATAAAACCACATACATTAAAATAAGAAGAATTAACAGCAGTTAAGCCTATATAGACAGACGCCTCCATCATTAACTACACACATGGGGAGTGCATTGTGGGAATATTGGTATTTATAAGAGGACCTTTCTAGCATAATGTGATCATTAGCCTTTGTTTTAAAAACAACAGATCTTAAAAACACAATTCTCAAACTTTTTTTGATTGATCTCTTGCCATTAGTACAGCCATACATCGCAACACTCTGCCATATGTGACTAACTTTGACTGAGGGCTGCCATTGGATTTTTTTGAATTTTCGATTTTTTAGCTTCATAGCTTCAAATTGACATATTGGTTGTTCAGTTTGAGCCACCAGTTTTGGAGATATGGCTTATAGAGTATAATGTCTTGCAGAAAACAGCGAGTTGAGAAAACTTGAAAGGTTCACTTCTGTGGTCTCTAACATTACACCTATAGCTACATGTTTAAGCATTTATTTGATATTTACATGTCGATTTCAGCTCTGACACTTATTTCAGACATGCTCTAGTATGTGAAGAGTCTTCCTGTGCCATTAACTCATTGTGGTATTTGCACGATGGCAGTCTCTCAGTCAAATCTGGTCATATGTATTCAATGACATTTCTAGCATGTTCAGATCCAAATCAGAATAGTCTCACAGAAATAAATGTATGCATTTGGAGAGACAGAAGGAAAGAGAGAGGCCAGTTTCATGTACACTTAACATGCACGACACGTGCAAACAGGCAGGCGCACACACACACACACACACACACACACACACACACACACACACACACACACACACACACACACACACACACACACACACACACACACACACACACACACACACACACACACACACACACACACACACACACACACACACACAATGCCTCGGTTGTCGTTTGAGCAAAGTGACAGACAGAACACACAACAATGAGGACCTTTCTTCTCTTCCTTGGTTTCCGCTGCTGTGAACTGAACTAACAGCTCTGTGTTCTTCACAGCACAGCGGTCAGCGGTCCCACGTTCTACTGGACGATGAGTTACACACAGGTACACCCAGGGTTCAGTTTAGCCTTTAGGCCCGACGTCGGAATTAAAATAAAAAAAGTCTTCTAAATCATGACAATTTTCTGAAAAACCTCATGTTTCTCAATCAGTGGTGCTCAATATTTCATGTCTTGTCAAGCACCCCAAGAATTATTATGTAATTGGCCGCCGACCCCCCATCTGAAAATATGTTGTTCCAGGTTGCACTTGGTGCCGCGCTATGAGCTATGCGGTTATGAGGAGCTATGCGGCTATGAGGTTAAACTGAACACTGGTGGGGTTAAACTGAACCCTGTTGGGGGGGTATGCTGTTCTAACATTTCAAGCTCGGAACGCCTGTGGAATTTTAGTTATAACTTATTGCGTATAGATCTCTCCATATTCTTAAAGATCGAGTGCCGTGATTTATTTCCACCCTAAAACATGATCATCAGGTCTATTGTTATATAAGGAGGTATCATTTTTTCAAAAAAGTGTACAGTATTTGTTAAAATGTCGTTTTTATGTGGACACGCCCACCAGTTCATTAAGTATGCCTGGTTTGCCTGGTGGGTGGTGATGGGTGGTGATCCACCTGAACTGAAGCCGCACCCACAGCTGTAGTTGAATGATAAAGGGGGAGGGGTTAGGGGAGGGGCTGATAGTGTGATGTCACTATATTACTGTTTATTTCAATGACCCGTTTGACTGTCAAGGGTTCAGCATCCAGGAAGAAACCCTAAATACAAAGTTAATACACCATTGCACATAAAAACGACTCCAGGGTGTCTAATGAAGTACTGTCACCTCATAGACACATGAAAAACTGGAAAAATACAAAAATTGTGGCACTCCATCTTTGTGTGTTTTTACTTGTTTTCCCCTACTTGATCAAACGGTAACAGATCTACAAGGGTTTAGCGCTCGCTAATTTTGAATTTGAATCAGGGGGGGGGGGGGGGGGGGGGGCTGCAAATCAAATGCATGTCTCTGAGTGTCTCAGTGCAGTCAAGAGTTACTGGGTCTTGGTTGAGGTCTGGTTACTGGATCGCAGTTTCTTCCATGAGTTCATCATCTGCCAAATAAATGAATACATGAATATATTTAAACCCATCTTGGCACATGCAAGAAAATAATGAATAAAGTTATAAATAACAACTAATTCAAAAATGTTCTAAGTGCATTCTATAAGCCTTTGACAAAAACGCTTTTTTTAAATTCAATATAATTGTCACTCACTCTCTATAGAAATAAAGTATAT
This sequence comes from Electrona antarctica, assembly GCF_951216825.1. NCBI lineage: Eukaryota > Metazoa > Chordata > Actinopteri > Myctophiformes > Myctophidae > Electrona > Electrona antarctica. Next base: position 48,089,379 of record NC_136794.1, read on the forward strand.
GAATATATATATATATATCATATTAACTGGCACAGGAATTAGTCACTCGTGTGTGTTGCAGAGTGGTAGTGTGTGTGTGTGTGTGTGTGTGTGCGTCTGTGTTGCAGAGTGGTAGTGTGTGTGTGTGTGTGTGTGTGTGTGTGTGTGTGTGTGTTGCAGAGTGGTAGTGTGTGTGTGTGTGTGTGTGTGTGTGTGTGTGTGTGTGTGTGTGTGTGTTGCAGAGTGGTAGTGTGTGTGTGTTGCAGAGTGGTAGTGTGTGTGTGTGTGTGTGTGTGTGTGTGTGTGTGTGTGTGTGTGTGTGTGTGTGTGTGTGTGTGTGTGTGTTGCAGAGTGGTAGTGTGTGTGTGTGTGTGTGTGTGTGTGTGTGTGTGTGTGTGTTGCAGAGTGGTAGTGTGTGTGTGTGTGTGTGTGTGTGTGTGTGTGTGTGTGTGTGTGTGTGTGTGTGTGTGTGTGTGTGTGTGTGTGTGTGTGTGTGTGTGTGTGTCTTGCCTTCATGCCTCTGTTCTCTGGCAGCGTTGGTGCCGTTGGACTCAGCAGCCTCTGAAAGCAGGTTAATACAATATGCTGTTAATTAACAGTTAATTACCAAATATGAATTAAAGAACATAGAAAAACATTATTAGTGCAGAGGGAAGTAATCGATTAAACATATATTAATTATCAGTGTCAACCACCCATAATGTCTGTTTTCATTCCTACTAGTAACAACAAACAGATTCAGCCGAGTTCTGATTTAATCTGTCTTGAGATCAATTTGACTTGTACTTGATAGTAGGTACTTTTAGTAGGTTTACTGTTTACTGTTTTTAGTTAGGCTTAAATTAGGTATAATATTTTTTTAAATGTATTTATAGGCCATTGTATATTGTATGTTGTATTTTCACTTTTTGTCCTGTTGATGTGGGATGACGGATAAATGAGCTTCTACAGCTAAAGGTGGCATATTTACATGAGATCATGTTAAAGGAGAATTCCATGCTAGAAGGCTTTCTTACCTTTATTTGTAGTTGTTACGTCCCCACCAAAGAGGTCCAGGTGTTATTTTGTGCATTATTGGCTATTTCCCCTACCATAAGCCCTCAATGGGGGTTGGGTTTTTGTGCTAATTCACTTATTTCCATCGAAATAAGTAGTAAAGTGTGCCGCTTGGGATACTATTTACATTATGAAGAGAGGATATATAAAAACAATAGATTTTTGAGCGATGGAAATAAGCGAATTAGCACAACACCCCATAGCCCCATTCAATTCAATGCAATTCATTGAGGGCTTATGGTAGGGGAAATAGCCAATAATGTACTTTTGCACGAAATAACACCTGGACCTCTTTGGTGGGGACGTAACAACTACAAATAAAGGTAAAGGTAGTATGGAATTTTTAGTGACATACTAGTGTCATGTCCAGGGGGTGTACTTGTACATCAAGCTGCCTCACGCTACAGAAACAGGAGATAGGCTCCTGCCCCTATGGGCCTCATGGCTACAGAAACAGGAGATAGGCTCCTGCCCTATGGGTCTCATGGCTACAGAAACAGGAGATAGGCTCCTGCCCTATGGGCCTCATGGCTACAGAAACAGGAGATAGGCTCCTGCCCCTATGGGCCTCATGGCTACAGAAACAGGAGATAGGCTCCTGCCCCTATGGGCCTCATGGCTACAGAAACAGGAGATAGGCTCCTGCCCTATGGGCCTCATGGCTACAGAAACAGGAGATAGGCTCCTGCCCTATGGGCCTCATGGCTACAGAAACAGGAGATAGGCTCCTGCCCTATGGGCCTCATGGCTACAGAAACAGGAGATAGGCTCCTGCCCTATGGGCCTCATGGCTACAGAAACAGGAGATAGGCTCCTGCCCCTATGGGCCTCATGGCTACAGAAACAGGAGATAGGCTCCTGCCCTATGGGCCTCATGGCTACAGAAACAGGAGATAGGCTCCTGCCCCTATGGGCCTCATGGCTCGGCAAGGCTACTTACTTACTTAGTATGGAATTCTCCTTTAAAGTCCAGTAAAGTACTTGCCTGCATTTGACAAGGCTCTGCCATTAGCAGCGTGATCTTCCCCTGCTGAGGAGAGGAGAGAGAGAGGCGGACATGATGTACACCGCACGACATGATGTACACCGCACGACATGATGTACACCGCACGACATGATGTACACCGCACGACATGATGTACACCGCACGACATGATGTACACCGCACGACATGATGTTCACCACACGACATGATGTACACCGCACGACATGATGTACACCGCACGACATGATGTACACCGCACGACATGATGTTCACCACACGACATGATGTACACCGCACGACATGATGTTCACCACACGACATCATGTACACCGCACGACATGATGTACACCGCACGACATGATGTACACCGCACGACATCATGTACACCGCACGACATGATGTACACCGCACGACATGATGTACACCGCACGACATCATGATGTACACCGCACGACATGATGTTCACCGCACGACATCATGATGTACACCGCACGACATGATGTACACCGCACGACATGATGTACACCGCACGACATGATGTTCACCACACGACATGATGTACACCGCACGACATCATGTACACCGCACGACATGATGTACACCGCACGACATGATGTACACCGCACGACATCATGATGTACACCGCACGACATGATGTTCACCGCACGACATCATGATGTACACCGCACGACATGATGTACACCGCACGACATGATGTACACCGCACGACATGATGTACACCGCACGACATGATGTACACCGCACGACATGATGTACACCGCACGACATGATGTACACCGCACGACATGATGTACACCGCACGACATGATGTACACCGCACGACATGATGTACACCGCACGACATGAGGAGAGGAGAGGAGAGGAGAGGAGGAGAGAGAGAGGCGGACATGATGTACACCGCACGACATGAGGAGAGGAGAGGAGAGGAGAGGAGGAGAGAGAGAGGCGGACATGATGTACACCGCACGACATGAGGAGAGGAGAGGAGGAGAGAGAGAGGCGGACATGATGTACACCGCACGACATCATGATGTACACCGCACGACATCATGATGTACACCGCACGACATGAGGAGAGGAGAGGAGGAGAGAGAGGCGGACATGATGTACACCGCACGACATGAGGAGAGGAGAGGAGAGGAGAGGAGAGGAGGAGAGAGAGAGGCGGACATGATGTACACCGCACGACATGAGGAGAGGAGAGGAGAGGAGAGGAGAGGAGAGGAGAGGAGAGGAGGAGAGAGAGAGGCGGACATGATGTACACCGCACGACATGAGGAGAGGAGAGGAGAGGAGGAGAGAGAGAGGCGGACATGATGTACACCGCACGACATGATGTACACCGCACGACATGAGGAGAGGAGAGGAGAGGAGAGGAGGAGAGAGAGAGGCGGACATGATGTACACCGCACGACATGAGGAGAGGAGAGGAGAGGAGGAGAGAGAGAGGCGGACATGATGTACACCGCACGACATGATGTACACCGCACGACATGATGTACACCGCACGACATGATGTACACCGCACGACATGATGTACACCGCACGACATGATGTACACCGCACGACATGATGTACACCGCACGACATCATGATGTACACCGCACGACATCATGATGTACACCGCACGACATGACAGACATGATGTACACCGCACGACATGACAGACATGATGTACACCGCACGACATGATGTACACCGCACGACATGACAGACATGATGTACACCGCACGACATGATGTACACCGCACGACATGATGTACACCGCACGACATGATGTACACCGCACGACATGATGTACACCGCACAACATCATGATGTACACCGCACGACATGACAGACATGATGTACACCGCACAACATCATGATGTACACCGCACGACATGACAGACATGATGTACACCGCACAACATCATGATGTACACCGCACGACATGACAGACATGATGTACACCGCACAACATCATGATGTACACCGCACGACATGACAGACATGATGTACACCGCACAACATCATGATGTACACCGCACGACATGACAGACATGATGTACACCGCACAACATCATGATGTACACCGCACGACATGACAGACATGATGTACACCGCACGACATGACAGACATGATGTACACCGCACGACATGACAGACATGATGTACACCGCACGACATGACAGACATGATGTACACCGCACGACATGACAGACATGATGTACACCGCACGACATGACAGACATGATGTACACCGCACGACATGACAGACATGATGTACACCGCACGACATCATGACAGACATGATGTACACCGCACGACATCATGACAGACATGATGTACACCGCACGACATGACAGACATGATGTACACCGCACGACATGACAGACATGATGTACACCGCACGACATCATGACAGACATGATGTACACCGCACGACATCATGACAGACAGTACGGTGTGTACACCGCACGACATCATGACAGACAGTACGGTGTGAGAGAGAGGCGGACATGATGTACACCGCACGACATCATGACAGACAGTACGGTGTGAGAGAGAGGCGGACATGATGTACACCGCACGACATCATGATGTACACCGCACGACATCATGACAGACAGTACAGTGTGAGAGAGAGGTGGACATAATGTACACCGCACGACATCATGACAGACAGTACGGTGTGACAGCAGCACGACATCATGACAGACAGTACGGTGTGACAGCAGCACGACATCATGACAGACAGTACGGTGTGACAGCAGCACGACATCATGACAGACAGTACAGTGTGACAGCAGCACGACATCATGACAGACAGTACAGTGTGACAGCAGCACGACATCATGACAGACAGTACAGTGTGACAGCAGCACGACATCATGACAGACAGTACAGTGTGACAGCAGCACGACATCATGACAGACAGTACAGTGTGACAGCAGCACGACATCATGACAGACAGTACAGTGTGACAGCAGCACGACATCATGACAGACAGTACAGTGTGACAGCAGCACGACATCATGACAGACAGTACGGTGTGACAGCAGCACGACATCATGACAGACAGTACAGTGTGACAGCAGCACGACATCATGACAGACAGTACAGTGTGACAGCAGCACGACATCATGACAGACAGTACGGTGTGACAGCAGCACGACATCATGACAGACAGTACAGTGTGACAGCAGCACGACATCATGACAGACAGTACGGTGTGACAGCAGCACGACATCATGACAGACAGTACGGTGTGACAGCAGCACGACATCATGACAGACAGTACGGTGTGACAGCAGCACGACATCATGACAGACAGTACGGTGTGACAGCAGCACGACATCATGACAGACAGTACGGTGTGACAGCAGCACGACATCATGACAGACAGTACGGTGTGACAGCAGCACGACATCATGACAGACAGTACAGTGGGACAGCAGCACGACATCATGACAGACAGTACGGTGTGACAGCAGCACGACATCATGACAGACAGTACGGTGTGACAGCAGCACGACATCATGACAGACAGTACGGTGTGACAGCAAGAATGAGAAATGCTGAATAAAACCACAAATACAGATCGAAACAAAATGGCTGAAACTTGCCTGTCTCCGATCGTCGCCAGAAGCCTAGAATGGTGAGAAAAGACAAGAAAACAAGAGCACAACAAAGTGGGAAATTAAATTCGACTTGGATTCAGGATCACCCTGTTCTAATCTGTTGTTATTTCTGTTATTTCATTGTGTCCGTTTTATCCATAACACCACAAACTATAATTACTCACCTCCTTCCCACGGCATGAATTCTGCAGAAGAAAAAGAAAATCAGTCATTTTGTTAATGCAGCAGACCCATTTTAACCCCAATACATCGCCCATGTACAATCTCACAACGCATTCAAACAAAATATTTCCAGGTGGGGGTCCGTGGTCAAATAAATAATACATGGCACCCATTTCTACACAGGGCGCCATTGAGAAAGAGACGATGGTCTCATAGTAGCCTGGCTAATAAGCCAGACTAATATCACACAACACTGTCGCGGTATATTAGTCTGGGCTGGCTCCACTTGGATTTCATTTCCCGGGGGGCGGGTTCAAACATTTTCTCTTTGACGCAATTGGTCAGAGCTACTGTCAGTCAAAAGTCTCAAGCATTGAACGTCACTGTACCAAAGCCCGCCCATATTGCATACCGTGTCCCGATTGGTCCCACCTGTTCTCGGTTGTAGGAAAGAGGCGTGCTACTGAGCCTCGCCAGACCGCAATCCGCTGGTAGGCAATTTATTTTTGCCAACGGCTGATTCGGTCTGGTTTATTAACCAGGCTAGTCTCATAGAGCACCGAAGTCTGACGTCAATATCGGTAGAGGGCGCAAATCCACAGGTTCGTGTACTTTTTATTTGTATTGGGGGATTTTAGATCGCCTCATATAAGAACTGTGTTTGAAAAATAAACATTTCATCCCGGCCGTTTCACTCATATGGATATGAACAATCTACTGACTGAGAGAAAATGCTAATGTTACTGCTGCTGAATTAGTTACAGTACATTTTCGCTAGAAGCAGACTGTATCATATATGAGTGACTGACTGTTGCAAACGATAGAGACACCTCCCCGACAATAACGACGAGACGGCTTGTTTATTTTTGGACCACAACGCTTATAGTAAGTAGACGATATTAAGATGAGCCCATGTTATTCTCCATAGAGAAATTTCTTCCGCGAACCAGGGGAATCGAGGGGATGAGCGAGTTACGTCAGGACTTCGGTGCTCTATTGGATTTCAATGAAATAGGTTTCAAATTAATTGGGGGGTCCTTGACATGATAGAAAGTGGAGAGCCACTGGTGTAAAGGCCTGAACACACCAAACATTCTCACACGCAGCTGGCTGCAGTGACAGCTGGCTGCAGTGACCAGCTGGCTGCAGTGACCAGCTGGCCAACGACATCTGAGCCCATAGGGCAGTGCTTCTCAATCTTTTTCATTGTCAAGGACCCCCAAATTGATACTTTGTTAGCCCGCGGACCCCCATTTGAAAAATATATGCCAGGGAGGGACCCCCATAAGAGAAGATTCTTCACGGCTCTAACAGTGATTGTCAACCTTTTTAATTTCAAGGACCCCCCAGTTTGACATGCATTAGGCTACGGACCCCCATTTTCATCTCTGGGACCCCAATTTATATTTTATATTTAAAAAGAATAGCAGATTTACAAGCTCATAGCTCAAAACGCTCCACACGTCCCAAACTCTTCTGGCTCCAAAACTATGGAATGCACTTCTTCCCATTGCAATCAGAACTGCAGACTCACTCCCCCGATCTCCTGCCGTAGTCTGAAAACCCCACCTCTTCAGACTCCATTTTAGCCTGTAGCACTTGTCATAGCACTAGCGCCTTGACGACCTTGCAGGTGAATGCAAAGGCTCAACTTGTGTAACTTAGATAGCATTTTATGTAGACATATATGCATAGTTTCATTATATAGATATTCCACCGATAGCTTACGTAACAGTCAGTATGCAAGGTGGTACCACAAGGTGGTACCACAAGGTGGTACAGAGCTCAAGTTTACTTGAGAGACAGCACAGCCTGCATCGTTTGTATATTTCTGTTGGCATGCCGTCAAGCCATTACGCGGTGGGAGTTAGAATGCACGTCCGCGTTCCAACGTCAGTCAATGTTGTTTTTGTCAGCAAATTTTGATTTTAATCTTAGTCATAGTCTCTTGAATAGTTCATTTACTTTTAGTCACCTGGAATGTCTTAGTGTTAGTCTAGTTTTAGTCGACTAAATGTCATAAGATTTTAGTTATGACTGAATTACTGAATCTACAGTTGATTTAGTCGACTAAATTGGGCCTTGATGCCGTCGTAATGACTGTTTTTACACTTGCTGAAAATATCCGATCTGCAAGCTCACAGACGTTTCTTTTTCCCAAGAACCACTGAAGAACCCCCAAGACACTTTTCTGCTGTCAGTTTTACATCTCTCTAAATAAATAGATAAAATAGAGCAAAAACTGCCTAAAGTCATTTTAATGAAAAAGCAAACAAATGAATGAAGGGCAGAGCATGTGTGATTTCTTACCTGTGTCGTAGAACCAGAAACCTGAAAAGAACAAACAAATGAATCAGACAGATACTAGTATATAATATCAAACCAACAAAGTGATTTTATAAAAGTCAAATCATGGATTAAATGGATTTAATCTAATCCATTTTAATTATAAAACACTAACACTGAACGTAATAAAAAATGAAACTAAAACATAAGCGTTTTCACAAAATAAAAACAAAACTGAACCATCAAACCCACTTTAATTAAAACACCACTTAACTTGAAAACAAAGTCAAAACAAAATTAAAAGAAAGCACCAATGCTAAACTATGATAAACCTGGTCCTTACCTGCTCTGGATCTGTGTACCAGAGCCACCACTACAAGGATGGCTAGCAGGGAGATGAAGACGGTCAGCCCCGTCATCCATTTCTGACCTTCCCCTGGTTTCTCTACAGATGACAACAAGTGGCTCAGCTTCACACTGGATTCGAAAGACTGCATCATATAGTATACAGTATACCGTTTTTACATGTTGACAAAATCGTCAGTATATTTAGTCTTAGTTTTAGTCATCATAGCTTAGTTTTCATTTAGTTTTCGTCAGTGAAAAAAGGTATTTGACGAACATTTTTCGTCTTAGTTTTAGTCGACAAAAACAACACTGTCGTGTACGTGTGCTTTGATTTTTACTCTATTACAGCACTTTGGTCAATCTTGGTTGTTTTAAATGTGCTTCATCAATAGAGTTTGATTTGATATATGAAGATACAAAGGTTACAATATGTGAGCGATGTTTGGTTTCAGTGGCTGAACTTGGACTCACCACCAGGAGCTTTGCTCAGAGGGTTGACGACAGGTTCACTGCTCTCCTCACTGACCTGGTTCACCAGAACACACCTGAACTCCTTGTAGTTAGCATCTCTCTCCTAGAGGAACAATTAACCCATTTAGACCGGACGACGATTCTACAAATGCCTTCTAAATCCTGACAGTTTTCTGAAAAACCCTACGTTTCTATGTCAGTGATTCTCAAACTATTTCATGTCAAGGACCCCGGAAATTATATGTATTTGACTGCGGACCCCCATCTGAAAATATGTTGTACCAGGAGAGATCCCCCAGAAGCAAATATTTGAGTTAACGTTTGCGCTGACAGAATATGCATTCAAAGATTTGCGCCACATTTTCACGATTTAAAAAAAAATAGCAGACCTACAAGCTCGTAGCGCGGCACTCGGTGCCGCGCTATGAGCTTGTAGATGTGCTATTTTTCAATAGCTAAAGTATAACACAATGCTTAAAACACCAAATGGGGTTCCCGCCCCGGAATGGGTCAAAAGAGCTAAAGTGCTGTTTCCCAGTTTGGGTACAGTGTGTCACGAATAGGAAGGGTTAATTGAATACATACACAGGAGGACCACAATGGAAACTAGTCCCCAGGAGCCTTAATGTCCGACTGTACCATCATGCCGTTTACATTTCTGACTAACAAAGTACTCAATCAAAATATCTAATAATAGCTGCATTTTGTGAGCTTACAAGTAGATCCACCATTAAAAAAACATGCTTACAAGCTTACAAGTAGATAAGCTACTTAAGCTAGATAAGCTTACAAGTAGATCCACCACTATATATATATATATTTTTTTTTTTAATGTATTTTTTTGCGGCTTTTGCCTTTATTTTATATTTTAGAGAGACAGACAGTAGGCTGACAGGAAATGGGGGAGAGAGATGGGGGGGGAGTGACATGCAGTAAAGGCCGTCGGGATCGGGAGTCGAACCCGCGGCACACTGCCAGACTCGGACTATACCGGCCAAGGTGCCTGGACCGCTTAGCCACGGCCCAGGCCCATTTCTCTATTTTTGAAAAAGTAAAAAGTACACAATTATCTTAACTTATTCTGGGCGGGAACCCATTTTGGTGTTTTAACTAAGCATTATGTTATACTTTAGCTATTGAAAAATAGCAGATCTACAAGCTCGTAGCGCGCCACCGAGTGGCGCGCTACGAGCTTGTAGGTCTGCTATTTTTGAAAAATCGTAAAAATGCGGCACAAATCTTTGAATATAATATTCTTTCAGAGCGAACATTTTTTTAATTTCGACGTCAGGCCTAGATAAAGGTACTTGGTCAAAAATGGTGTGATGTTTGACTTTGTCCAAATTGCGTCCCGTACCCTAGTAATATTAAGCTGTTTTGGTAAGTGTGTCTCCTTGTGGACGTCTCTCCTCCAGATGACCTGGTCTTGGGCCGTGACGTCTCCATCACAGCTCAGAAGACAGCTGGTCAGTCCCTCGTCACATCTCCAGGACACTGTGGGCTTGGACACAGGAACTGACGGGATAATAAACTAATAGTTATTAGTGCTGCTTAGAACTAAATAAGATCTGGCATTAGATATGATAAACATCTTCACAAGCTTAAAAAACCTGCCCGCACACACGCACGCAAAAGATCGACCTAAACTAGTTTTCTACATAATGTACTTACATATAACTTTAAGGACCGTGCTGCTGCTGGCGATTGGTTTTCCGTTGACCTCCACTTCATACTTGCCGCTGAAGTTTCCAGTCAAACCTGAGATCTTCAACTCTGCAGTTGTGATGTTCAGGGTAGCCTGCCCTAGAAGAAAGCGTTGACATGGTTAAGCCTGTCACAATTATCATTAACCCATTTTGACCTGAGATCAGATTCTAAAAAGTGTGTGTGTGTGTGTGTGTGTGTGTGTGTGTGTGTGTGTGTGTGTGTGTGTGTGTGTGTGTTGTGCTCAGCTACTACCCTGGGTAAATAAAGGATAAAAAGAAAATAAAGTAGGAATGAAAGCTACCCAGTACATTTCACAGGTGGCCTACTGCAGAAAGCCTGCTAATGCAAGGTTAACTAACCTAAACTTTCATGTTGGTGTGATCTCTAAAGCCAGTCTTGCATTGTTGTTGGTAATGGCTACTCAATTTACAATTTAGGCATTTAACAGACACTCTTAATCCAGAGCGTCTGTACGTCTGTAATCCACGTAACTCGAGAACCGTTCGCCCCACCGGCTATCAAATTCGACACACACGCGTCCCACACAGGGAGTGCAGTGGCGAGGAGTTCCCAGATTGGGATTTGGAAGACTTCGGTCTGAAACAAAGAGACATGCATGATCTGAATATACCTCTGAACTGACGATAGGGTTCAACAACCCCTCCGTCTCGGTCCCACTCGATGGCCAGGTCGTCCCCATGTTTCCATGATATGGAGGTGATGACGGGCTCTCTCACAGAGGACAGGTCTGGTCTCAGCACCACGTCGTCTCCTACTCTCCGGTACAGATCTTCTGGAGAAACCAACAAAGAAAATACAAAAGGCTGTAACAGAAAATGTATGTGAAGAACATGGACCCCCATTTTGACATGCATTAGTCTATACGGACCCCCATTTAATGACATTTCTATCTCTGGGACCCTCAATTTTTATTGTAAAATCAATGTTAATTTAACTCTGAGAGTGTACAAATGGTCGGTCCATTTGGTTCCATTTGTACACTGTGGTGGCGAAAATGCATATAAACACTATGGTATTGATTAATTTAATGTAGCCGACTAGTAGATGATAGTTAACACCTAATTACCACCTGTTCTTCACTGACCAACTCATTAGAGACTGCTGACTCATGTAAACCTATTTCAAACTGTGTGCGTTAACTATAGAATAGAGTCCATTTAAGGCATGACCATCTCTTGTTACTCCTGAAACTCTGTACACTGCTGAAAGTATAAAATATGTGTGGGACATGTGTGTGGGGAGTGCTGGGGGAAGCTCTGGAGGGAGATACTAGTCTCTCTCTGGTGTGATGACATATACAATAAAAGAATGGAGTTCGAATCCTGATGGTTGAGTCCTGCTTCTTCCTGATGTTGTTTACTTACTAATAGTAATATCAAAAGCTGCCATTACAACACAGACCCACAAGGGTCCATTTTGGTTCCTATCATTTAGCTGGGGACCCCCTGGAACTCCCTCAAGTACCCCTGGGGGTCTGGGGACTTTATGAGAACATCTATGGACACTGGTGTGTGTGTGTGTGTGTGTGTGTGTGTGTGTGTGTGTGTGTGTGTGTGTGTGTGTGTGTGTGTGTGTTAAATACAATAGTTGTCAGAAGTTCTAGCTGTGTGCCTTATAGCCATATGAATGGCTACACTAGGAGAGGTGGGCTGTGGGACATCTGACTGGGTATACCTCAACTTTCATAATTTGAACAAAATGTTAAATGAAAAATGGTATTCAGTAATAACAGTATGTATGATGTAACCGCATGCACGGTGCATATCACTAGCAGACTTACTTAATTGTATCCATCAACTTCTTGTTTATATGCCCCAAATTGTAGAAATATTAGTCGAATGATTTTTATTATTATTATTTCATTAAAAAAAACACAGTTGCCCACTCTTTCTTAGCGCTCACCATAGTGTCTATCTAATACCAATATAGCCCATATGAATCCCACACAGTGTTAATTTCGTTGACTAAAGACGAAGTCGACTAAGGTTTTTCAGAAGACTAAATAGGACTAAGACTAAATGGTGTGGTATTCAAAAGACTAAGACTAAATCTTTTCTGGCTAAATTAACATTGCATTAAGACTAAGACGACTAAGGTTTTTCAGAAGACTAAATAGGACTAAGACTAAATGGTGTGTTATTCAAAAGACTAAATCAAAATATTGTGAAAAGATTAACACTGATCCCACATGAGAAATCGAGCATGCATCCATGGGTGCGGTCGCATAAAAAGTTATATGACGTGATGTTTTTCCAGATAACTGGGTGTTCAGACAGTAGGCTGCAAACCAAAGCGAACGAGTTTGTTTGTTACCCTCTGTGTGAACAGTTACTAAACAAAAACCCCACAACAACAAGTCAACAGACAGAACAGACACAGAGACAATAGAAGAAGTGAAACAACAAACGTACGTGACTGTGCTCTGGTGATCCGCACGGCGAGGCAGAGAAGAACGCACCACAAAGCGGCCTGATGCAATGAAGAAGAACGCCTCATAATGTTTGGGTGTTTTAAAGATTTAAAAGACGACCTTATTAATTAAAAGGTCCTGGCGGCGATCATCTGAATCCCGTGGAGAGGAATGTCTTCTTCTTCTTTACGAATCCATTACAACGGTGTTGTCCGTTATGTGTTTTGTTTTGTCACAAAGAGCCGAGAGACAGACATTTTTACCGCGACCAACATGATGAAAACGAAAGTTTAGCGGCCTAATAATAGTTAACTTTATCTTTTATCGTTTCGAGTCATGTGTTGTCATTAAACATACATGTCAGACATGACAGTATGACACCCTGACAATGTGAACTGTTGTTGACTGACTGACACTGATTCAAATGAAATCAACCTACTTGCAGCTTTTTGTCCATCCGAGTTCTATGCACAGGGTGATGATGCTCTCGCCCCTCTAGTGTTCACATGCAGTTACTACAACAATGACAACTTTATAATATTAAAAGATATATATATATAATATTTTTAAGAATTACTAGTACTCGCATGTTTTGCTCCGTAACAGTATCATTACGCATTAACTCTGTTAGTGTTACAAGTCAAATTCCAGTGTTCAAAATGTACTTATAAGTAAAAGTACAAAAATATTAGCTTCAAAATATACTCACAGAAAGTGAAAAGTATACTCATTGTGCGCAAAATTATATTGAAAATACTGGGGGGTGTGTGTGTGTGTGTCACTGTATAGCCCACTCCCAACTTATTGATTTATATAATAAAACAATTGAGTAGATCTACATCAATGTTGATTTTCCCCCTGATGTCGTTATATAGTGACTCATGCTATGGGTAAAACACATTGAATGAAGTAAATAAAAAGTAGATGACAGATGACGTGACAATTTGATGACTTTTAAGACCATTTTAATACAATGCTTTTTTTTGGGAGGTCCCCAGTTCAAATATGAATCCTGTGTTCTACAGAGACTTTTTTTGGTCATAACAATGTATTATTTATATTTATAAGTCCTTAGTTTTTGTACATGAACTGATGACCAAAATAAAACAGTGAAAGTGAGCAGGGTGAGAACCAACTACACATCTAACACTCAAACAACCTGTAAAGACAACAGTGCAACAAAACAGCAAAACTAAATAGTACAAAAAGTACAAAAATAGTACAAAAGTATCAATAATAGTGAAAATAGAAGATCTCTACAAGCTCGCAACACATATGGGGGTCGGCAGCCTATTACATATAATTTCTGGGGGTCCTTGACATGAAATAGTTTGAGAACCACTGATATAGAAACATAAGGTTTTTCAGAAAACTATCAGGATTTTTGTAGGACATTTGTAGAATCTGCTCTCTAAAATGTGTTACAGAAGGCAGAGTTGATTTCTGTCTAAAACTAAGACGAAAAATGTTCGTCGACTACCTTTTTCCACTGGCGAAAACTAAATGGAAACTAAATAAAAACTAAGCTATGATGACTGTTGTGGCTGATAATTTCCATTTAAATTATTCAACCGGCAGGCTAAACATGGGAGATAAACCAATCTGTATGACGCGCCATCAAACACAATGATAAAATGATTCATAGAAACGAGCTCATAAGTTTAAAATGTTTATAGTATTTCAGTGCACCAAATATCACAATACAATTAATAAATATATATGTAATAAATATGTGCAAAGAATCCAAAACTATTAAACAGTGAGCAAAACAAACGTGAATGAATCAATATACTAAAGTGCGAGTGCGGTCAACAAAATATACGTATCCTCCCAGCTCACCCTGCCTCCAAGTTCCAACAGCCTTAGAGTGAGCTGGTACAGATACCCATATTTGTCAACTCCAAGTGGCCACCCACAGAGACGCTCCCACCAATAATGGAGCGTCAATGCGGTGCCCACACCCATCACCAACCAAGTGAAAGTTCCTATACCTAAGCACTCTTTGGCTCCTACATTCCGGCCCCTAATTAAGCCATGGGCATTAATTACAACATTATTACTATGTAGGAGCACATGATTAGCCTTAGCAAAGTTACAATAATTCCAAAAAATATAAATTCAGTGCAAATTAATTCAGAATAATGCATAATTTTTTCTCCATCGATAGGATCTCCATTCATCCATAAACTCTCCATCTGCAAAAATAGAGATAAAGAGAGAGGATTCGGAGCATGAGCGCCCCGAGTAAGACTTCATCATGGCTCCTCTGCTTCCTGAAGAAGACACACTTTAGTAATGGGCCTGTCCAGGCAGCTGGTCTTCGTCTTCACGCGAATCTGTCGCACCAGACCCTTCTTATCTGGAATTGCCTGCACAACTTTTCCCGTCAACCATGTGTTGCGAGGTGCAGATTCATCCACCACAATGACCAGGTCTCCAGGAACAAAGTTCCGCTGTACGTTCTGCCACTTCTGGCGCTCTTGAAGCTGTGGGAGGTACTCCTTCACCCATCGCTTCCAAAACAGGTCAGACATGTATTGTACCTGTCTCCAACGGCGACGCACATAGAGGTCTTGCTTGACAAATACTCCTGGTGGTAGTGAGGGCTTAGACTTAAGAAGCAGAAGATGGTTGGGCGTCAATGCTTCTAAGTCATTAGGATCAGTGGAAGCTTTAGTTATTGGTCGGCTGTTCACAATAGCCTCAGCTTCACAAAGAACCGTATGGAGGCCTTCATCATCAAGATTCTGTGTCTGCAAGATGGAATTCAGAACCTTCCGTACGGATCTTATCAAGCGCTCCCACACTCCGCCATGGTGGGACCCATAGGGAGGATTGAAAACCCACTTGATTCCCTTCTGCAGGAGCATGTCACTGATCTGAGCCTGGTTCCACCTTCCAATTGACTCCCTCAACTCACGTTCACCTCCGACAAAGTTTGTGCCGTTGTCTGAACGCAACTCCAACACCTGACCACGCCTTGCCACGAAGCGTCTAAGAGCGTTGATAAAGGAGTCAGTGTCAAGAGACGCTGCTACCTCAAGATGCACAGCTCTTACAGCCAGACAAGTGAAGATGACCCCATACCTTTTTACTGTACATCTTCCTCGCCTAACTTCGAAAGGCCCAAAGTAATCCACTCCAGATCGAGTGAATGGAGGCTCGTCAGGTGAAACCCTGTCAAGAGGGAGATCTGCCATACGTTGATGTCCTGGTACTGCATGCAGTCTACGACAGACGACACACTTGGACAGAGTCTTCCTTATGGCAACGCTGGCTCCAGGGATCCAGTATCTCTGGCGCAGATTCGACAGCATGTGGTTACGTCCACCATGCCCTGTCACTTGATGAATGTGACGTAGTAGAAGGTCGGAAACGTGAAGGTCCTTGGTCAAGATAGCAGGGTGTCTTGCCTCCTCTGGCATAGCTGCTCTACCAAGCCTACCCCCTACTCTCAGAATGCCACCTCCAAGAATGGGGTTAAGCCTGTAGAGATGACTGGTCTTCTTCACACCTTCCCCTTTCTGCAAGCTACTTATCTCCTCTGAGAACCTTTTCCCTTGACAAAAGCAGACAACTGCAGTTTCTGCCTTGTCAAGCTCTTCAACTGAAAGAGGACCCTTGGCAGCTTGAGCTCTGATGGTCTGCATCTCCTCATGCACCTTCTCATCCTCCAGACCAGACTGGACAAGAAGCCTCCTCTTCTGAGCCAAATCCAACAACAGTCTCCTAAACCTGAGAAACCAACCAACCATCTTTCTCAGGCGGAACCAAGACGAGAAGTGGCTAACGAACTGCGTGACCAAGTCTGCCTGCTCATCAGCTTGGATCGCATTCACAGAGACCACCGTCTTAACTTCAGGATCCTCTAGAGAGAACTTGGGTCCCGACACCCAAACATCAGACCTCAAGAAGGATTCCACTCTGGTCCCTCGGGAAGCCAGGTCTGCTGGATTGGTCGACGTGTCGACGTATCTCCACTGAGAAGGACTGGACATTGTAAGTATCTCAGAGACACGATTTGCCACAAATGTCTTGAACCTTGATGTTTCATTCCGGATGTATTTCAGTACGGAGGTACTATCCGTCCAGAACACTGACTCCAATAGTGGCATTCGCAACTCCCTTTTCCAGAGCTTATCCATCCTGCTTGCCACCACTGCCGCTGTTAACTCCATGCGAGGGATTGTGATGGATTTCAATGGGGCCACTCGTGCCTTACCCATTACAAATGCACAGTTGGTTTGCTTGTGGATGTTGTTCAGCAACAGGTATGTGACTGTGCCATATCCATCCTCGCTGGCATCCGCAAAGTGATGCAGTTGAGCGGAAGTGACTTCTCCAAACTTGGGAGGTTTCAAGCACCTGCACATTCGAAACTCTTCGATGAGATGAAGCTCCTCCAGCCAGACTGTCCACTCCTGGGCAGCGCTTACTGGCAAAGCCTCATCCCAGCCCAGCTGATCCCTGCACAGGCTTTGAAGTAGCTTCTTGGCGCTCAGCACCACAGGTGCAAGAAATCCCAATGGATCGTATATGGAGCTGACGGTGGATAAGATCCCTCTCCTTGTCAGAGGTTTGTCCTTGAGTGTGATCTTGAACTTGAAGGCATCCGACTGGACACACCACTGTACGCCCAGAGCCCTTTCCACAGGCAAAGTGTCGTTGTCCAAGTCAAGATCCTTGACGTCCGCTGCTCTTTCCTGTGGAGGTATGGCAGCAAGCACAGTGCGTCTGTTGCTAATCCACTTTGTTAGCTGGAAGCCTCCTTTAGCACACAGAGCACGAAGTTGGTGATATAGTGACACTGCCTCCTCTTCAGTGCCAATAGACACAAGACAATCGTCCACATAGAAATGATGCAGAACTGTGTCCGCAACCTCTGAACCGAACTGGTCCCGGTTATCCTCTGCACATTTCCTTAATGCAAAGTTTGCACAACTTGGAGAAGATGTTGCTCCAAACAGATGTGCCAACATCCTATGCTCCACCAACTCCTGGCTGTGGTCACCATTTGGCCACCAAAGGAACCTCAATAGGTCAGAGTCTGACCTAGGTACTTTGACCTGATGGAACATGGCTGCGATATCAGCCATAAGAACAACTGGCTCTTTTCGGAACCTGCTCATGACACCAACCAGTGAGCTTGTCAGATCCGGCCCTTGAAGAAGTTGCGCATTCAAAGACGTTCCTTGGAACGTAGCTGCGCAGTCAAACACGACCCTCAGCTTTTTCTTTTGTGGATGGTATACACCATGGTGCGGTATGTACCACACCTTGCCATCAGAACGACCCAGATCCTCAGTTGGCACCTGCTCAGCATAACCACTGGCGATGATCTCATTCATAAAGTTGGTGTAGTCCGTATGGAACGAACAGTCCTTGTCGAATCTCCTTTTGAGAGCCAGGGTACGCTGCTCAGCAACCTTCCTGTTGTTCGGCATTCTGACATTATCTTGTCTCAAGGGTAGGCCAATGTGGTAATGACCATCAACTAACTGTACAGAGCCATTGACAGACTCCATGAAGTTCAAGTCTTCCCTAGACATTCCAAGCTGTTCATCCTGAACACATTCAGGGAAGTCTGCCTTCATCTGCTGCTCCCACAGCTGGTCTAGTCTTGCGACTGCAATCCGATTGACTGTTACGTCATGGCTAGTGTAAGTGGTGTCAGTAGTGCAGTCACCCCTAAGAGGACCATTCACGGTCCAACCCAACATGGTTCGAATGGCATAAGGACCGCCAGACTCACTTCTGACCACCTCCCATGGCTCTAGAGCCTTGGGGACATTGGTGCCAATAAGAAGATCCACCCCTGAGTCGATTGCCGTGATGTTTATGTGCTCAAGGTGCGGCCAGTTCCGCAGATCTTCCTGCCTAGGGATGTTGCCTTGGTGGACAGGCATGCATTTCTGCGTGAATATTTCAGGTAGCTCACAGAAACAGTCTGTGTCCAGCCCAGCTACCTCCAAGTCCATCACAATGTGACTGCCTACCACCTTCTCCTGACCCATTGTCCGTAAGAGAATATCTGACTTTCGTCCCGAGAGGTTCAGACGTTTCATGAGCCCTTCTGTACAGAAAGTAGCCGAGCTTCCAGGATCAAGAAAGGCATAAGTGACCACTGTTTTATGACCCTTCTTAGACTTCACTCGAACCGGAAGTATAGCAAGTGTGCACTCACTATCTCCGGCCCCAGTAAGACCGCTGGACTGGACTGAGATCAAAGCACTTTCATCTGCTGTTCTCTTTTCGCCTTTGGCTTGCATAGAATCTTCCCAGTCTTTGGAATAGATGTGCAGCATGCTGGGATGTTTCATACCGCACACCTTGCACACCAGGCGTTTGCGACATTGTTTGCTTCGGTGCCCAGTGCACATGCAGCCAAAACACACCCCTTTTTCTTTCAAGAAGAACATCTTATCGCTGTGTGTCTTCCTTTCCAATAAGGAACACATGTCCAATGTATGACCTGCTCCACAAAGCAAGCAAACTTCAGGTGAGCTCCTCTCTCTCTTCCATTTAGTGTCCTTGTCCCCTTCGACTGCAGCGACAGTGGTCGCAAAGCTACTTCCCCTGGGCTTAGAAAAGGACTGGGGTTTAGTAGTTCTCGATACTGCCGGGGAAGAATCCTGTAAGTCTCCAAACAGGGGGTCGCTTGCAATTTTCACCTGCCATTCGATGAATTCAACGATGTCACAAAAGGTGGCTCTGCGGTGGTTCGTCTCCTGCAAACTGCAAGCGACATCTCTCCACTTATCCCTGAGCTTGTAGGGCAACTTCTTGATAACAGTCTGCATGTTAGCAGGAACATCTAGCTCGTATGTGGATGCAAACTCTCCCAGAGCATTGAAGCAGGACCGCAGCAAGAAGCTGTAAGATTGAAGCGCGTTCACGTCCTCAGACTTTAGCGCTGGCCACAAGAAGACCTTGTCCATGTATGCCGAGGTGATCTTCAATGAGTTGCCAAAGTGTTCTTGCAATAAGGATTTGGCCTTGGCATAGCCATTTTCGGAAGACATATGATGACAGCTCCGAACCATGTCTCTGGGCTTCCCTTTGGTATACTGTTCGAGAAAGTACAAGCAGTCCTTGGCGCTGCGAGTCTTCTCCTCAATGCAGTGCTCAAAGGCTCTCATAAACGTTTGGTATTCCAAAGGATCACCGTCAAAGGCTGCAATGTCACGGCGCGGGAGAAAGAACAACGACTGCTGTTCAGCCAGCAAAGAGGTTATCTGGTTTTGTTTTTCCAAAACAGAGATCAGCTGACCATGACTGGCGCTGCCTTGCGCTAAAGGTGCAGAATGTTGTGACTGCAGCTGCGGCTGGGGATGTACTTGAGGGTTATGCCCTCCACTTTGTTGCACCCTAACCATCTCTGGCCTTGGCTGAGGCTGGTCTACTGCAGCTTGAGACTGTAGCCCCATGTTCTTCACCTTAGGTCGAGAATCCAATAAAGGTGGACGCGATACTGGCTGCTTAGGCCTAGCGTCAAGAAAATGTGAACGTGACTGTGGTTCACGTGCTGAAGCATGCTGAGATGGATGCCTCCCTGACACAGGCACAAAGGTCTCAGCATCAGCATCAAACATCGGAAACCTTTCTTTCCTTTTCTCAACGTAGGAGTTCGTCCTATCTGCCCTACTGGCTGCAGCACCAGACACTCGAGAGCTGCCAGAAACCCTCAAGACACTTATTTTAGCTGCAGATGCTGCTATCTCCGTCTCCAACTCTAGCTGCTCTTTCTTCCTTTTGAGCTGCGCCTCTTGCTCTTCCAGAGCCTGTTTGTCCTTGAGCATCTTCTGGCGAGCGAGAAGAGCTGCCAAGTCTGCTTCTGCCATTATGCGTGCAGATGCAGTAGATGAGGCGGTGGTACTAATGGACCTACACTTACTACCTGCAGTGCTCCTTTCCCTTGATGATTCAACTGCAACATTTGAAATGCTATCATCAGGGTTAATGTCATCAATGACTGAGGCTCCCACCTCATCCTCATGGCCTTCTGAAACATAAGTAACATCATCGTTATTTACTTTATTATTCAATGTGTCAACATGAGGTGTGTGTGACTGAGTAACTTCCTGTAACTGAGCTGCACTTTGAAGTGGGCCATTTATTTCTGAGAGCCATTTATTTGCATTTTCAATGAAAATAACTTTACGTTTGTGTACGTTCAAAAACCAAGTATTTTGTCTCTCTTGTTCTTCCGGAGGAAGTAATGGGATGACAGAATCATGCAGATGGCTCGCTTCATCGTACAGTGCAGATACAGTGTGAAGATTAAATTGAACAGTTTTTGCATTGTCAGTGTTTTGCATAAGGTCAGTAATTGCTTTTACAAGACCTTCAATTTTGTTAACCTTAGCCTGTCGTTCCTTTTGAAGTTGTTCCATTTTGTTTACTAATGCCTTGGCAGTGAGCTTTGATTGCCTTTTCGGTTCATTTGTACTGGCATTAGAACCTGGCCTTGATGGATTTGATTCCATTTCAAATTTGCGTTAAATGAATCAAAAATACAAAATCCTTCGTCCAACTCAAAAGTCAGCATATACACGTTGCACAGTGACAGCCCTAAATAGTATGCATGTGTGTGAATGTAAATGTAGTCAGCTATTGTTCCCCTCTAAACTTCCTACTTAATCTAAACTATCAATGCAGACCCTATGTCTTCAGCATGTAACGATGGGTATTTATGTGCCTATATATCTCGATTAAGAGACGGCACTCCCGGGCCACCCGATCCACGGGTATTAGAAAGCGGGCCGACCCGTTCATGCACAAGAAAAACAAAAAACAATAGCCATACAGCCGGAGCTATAGGCTAATGCCGCTTCACCTATAGGGGAACAATAGAATGCGTGTGTGTGTGTGTGTGTGTGTGTGTGTGTGTGTGTGTGTGTGTGTGTGTGTGTGTGTGTGTGTGTGTGTGTGTGTGTGTGTGTGACAGCTGTTTGGGCTATGCCGCTATGCGTGCGTGTAACGTGCCAAATGGACTCGATAACGAATGAATTAGACAAACGATAAAAGGAGTACAACATATACTGCCGTGGTGCGCATCCATGCACGTTCCGTTGTTTAAGCTTTAAGCGCCGTGGGAAACCAGGTAGGCTAAACTCCAACTTCCCGACACCAACACTTCAGAATGATACAGTTTGTTGACAATGTTGTGGCTGATAATTTCCATTTAAATTATTCAACCGGCAGGCTAAACATGGGAGATAAACCAATCTGTATGACGCGCCATCAAACACAATGATAAAATGATTCATAGAAACGAGCTCATAAGTTTAAAATGTTTATAGTATTTCAGTGCACCAAATATCACAATACAATTAATAAATATATATGTAATAAATATGTGCAAAGAATCCAAAACTATTAAACAGTGAGCAAAACAAACGTGAATGAATCAATATACTAAAGTGCGAGTGCGGTCAACAAAATATACGTATCCTCCCAGCTCACCCTGCCTCCAAGTTCCAACAGCCTTAGAGTGAGCTGGTACAGATACCCATATTTGTCAACTCCAAGTGGCCACCCACAGAGACGCTCCCACCAATAATGGAGCGTCAATGCGGTGCCCACACCCATCACCAACCAAGTGAAAGTTCCTATACCTAAGCACTCTTTGGCTCCTACAATGACTAAAACTAAGACTAAATGTGCTGATAATTTCGCCCAACAAAAAAAAAACTAGACTATTCTAGGAAGGGGACTAGTGGACAAAGAGATCCAGTATAAAACACTAAAACATTCCAGGTGACTAAAATGTGACTAAAACTAAATGAAAACCATTCAAGAGACTACGACTAAAAACTAAAATCAAAATTTGCTGCCAAAAACAACACTGATTGAAGGTCATGTCGGGGGTCATTCTTCGTGCGGTCCATAATCCTGGCCGGTTGCGGTCAGAGAGTCCAGATGCAGCCAGAGGCCTCCTTCGGCACGCAGGACCACCTGAGGCAGACGACGCGCTGCGCCTCCTCCTCCTCCTGACGCTGCCCCCCCGGCCCCGGGGTCTGCAGGGTTCACGCCCGGGGTCAGACGGAACCTGAGCAAGGTCAAGGCCACCACGACACGCAGCTCTGCTATGGCAAACTTTTGGCCAATACAGTTCCTATAATATTGAGAGACACACAGACGCACGCACACACGTTACATATAGGGTGAGTTGGAATGGAATAAATCTGTGTTTATTAATGAACTAGAGCGGTGCTGCGGTGCCCATAGAGCGTCGCAGTCCCGCCCCCTACCATGGCCCAGGAAATGATTCTCTGTTCATTTTCCTCATAGACATTTCAGAAAGTATTTATTTAAAGACGTTTACGCCGCGGACAAAGACAATGTTAATCATGACAACAAACACAATTTTTCGGGCCAAACAAAGAATTAGAAAGTAGAAAAAAACGGCAGGTTACAACACTTTGTCCAAAATATTGTGTGTGTTGTCATGATTTGTCACAACTCGAGTTGGCTTCGTACGACGCTTAAAAGGTCTTTAAATAAATACTTTTTGAAATGTCTATGGGGAAAATGCATTGTGATTCATTTCCTGGGCCTGGCGTCGTCATGAAAGGGGGCGGGACTGCGACGCTCTATTGGACACTGGCCTACTTGGAACGATATTTTAGTCATTATTACTGATGCTAGATAAAACCAGGCTTGTTTCCATTCCATGCCAGCTTGGAAAACCAACAATGGTGGACATTGTAAACAAAGTGGAAATGCAAATTTGGAACTGAAGACTGAAGAGAGGGAGGAATTATACAAAGTAGGGTGACATTGATGACATCACGACGAGGACAAAATTAGTTCAGCTGTTCCTGAGAGCAATTTCCATTAAAGCACCCATATGATATGAAAGCCTGATTGTTCAAAATTGGTTGTTCAACACATATATGGGAGCCCCAAAAACACAAAAGAAATTGAAAAAGTTGAATTTCATGTTATAGGTCCTTTAAGTGACTTCACTGTACCTGGGGCCAGTAGAGAAGGGGATGAAGGCGTGGGGATTGCGCCCCCTTGAGTTGGCAGGGTCAAAACGCAGAGGATCAAACTCCTGAGACACAGAGCATAACATAAGCTTCACACATTATTTATCAATATTGATCTGCTATTATCATCAATATGCTCACTATCAGAATAGAGGGTATGCGCGTGACATCATCATCAAACCAGGAAGTTATGCAGGAACGCCTACTGAGTGGCAAAAAACTACTTTCTGGCCTTGACAGCCCATACATCCACACAGAAAAGTCATATCTGATTGCATTAAACAACATTAAACAATGTTAAACTCACTTTGCCTGTTGCTTTGCCACTCGATGTGCCATTCACTTTAAGCATGCGCATACTCTCTATAGTGGTTCACACTTAAAAAATTAAAATAAAAAATAGCAAGAGAAGAGGAAATCCTTGTACCTTTGGGTTTGTCCAGATGATTGGGTTGTGGTGAGTTCCATAAATACTGACCAGAACGATGGTGCCTGCAGAGGGGTCACACAAAAACTGCTTTGTAAAATTCTGTTAACAGAGTCCTCCAGAGGTTGTTTCTGTTAACAGAGTCCTCCAGAGGTTGTTTCTGTTAACAGAGTCCTCCAGAGGTTGTTTCTGTTAACAGAGTCCTCCAGAGGTTGTTTCTGTTAACAGAGACCTGAGTCCAGAGGTTGTTTCTGTTAACAGAGTCCTCCAGAGGTTGTTTCTGTTAACAGAGTCCTCCAGAGGTTGTTTCTGTTAACAGAGACCTGAGTCCAGAGGTTGTTTCTGTTAACAGAGTCCTCCAGAGGTTGTTTCTGTTAACAGAGTCCTCCAGAGGTTGTTTCTGTTAACAGAGTCCTCCAGATAGTTAGGTAAAGTTAGCTTAAGTTGTGGCAAATCTGCAAAAAAAAATGCTTACCACTAGCTTTTTTCTCAGATGTGTTCATAAAGGTGTCTACTATCACAGAATTTATTTTTCCAACCCAACTCCCTTGGGAAACTTTGTGACAGCTGCTGAAAGTTGGGGTACCATTACCAACCAGGCAAATAATTCCAAATTTCATTATACTTAAAATAGCATGTGATGTGTCAAACTAGGGTGTTTTCATGATGCTGAATCCATTCCAAGCATGAGTTTTGCACGAAAATACTCCTTGGGCTAAATTCGGCCATAGCCCAAATGTGCTGACCTCATCACATTAACGGCTATGGGCATTTTTAGGCAAAGGAGTGTTTTTTGTGCAAAACTAATGCTTGCAATGGATTCAGAATCTTGAAAACCCCCTAGTTTGACATGTCACATGCTACTTAAAGTATAATGACATTTGGAATTATTTGCCTTATATTGGTTGATAATGGTACCCCAACTTTCAGCAGCTGTCACAAAGTTTCCCAAGAAAGCTAGTGGTAAGCATTTTTTTGCAGATTTGCCACAACTTAACAAGCTAACTTTACCTAACTAAGAGGATGTTTACTTGCCTATTTTAGCTGAATGTTCACACACTTATGACCCTAGTTTCCATCAGGGCTGATCATAAGTTAAACACATAAAGACTATGACTGTTTGGGTTAATTTTGGTTCCATTTAAACACACTCAGAGATAAATTAACACTCAGAATTAATGTCGTGCGTGCCAATGTTAAGCCAGCTCCTTGACTAGGCAATGGAAAGTGTGTGTTCTTTTGTTTGTTTGTGGTTGTACTTTAACCCATTCAGAACGGGAACCCCTTTTGGTGTTTTAAGCATTATGTTATACTTTAGCTATTGAAAAATAGCAGTTCTACAAGCTCATAGCGTGCCACCGAGTGGCGCGCTACGAGCTTGTAGGTCTGCTATTTTTGAAAAATCGTGAAAATGCGGCACAAATCTTTGAATATATATTCTTTCAGAAGACTTTTTTTTAATTTCGACGTCAGGCCTAAATGGGTTGACCTACTGACTCACCTGCCAGTGAGGAGCCCCCACCGGGAGGACGTAGGTGCATTCGAACTCCCAGGCTTTTGTCTTGCATTGTTGTTGTTTTTTATCCTGTAGGCCTACAACACTTTGGCCGAAGACTTTGTTTTGATTTGAATGAAAGTGTTGATTGATGATGATGATATTGTCGCAGTGTAGGCTACTGTGTACCCTGTTGCAGGTTCATGCTCTGGCTATATAGAGTGTTGCAGTCCCGCCCCCTACCAGGGCCCAGGAAATGATTCCCCGTTCATTTTCCTCACAGACATTTCAAAAAGTATTTATTTAAAGACCTTTTAAGCCTCGTACAAAGCCAACTCGAGTTGTGACAAATCATGACAAGAAACACAATTTTTCGGGCCGAACAAATAATTAGAAAGAAGAAGAAAACGGCAGGTTACAGCACTTTTTGTGTTGTTTTTCAGGGGTTGAGAACCCCTGCTGTAACTCACCGTGGGGTATGGTCCTGTCGCCGGGCAGATTCATGTCCTGGCTGTACTGTCTGGTCACTGCGCTGATGGGGGAGTGCAGTCTGAGGCTCTCCCTGATGCACATGGTGGTGAAGGGAAGGCTGGAGAGGTCGTCCCTACGCACGCACGCACGCGCGCGCGCGCGCGCGCGCGCGCGCGCGCGCGCGCGCACACGCACACACACACACACACACACACACACACACACACACACACACACACACACACACACACACACACACACACACACACACACACACACACACACACACACACACACACACACACACACACACACACACAGGAGGCCTTAGCTATGTTTCACCAGTTTCAATTGAAACGGGCCTCCACCCTCAGGGGGGCCTCCAAGCTCCAACTGACCGTCAGTCATCATTCAACTGAACTCTCCGCCACTCTTGGCCCTCTCTCTCTCTCTCTCTCGCGCTCGCTGCCTTGCTCTCTCCCACGATGTTAAGTTACACTTATTTCCTGTTAATAACCTGGGTAAAATGTGCGGTATTGGGAGGTAAAGGGGAGACACTTTATTGTGAAGGGGCGACAGGATCAGGAGAGGTGTTGTTGCTGCGTAATTGTCGAGAGTAATGGCTGTGCGCGATATAGAACAGTCCAAACGATTTGTATCAATACGGCTGTATCAACAGAATATGTGATAGATATATACGCACGCACGCACGCACGCACGCACGCACGCACGCACGCACGCACACACACACTTAAAGTCTATACGATTCCCAAGAGCTCTCTCCATAGAGTATATATATAATAGAGACTGAACTGGCGCGAAGCTCCGCCCCCCCAGCTATTCATGTCAGTGGAAGTTGCTCAGTGGCGTTTTGAAGCACCCGGAAGACTGCCGGAAGTACCGTCTGAGAACGTCTACTTCCGCATTTGACCACCACATTTTGGTGGTCAAATGCGGAAGTGCAACCGAGCGCTCAATGTTAAAGCCCAGCTGCACGGGGTTTCCCGGTCATGAATCCACGGGTCCGCCTGTAGTCCCTCCTCCTACCACTAGGGAGGAGAGCTTCAACGTTGGAAAGCCTGCCTGCCCCCTTGGCTCTCTCTCTACTATGCATCCTGCTGTTTCTCACCACTGTATTTCCTGTTCCTGTCGTCCGCTCAACAGCTCAGTGACTTCCTGTCTGCATCTGTCTTGATAATGGGCGTGACATGCCAAGTTATACAGCGTCCAGCAGATGGCGCTGGAGGTTGTATCATGACCTGAACACGGAGAGAAAGAGAGAGGTTATTTTTTGAGTGGTGCAACCACTCCCTTAGGGAGCTATGTGTGTGGGTGGGTGGGTGCGTCTGAGCACGAAAACAGCATGGTTGTTTTTCACCACCTGTGTGCAACCTAACACACACACAAACACACACAATACTCACACACAAAACATCGGGAGCAATTGGGGGTTCAGAGTCTTGCTCAAGGACACTTCGACACTAACTGTGGGGGGAGCCCGGGTTCGAACTTGGAACCTTGCGGTTGCCATCCGGTCACTCTACCCCTGAGCCACTGCCGACCAACCAACCAGGGCCCAGTATGCAAATATGGGGCGGGACATTGCAAAAATAATCCTAATACTGTTGTTTTCGTTGACTAAAACTAAGACGAAAAATGTTCGTCGACTACCTTTTTCCACTGACGAAAAATATATTAACAATTTCGTCAACAAATGAAAACTAGACTAAAAGGAAGGGACTAGTGGACAAGAGATCCAGTAAGTCATTTTACAGTTGGTTGCTTGCTGAAAATAGCCGATCGCGACATGTTGTGAGCTTGTAGATCGGCTATTTTCAGCAAGTGTAAAAACAGTCATTACGACGGCATCAAGGCCCACCAAAATAAATTTTAGCCGACTACATCAACTGTAGATTTAGTCGACTAAAATCCTATGATATTTAGTCGACTAAAACTAGACTAACACTAAGACATTCCAGGTGACTAAAATGTGACTAAAACTAAATGAAAACTATTCAAGAGACTGACAAAATGTGCTGCCAAAAACAACACTAATATCCACGCAGTGATGCTAGGACCGCTACGCGAGGCTGATCATCACCACCACTGACCTGCAAACATGAAGGTGTCGGCTTCAGCCTGGATCTCTGCATCCGTTAGGCCCACACCCGCATCATCCTGACACGCACGCATACACGCACACACATTTAATCTATTTAGACCTGAGACCAGATTCTACAAATGTCTTCTATAAACCTGACAGTTTTCTGAAAAACCCATGTTTCTATATCAGTGCTTCTCAAACATCATCATGTCAAGGACTCCCAATTGTAATTGGCCGCCGACCCCCATCTGAAAATATGTTGTTCCAGGGACATCCCCAGAAGCAAAGATTTGAGTTAAAAACGTTTGCTCTGAAAGAATATATTCAAAGATTTGCACCACATTTTCACGATTTTTCAAAAATAGCAGACCTACAAGCTCATAGCGCGGCACCGAGTGCCGCGCTATGAGCTTGTAGATCTGCTATTTTTCAATAGCTAAAGTATAACATAATGCTTATAAGACCAAAAGGGGTTCCCGCCCAAAATGGGTTAATCACTTAAACCCCTCTATTCTTGACAAAACAGACTTTTTACTGTTTTTACACATTTATAATCAGAGAGTGCAAAGGTTACAATGTAATCTAGATAGCTATAGTTAGTTAGACAGATGGTTAATTCATAATTTCTAGAAATGTAGTGGGTAAAAAGTACAATAGTTGTCTTTGAAACGTAGTGGAGTAGTTGAAGTCACAAGTATTCAAAAATAATAGCAATACTCAAGTAAAGTACAGATACATGGTTACTGTCCAGACCTCCTACTGTACCTACTGTACCTCCTACTGTACCTCTGCCATCAGCACTATGTCAATGAAATCCTTCTTTCTGTGCGCTGTTGTTGCATGCTCATCTTCTGTCTCTGTCTCCCTCCGGTGGTTGATAATGGCGCGACGCTGCTGGACTATACCCCTGGTGAACCTGCAAAAATAAATGACAAACCAGTGTCCATTTCGTTGAATAAAACTATGGCGAAAACCTTTTCGCCCAGACGAAAAGACCCAGACGAAAACTAAATAAAAACGAAATAAAATCTAAGCTATGATTACGAAAACTAAAGACTAAATATTGACAATTTCACCAACAAACTAGACTAAAATGTTTGGGAAGAATGTAGTGGAGAAGAGATACAGTAGATCGTACATGTTTTACAAGTGTACAATGTGATATAGTATATCATGCATGTTTTACCCGTGAACAATGTCGGCTGCCTTTCTGAATCGTTGTCCCTGCTCAGACCTCCAGTAGATCCAGTCGCAGTGGTGCAGAATCCTCTGGCGCCGTTCGATAATCAGCTCACCGAGCTCCTCTATGGCAGACACATACTCACAGGAAGACCCCTGCTCCGCTCCCTGCACTGGCTCCCGGTCGCTGCCCGCACAGAATACAAAACTCTGATGCTGGCATTCAAAGCAACCAAAGGTATGGCTCCCCCATATCTTGCAAGCATGATTGAACCCTACAAACCCTCCCGCGCACTCAGATCAGATGATTGAACCCTACAAACCCTCCCGCGCACTCAGATCAGATGATTGAACCCTACAAACCCTCCCGCGCACTCAGATCAGATGATTGAACCCTACAAACCCTCCCGCACACTCAGATCAGCCAACGCAGGGAAGCTGGAAGTACCCTCACGTCCCAAACTCTTCTCCCTTCTGGCCCCAAAACTGTGGAATGCACTCCCCGTTGCAATCAGAACTGCAGCATCACTCCCAATCTTCCGCCGTAGTCTGAAAACCCACCTTTTCAGACTCCATCATGGCCCATAGCACTTACCCTACCCCCTTAGATAGCACTTTTTAGACTTAGATAGCATTTGAAACAGACTTATAGACAGCACAATAATTGCATTGTATGTAGTCATAGCACTTCATAGTACATATGTATAGCATAGTATAGTATATATGTATAGTTTATATGTTTAGTGTCATCATATAGATATGTTCTAGTTACGTTCTTAGCTTACGCATGTTTCATGATAAATGCATTTTATATATGTGATGTATCCCCATGCTTTTTGTTCTTGCCTAATGTAAATCGCTCTGGATTAAGAGCGTCTGCTAAATGCCTAAATTGTAAATTGTAAGACCTGCATACACACACATACATACACACACACACACACACACACATACACACATCATGTCAAATCTGTGTCATTGAAATGTTGCTTTAGTTGCAGTGGTGGAAAGTAACTAAGTACTTTTACTTAAGTACTGTACTTAAGTACAATTTTGAGGTATTTGTACTTTACTTGAGTATTTCCAATTTCCAGTACTTTTACTTCTACATCCACTACATCTCAGAGCCAAAATTTGTACTTTTACTCCACTACAATTATTTGAAAACTTTTTTACATTAACCACTTCAACCCTATACAAGCTCACAATGCATTGCGTTGCGACGCAATGGGTAAATTGGGTAGAGCTTGTAGATCTGCTATTTTCAATAGATTTTGTACACATTTTGAACTTGTGAAATGGCACATTCTGCACAATGAGTACTTTTACTTTTAGTACTTTAAGTACATTTTGATGCCGATACTTTTGTACTTTTACTCCAGTACATTTTCAATTCCGTACTTTTACTTGTAACAAAGTAGTTTTAAATTGCAGTATTGGTACTTTTACTTAAGTAAAACAATTGAGTTATTTTTTCCACCACTGTTTAGTTGACATTATGTACGGTTCAACTGTGCACCTTCAACCATCATATGAAGGGTTGGGCATGGCTAACAATCAAGTGCCAATTTGTTCATGATGCTTCATAAATATCACACCTGTGTGAAGAAGTGAGGGGCGCTCTTATCATCTTATCATCATACATACATACATCATCTCATTCCGACCAAGGATCATATATTATAGGATATAACAGAATAGAATCAGTGTCCTTACTCCTCCTGACAGTTGCTGTTGTAGCTAAAGGCACATTTCAGCAAACTGTCCAGGGTCATCAGACTGACGTGATGAAACATCTCCATGTTGTTACTGCCTTCTGCCAGCAGGCGGCGCCACTTAGCCTAGAGAGAGAGAGAGAGAGAGAGAGAGAGAGAGAGAGAGAGAGAGAGAGAGAGAGGGAGAGGGAGAGGGAGAGAGAGAGAGAGAGACAGAGACAGAGAGAGACAGAGACAGAGAGAGACAGAGAGAGACAGAGACAGAGACAGAGAGAGAGAGATTTGTTTTCCCTGCCTGTAATGGTAATGGCATAAGAGGATATGTTTCATGTAACATTCAGGAGGAGTAAACATGAAACATGAAGAGAAGTAAGAAAAGAAAGGAGAAACAAAAGGGAAAAACATTGTTTTCCCTGCCTGTAATTCCATGCCCAAAACAAGGAGGCCAGTTAATATTAATTAATTGGAGGAAGATAACAAGTGTCTATTATCTACAGTCAGTGTTGATCTAAAATCAGATTGAAGAAAACAAAACAAAACAAAACAAAACAAAACAAAACAAAACAAAACAAAACAAAACAAAACAAAACAAAACAAAACAAAACAAAACAAAACAAAACAAAACAAAACAAAACAAAACATGCATTTTGAGGTTAAATGTGAAAGGGGTGGCAGTTGTCAAGCACAAATGGCCCCGTTCACTGTTGCGTGCAGATGGTTGGCACAGTGTTCTCAGTGTTCAGTTACGAAACAGTCTGACCACAGAGGAAGCAGAGAAACGCCAGCATTCCACAAGTAGCCTATCTGATCATCTGATACGTGGCCCTGTGAGTTCTCATCACAGCATTACTTCTAGTTCTAGTTCTAACACGCTCAGAGATTAAAATAGGGTGCATTTTGCATCCCAAAACGCAGTTTATAGGCCTGACCTCGATATTAAAAAAAAAAAATTCTAAATCCTCCAGTTTTCTGAAATAAATATTTTCACGATTTTTCAAAAATAGCAGACCTACAAGCTCGTAGCGCGCCACTCGGTGGCGCGCTACGAGCTTGTAGATCTGCTATTTTTCAATAGCTAAATTATAACATAGAACACCAAAAGGGGTTCCCGTCCAAAATGGGTTAAGGGACGCAATAAAACAACGACCTCTGCATCCACGCAATGCACTACTGTACTACTGTACTGTTTTTTTATTTGATTTTATTTTGCTAGCTTTAGTTATAATAATAATTTTCTTCTTCTGTTTTCTACATGAATACAACCACATTGTAGCCATATAAAATTAAATGGGAGTTAAATGCTGCAATTTGTAAAAATGGCAAAATATGACTCGATGAAGTGGGACTCATAAAATGTCCCTGGGACTCATTCTAAAAGACCATCCCTGCATCCCGGGACTCATTACATTGAAAACCTATTTACATCACTGCATGCTTTTAGCCCAAGAAGACAAAAACCATGACTTTCAAATGTGTAGACAGAGCTTTTACAAAGCTTTAGCTACTGGAAAGGCAAGCTAACATCATGTTTAATAGAAAGGCAGATATACGCTTAGTTATAAAAAAAAAAAATCACACCCGTGTGAACTGAGTGGTGTAAGGTCTTATATAGCCTGATCAGCTGTGGTCTGACGTAATGTCTGACGTAATGAAATCACACCCGGGTGAACTGGGTGACCGTAGCAACCATGCTCATTTTGTCTGCACAGACAGACTAACAAAGCCAGTTGTAGGAGTGGTTTACACCACTCAAAAATAGTGTGTGTGTGTGTGTGTGTGTGTGTGTGTGTGTGTGTGTGTGTGTGTGTGTGTGTGTGTGTGTGTGTGTGTGTGTGTGTGTGTGTGTGTGTGTGTGTGTGTGTGTGTTGATGTGTTCTTGTCCTACTATTCATGCAAGACCACTAAAGAGATTTTAGACATACAGTTAAGGCTCATTCATAGTCTGGATTTTCGGTGGTGAGGTGACCACCAAACTACAACATGACGTCACGAGCCGCGGTGAAGAGCAAACCACCAACTCCCCAGCCCTTAAGGCTCATTCATAGTCTGGATTTTCGGTGGTGAGGTGACCACCGCTCCGGTGGTGAGGTGACCACCGCTCCGGTGGTGAGGTGACCACCGCTCCGGTGGTGAGGTGACCACCGGAGCTGAAATAACGTTGTGCGGTGGTGACGAGTAGAAACAGAGAGAAGGGCTGGGGCGGTGGCGGTGGCGGTGGTTTGCTCTTCACCGCGGCTCAGTGACGTCATGTTGTAGTTCAGTGGTCACCTCACCACCGAAAATCCAGACTATGAATGAGCCCTTAATCTCTCTGTTTTTACTCACCACCGCTCAACGTTATTTCAGCTCCGGTGGTCAGCTCACCACCGGAGCGGTGGTCACCTCACCACCGGAGCGGTGGTCACCTCACCACCGCAGCGGTGGTCACCACACCACCGGAGCGGTGGTCACCACACCACCGGAGCGGTGGTCACCTCACCACCGCAGCGGTGGTCACCACACCACCGGAGTGGTGGTCACCTCACCACCGGAGCAGTGGTCACCTCACCACCGAAACTCCAGACTATGAATGAGCCTTCATAAGTCATCAAATTGCAGACATTATGTTGCATTGTCAAAAATGGAAAGAAAAGGTACAGTCAGCAACGGTTAGTATAGGGTTAGCTGTTAGTGCTCTCAATTACACTTCATGCGCGTTCATGTGTGTGAGTGCATGCGTGCACTCGACGTGCACGTGTATGTGTGTGTGTGTGTGTATGTGTCTTACATGCAGTGTGTTAGTGGAGGTGTTAAACACAGTGGTGTAGTTCTTCAGTGTGTGTGTGTGTGTGTGTATGTCTTACATGCAGTGTGTTAGTGGAGGTGTTAAACACAGTGGTGTAGTTCTTCAGTGTGTGTATGTGTGTATGTGTCTTACATGCAGTGTGTTAGTGGAGGTGTTAAACACAGTGGTGTAGTTCTTCAGTGTGTGTGTGTGTGTGTATGTGTCTTACATGCAGTGTGTTAGTGGAGGTGTTAAACACAGTGGTGTAGTTCTTCAGTGTGTGTGTGTGTGTGTATGTGTCTTACATGCAGTGTGTTAGTGGAGGTGTTAAACACAGTGGTGTAGTTCTTCAGAACGTCTTCAGAACGTGTATGTGTGTGTGTGTGTGTGTGTGTGTGTGTCTTACATGCAGTGTGTTAGTGGAGGTGTTAAACACAGTGCTGTAGTTCTTCAGTGTGTGTGTGTGTGTGTATGTGTCTTACATGCAGTGTGTTAGTGGAGGTGTTAAACACAGTGGTGTAGTTCTTCAGTGTGTGTATGTGTGTATGTGTCTTACATGCAGTGTGTTAGTGGAGGTGTTAAACACAGTGGTGTAGTTCTTCAGAACGTCTTCAGAACGTGTATGTGTGTGTGTGTGTGTGTGTGTGTGTGTCTTACATGCAGTGTGTTAGTGGAGGTGTTAAACACAGTGCTGTAGTTCTTCAGAACGTGTATGTGTGTGTGTGTATGTGTCTTACATGCAGTGTGTTAGTGGAGGTGTTAAACACAGTGGTGTAGTTCTTCAGTGTGTGTGTGTGTGTGTATGTGTCTTACATGCAGTGTGTTAGTGGAGGTGTTAAACACAGTGGTGTAGTTCTTCAGAACGTCAAAATGGAACGCCGGCGTTAACAGACGTCTCCTACGAGACCACTCCTCTCCGTTGCTTAGCAACAGACTCTGTCCTGGAAGAGGCCGTTTAATAGAGATCAGATTCTAAAAATGTCTTCTACATCCTGACAGTTTTCTGAAAAAGCTATGTTTCTATGTCAGTCGTTCACATTTTCATGTCAAGGACCCCCAAAAATATATGTAATTGGCCGCCGGCCCCCATCTGAAAATATGTTGTTCCAGGGACCCCCCCCCCCCCCCCCCCCCCCCAGAAGCAAAGATTTGAGTTAAAAACGTTGTCTGAAAGAATATATATTCAAACATTTGGGCCACATTTTCACGAATTTTCAGAAATAGCAGACCTACAAGCTCGTAGCGCGGCACTCGGTGCCGCGCTATGAGCTTGTAGATCTGCTATTTTCCAATAGCTAAAGTATAACATAATGCTTAAAACACCAAAAGGGGTTCCCGCCCAAAATGGATTTTTCAGATGGGGTGCCACGGTGGACCCCCATCTGAAGAAAGATATTTCAAAACATTTCAAAAATATTTTCATGCAACGGACCCGGACGGACCCCAATACAGATTTGTCTTGTTATAATACTGTATATTATATATATGTTTTTAAATCGACGAACTACCATTCCCTATGGAGACACAAAGGGCTGTATTTTGCGTGTCTTAAGTACCAGGTCTTATTACTTATAACTTAAGACCTGGAGGCGTGATCAATGCCATTTGGCTATTCTGAGTGGCCAAAGAGCATTGACCACGCCTCCAGGTCTTAAGTTAAGTAATACGACCTGGTACTTAAGACACGCAAAATACAGCCCAAAGAGTCTCCTCAAATTATTGGCTTAAGAATGTGAAGAAAACAAAAAACAAAATATCCATGAATTCAAGTCTCCATGGGGTGAGTACCAGTAATCGATTAGGAAGATTTTGGGGGTGTACTATCCCTTTAACCACTTAAACCCTATACTTAGTAGAAGGGGGTTCCTCAGGGCTCTACACTAGTAATGCCAGTGTTTCCCTCTAGTAAACAGCCGATCTACAAGCTTGCATTGCGGTGCAAAACTAGAGATTGGCTGTTCCTGTGATCATGAACTCACCGAGCCACGGGCGCAGGAAGCCATAAAACAACTCGTCCTTCACAGTAATGGAGGCTGCGTGAAGCAAAGGGACGATGGAAGGGGAGAGATAACAGAAATAACATTAATCAGTGTATTTATGTGAACATCTGTGTACACTGTGTTGTGTGTGTGTTAGGGCATTAAGCAACTAGTCGACTAGTTTACTAGTCGACTAGTTTACTAGTCGACTAGTAAATCCACTAGTCGACCTTGTTGGTACTAGTTGACTAGTTGATAAGAAAAATAAATGTTTTTGTAGGCCTCAAGATCAGGTAGATTATAGTTATAGTCACCAATGTACAGTTTTTAAATGTACAAATATATATATATATATTTTTACATATAGGTAGTTAAACAACTAGTCGACTAGTCGACTAGTAAACTAGGCAACTAGTCAACTAGTAAAAATGACTAGAAGTGAATGTGTGTGTGTGTGTGTGTGTGTGTGTGTGTGTGTGTGTGTGTGCGTGCGTGCGTGCGTGCGTGCGTGCGTGCGTGCGTGCGTGCGTGCGTGCGTGCGTGTGCACTCATACCCGAGGCCATCAGCAGGGGCTTGGTGAAGTCAGGGTGGAACACTCGGACCATGTGGTAGAACGGACCCAGGAACCAGGAGCACGAGTGTCTGTACGTCTCCACCAGAGCATCCACCTCCTGGAGACCCTCCTCTGTGTTCTTCATCTGTCATGCACACACACGCACGCACGCACGCACGCACGCACGCACGCACGCACGCACCCACACACGCACGCACGCACGCAACGCACGCACGCACGCACCCACGCACGCACGCACGCACGCACGCACGCACGCACGCACGCACGCACGCACGCACGCACGCACGCGACAAAATGGCGTCAATAAGGACAATGTGAGGACAGTGTTGCAACATAATCCTGTTTCTAATGTTCTGTGGAAACAGAGTCACAGTCATGTGTCAAGATTCTGTGTGAAACACATTTCACTCGAAAATACTGCAAGTGCGTTATGAAAGGATGTGTGTGTGTGTGTGTGTGTGTGTGTGTGTGTGTGTGTGTGTGTGTGTGTGTGTGTGTGTGTGTGTGTGTGTGTGTGTGTGTGTGTGTGTGGTGCGTGCGTGCATGCTAGTCACCTGTCCCAGGTGTCCGAGCAGCCAGGAGTGTGTGGGGGGGGTGCTGAAACAGGACAGCCTGTGGGTGAACCAGGCGTGCCGGGCCAACAGCCGGGCCACACAGAGGACCAGCGCACACAGCAGGCCCGCAGCCAGCACACCCACCACCTGCACAGAACGGTCCATGTTTCACAGCACATTTTCATTTAGTTTTAGTCTTTTGAATACATTTCCATTTAGTTAGTAGACACATTTTACTCATCTGAAATGTTTTCGTGTTAGTCTATTTTTCTTTTTTTTAAGTTTTTTTTTTGTGGCTTTCGCCTTTATTTTTTATTTATTTTTTTAGTCGACTACGGTACATACACAGATTTTAGTTGACTAAAATTTTATTTTCGTATAATGGCTGATTTTAGACTTTGTTGCATGCTGAAAATAGGGTGAGCTTGTAGATCTGCTATTTTCAGCATCAACCAAGCATGAAATGACTTGTCTTTTAGTTCTACCGGATCTCTTGTCCACTATTTTTTTTTTGTTGACGAAATCCTCAAGATAGGGTGAGAAGTTCAGTCACACGAGAGAGACTCGGAGTAGAACCGCTGCTCCTTCGCCTGGAAAGGAGTCAGCTGAGGTGGTTCGGGCATCTGGTTAGGATGCCTCTCGGGCGCCTCCCTAGGGAGGTCCTCGACACACGTCCCACTGGGAGGAGACCCCGGGGCAGACCAAGGATCACGTCCCACTGGGAGGAGACCCGGGGGCAGACCAAGGCGCAGTTGGGAGGAAACACATCGACTCACTGGCCTTGGAACGTCTCGGGATCCCCCAGGAGGAAGTCACTAATGTTGCTCTGGAGAGGGAAGTCTGGAGCACTCTGGTGGAGCTGTTGCCTCCGCGACCCGACTACGGATAAGCGGTTGAAGATGGATGGATGGATGGATCATAGCTTAGTTTTTATTTTGTTTTCCTCAGTGAAAAAAGGTAGTTTTTCGTCATAGCTTTAGTGGACAAAATACTAACCTGAGAGAGGCAGGCAGCCTGCAGGAGGGAGCTGGGAAGCATCAGGGAGGAGAGGAGACCCCCGAACCCTCCTAAGAGGTTGATCTTCATAGGGATGGAGGAGAGAAACAGACAGTTAGAATGAGGAGGAGAGGAGACCCCCGAACCCTCCTAAGAGGTTGATCTTCATAGGGATGGAGGAGACAGACAGACAGTTAGAATGAGGAGGAGAGGAGACCCCCGAACCCTCCTAAGAGGTTGATCTTCATAGGGATGGAGGAGACAGACAGACAGTTAGAATGAGGAGGAGAGGAGACCCCCGAACCCTCCTAAGAGGTTGATCTTCATAGGGATGGAGGAGACAGACAGACAGTTAGAATGAGGAGGAGAGGAGACCCCCGAACCCTCCTAAGAGGTTGATCTTCATAGGGATGGAGGAGACAGACAGACAGTTAGAATGAGGAGGAGAGGAGACCCCCGAACCCTCCTAAGAGGTTGATCTTCATAGGGATGGAGGAGACAGACAGACAGTTAGAATGAGGAGGAGAGGAGACCCCCGAACCCTCCTAAGAGGTTGATCTTCATAGGGATGGAGGAGACAGACAGACAGTTAGAATGAGGAGGAGAGGAGACCCCCGAACCCTCCTAAGAGGTTGATCTTCATAGGGATGGAGGAGACAGACAGACAGTTAGAATGAGGAGGAGAGGAGACCCCCGAACCCTCCTAAGAGGTTGATCTTCATAGGGATGGAGGAGACAGACAGACAGTTAGAATGAGGAGGAGAGGAGACCCCCGAACCCTCCTAAGAGGTTGATCTTCATAGGGATGGAGGAGACAGACAGACAGTTAGAATGAGGAGGAGAGGAGACCCCCGAACCCTCCTAAGAGGTTGATCTTCATAGGGATGGAGGAGACAGACAGACAGTTAGAATGAGGAGGAGAGGAGACCCCCGAACCCTCCTAAGAGGTTGATCTTCATAGGGATGGAGGAGACAGACAGACAGTTAGAATGAGGAGGAGAGGAGACCCCCGAACCCTCCTAAGAGGTTGATCTTCATAGGGATGGAGGAGACAGACAGACAGTTAGAATGAGGAGGAGAGGAGACCCCCGAACCCTCCTAAGATGTTGATCTTCATAGGGATGGAGGAGACAGACAGACAGTTAGAATGAGGAGGAGAGGAGACCCCCGAACCCTCCTAAGAGGTTGATCTTCATAGGGATGGAGGAGACAGACAGACAGTTAGAATGAGGAGGAGAGGAGACCCCCGAACCCTCCTAAGAGGTTGATCTTCATAGGGATGGAGGAGACAGACAGACAGTTAGAATGAGGAGGAGAGGAGACCCCCGAACCCTCCTAAGAGGTTGATCTTCATAGGGATGGAGGAGACAGACAGACAGTTAGAATGAGGAGGAGAGGAGACCCCCGAACCCTCCTAAGAGGTTGATCTTCATAGGGATGGAGGAGACAGACAGACAGTTAGAATGAGGAGGAGAGGAGACCCCCGAACCCTCCTAAGAGGTTGATCTTCATAGGGATGGAGGAGACAGACAGACAGTTAGAATGAGGAGGAGAGGAGACCCCCGAACCCTCCTAAGAGGTTGATCTTCATAGGGATAGAGGAGACAGACAGACAGTTAGAATGAGGAGGAGAGGAGACCCCCGCACCCTCCTAAGAGGTTGATCTTCATAGGGATGGAGGAGACAGACAGACAGTTAGAATGAGGAGGAGAGGAGACCCCCGCACCCTCCTAAGAGGTTGATCTTCATAGGGATGGAGGAGACAGACAGACAGTTAGAATGAGGAGGAGAGGAGACCCCCGGACCCTCCTAAGAGGTTGATCTTCATAGGGATGGAGGAGACAGACAGACAGTTAGAATGAGGAGGAGAGGAGACCCCCGAACCCTCCTAAGAGGTTGATCTTCATAGGGATGGAGGAGACAGACAGACAGTTAGAATGAGGAGGAGAGGAGACCCCCGAACCCTCCTAAGAGGTTGATCTTCATAGGGATGGAGGAGACAGACAGACAGTTAGAATGAGGAGGAGAGGAGACCCCCGAACCCTCCTAAGAGGTTGATCTTCATAGGGATGGAGGAGACAGACAGACAGACAGTTAGAATGAGGAGGAGAGGAGACCCCCGAACCCTCCTAAGAGGTTGATCTTCATAGGGATGGAGGAGACAGACAGACAGACAGTTAGAATGACACAATTGGAACAGCAATTTAATTAAGACTTATTTTCTCAATTCCAGCCCAAAAGTATTCGTGTTCAACCCATTTTGGATTAGTAGCATTATAGAATATAGGCTACGGATTGATTAAGAAAAGCTACAGCTGTGTACAGATAGTCAGATATGTCAACTCCTCCGAAACCATGCAGTTCAAATAGTCAAATCATAGTTGCAAAATATGCAAAGAATGTGTGTGTGTGTGTGTGTGTGTGTGTGTGTGTGTGTGTGTGTGTGTGTGTGTGTGTGTGTGTGTTTGTGTGCGTGTAGTTCTTGTTTAGAGAGAGATAGAGGGAGAGAGAGGTTATGCAATGTAAGGTAGTTTACAGTTGGTTGGAAGTACCGCAGGTGAGGGTGCAGTCAGTAATGACCGGGAAACCTTTTAGTTCTGAACAAACATCCAATGTGAGTCAATAGGTGTTGGTGCCTAAACCCTTCTAAGCCTTCTTTTTACTTTTACAAAATACATTAACCACAAAATAACACACATTATCAACTGAGAAACATTAAGGCCTGAATGTTAGAAATCAACAATGCAAGTCACTGAAGAAATTGTTATTTCAGGCTACATTTACCAACACTGTGCTTAATTTCTGTTCATTGGATGGGCTGTTAGTTATATTTCTGGGCAGAAAAGTCTTAATTAAATTGCTGTTCCAATTGTATCATAACTGTCTGTTAATTAAATACATGTTTAATAAACAGATTACATAAACAAAGCCATTTTTACTAACCATGTTTAGTTTAGTTGAACTTAGGCAGTCACAACTTCTTCATAACGTTGGATGATGTCTCAACTCTTTCTCTCTTGCGTTGGTTTTCCTCTCTTATAGCTAGGTTTTATAGGCACTATTCTCAGCCTGTGGGCGGCGCCATTGCAGCTTCTCTTTGCCAGGTCCGCCTCTCTCTCTCTCTCTCTCTATCTCTCTCTCTCTATCTCTCTCTCTCTCTCTCTCTATCTCTCTCTCTGTCTCTCTATCTCTCTGTCTCTGTCTCTCTCTCTCTCTCTCTCTCT
Source organism: Electrona antarctica (assembly GCF_951216825.1). Lineage (NCBI taxonomy): Eukaryota > Metazoa > Chordata > Actinopteri > Myctophiformes > Myctophidae > Electrona > Electrona antarctica. The sequence goes on from NC_136794.1 coordinate 48,130,925, forward strand.
CCCCCAAACCTTACTAGACTCCATCATTCTCTCAGTCCAGTGTCAGAAAAGGCTTTCATCCTCATTTAAAAAGGTCTAATTCTGTCCCCCACCGCCCCCCCCCCCCCCCTTTTTCCCCTCACTGTATATGTTTATTTTCCCTTTTTACCTCCATTATGATGAATTCCTGTACTGTTCTTTGTCTATATAGAAGTGTCTATTTGTACGTCTCTAAATGTTTTGATGAATTGAACATGGTGGACCCTGTTGTAAACAAGTGTAATGCTTAATTGGGTCGTCCACTCACAGTTAACAGCCTTTGTATTGAGTTTGTGCTTGAAATGTACTGTAATTCTGCAAACTGTTAATACAATTTTCAATCAATCAATCAATCAGTCCCGATAATCAATCAAACTTTATTGACAGCCGTAGCCAATAGAAGACAAACAACAATTAAAAACATACAAAACAGTTACAAATAAATACAGGGGTTCATAAAACTCGAAAAAGAAAATAAATCTATAAGAGGCACTCATACCAATGTTTCCACATCAAAGAGCGGTATCTAACAGTGTTAAACTCGTCCTTCACAGTAATGGAGGCTGCGTGAAGCAAAGGGACGATGGAAGGGGAGAGATAACAGAAATAACATGAATCAGTGTCTTTATGTGAACATCTGTGTGTGTGTGTGTGTGTGTGTGTGTGTGTGTGTGTGTGTGTGTGTGTGTTAGGGCATTAAGCAACTATAGTCGACTAGTTGACTAGACTAGTTTACTAGTCGACTAGTAAATCCACTAGTTGACCTTGTTGGTACTAGTTGACTCCCGATTTTGTAGGCCTCAAGATCAGGTAGATTATAGTTATAGTCCTACTGTACTGTACTGTACGCACATGTATGTACTGTACGTACTAATGTAACGTTTTTAAATGTACAAATATATATATATATATATATATATTTACATATAGGTAGTTAAATCACTAGTCGACTAGTAAACTAGGCAACTAGTAAAAATGACTAGGAGTGTGTGTGTGTGTGTGTGTGTGTGTGTGTGTGTGTGTGTGTGTGTGTGCGTGCGTGCGTGCGTGCGTGCGTGCGTGTGCACTCATACCCGAGGCCATCAGCAGGGGCTTGGTGAAGTCGGGGTGGAACACTCGGACCATGTGGTAGAACGGACCCAGGAACCAGGAGCACGAGTGTCTGTACGTCTCCACCAGAGCATCCACCTCCTGGAGACCCTCCTCTGTGTTCTTCATCTGTCATGAACACGCACGCACCCACGCACGCACCCACGCACGCACGCACGCACGCAACGCACGCACGCACGCAAGCACCCGCGCACGCACGCATGCAACGCACGCACGCAGCGCACGCACGCACGCAACGCACGCACGCACGCACGCACCCACGCACGCAGCGCACGCACGCACGCAACGCACGCACGCACGCACCCACGCACGCACGCACGCATGCAACGCACGCACGCACGCACCCACGCACGCACGCACGCATACAACGCACGCACGCACGCAAGCACCCGCGCACGCACGCATGCACGCACGCACGCACGCACGCATGCAACGCACGCACGCACGCATGCAACGCACGCACGCAAGCACACACGCACGCACGCACGCGCGCACGCACGCGCGCACGCACGCACGCGACAAGATGGGGGTCAATAATTACATGTGAGGACAGTGTTGCAACAGAATCCTGTTTCTAATGTTCTGTGGAAACAGAGTCACAGTCATGTGTCAAGATTCTGTGTGAAACACATTTCACTCGAAAATACTGCAAGTGCGTTATGAAAGGGTGTGTGTGTGTGTGTGTGTGTGTGTGTGTGTGTGTGTGTGTGTGTGTGTGTGTGTGTGTGTGTGTGTGTGTGTGTGTGCACCGTTTTGGTTGCCCAGATTTCCATAGTGCCCACAGTTCTTTGGTGTTGCAGTTTTGCTGCCCACTTTTCTGGTTTGTGTGTGTGTCCCAGCAGCCAGGAGTGTGTGGGGGGGGTGCTGAAACAGGACCCGGCGTGCCGGGCCAACAGCCGGGCCACACAGAGGACCAGCGCACACAGCAGGCCCGCCGCCAGCACACCCACCACCTGCACAGAACGGTCCATGTTTCACAGCACATTTTGATTTAGTTTAACAGTACGTTTTAACAGCAGGAGACCTTAGAGACCAACGGCGAGTGTCGCTTGAATTTCATTGGCTATCGCCCAATCGCCGGGCGACGTCGCCCAAAAGATGAATTATTTTTATCTTTTCGGCCGACGTTCCTCCGCCCACTTTTCGACCATCGCCTGTTCGCCTGCTATCGCCTCTATCGCCAGTAGTTGCCTGTAGGGTCCCGTTGACAAATAACGCACTTCCGGAAAATGTGTCTGGCTGTCGCCCGCTGTTAAAACGTAGGGTCAGTTTTTTTAATACATTTCCATTTCCGTTTTAGACACATTTTAGTCATCCGACATGTTTTCGTGTTAGTCTAGTTTTAGTCGACTACGGTACATACACAGATTTTAGTTGACTAAAATTTAATTTTCGTATAATGGCTGATTTTAGACTTTGTTGCATGCTGAAAATAGGGTGAGCTTGTAGATCTGCTATTTTCAGCATCAACCAAGCATGAAATGACTACCGGATCTCTTGTCCACTAGCCCCTCCCTAACATTTTTGTCAGTGAAAAAAGGTAGTTTTTCGTCCTAGCTTTAGTCGACAAAATGAAACCACTAACCTGAGAGAGGCAGGCAGCCTGCAGGAGGGAGCTGGGAAGCAGCAGAGAGGAGAGGAGACCCCCGAACCCTCCTAAGAGGTTGATCTTCATAGGGATGGAGGAGAGAAACAGACAGTTAGAATGAGGAGGAGAGGAGACCCCCGAACCCTCCTAAGAGGTTGATCTTCATAGGGATGGAGGAGACAGACAGTTAGAATGAGGAGGAGAGGAGACCCCCGGACCCTCCTAAGAGGTTGATCTTCATAGGGATGGAGGAGACAGACAGACAGTTAGAATGAGGAGGAGAGGAGACCCCCGAACCCTCCTAAGAGGTTGATCTTCATAGGGATGGAGGAGACAGACAGACAGTTAGAATGAGGAGGAGAGGAGACCCCCGAACCCTCCTAAGAGGTTGATCTTCATAGGGATGGAGGAGACAGACAGACAGTTAGAATGAGGAGGAGAGGAGACCCCCGAACCCTCCTAAGAGGTTGATCTTCATAGGGATGGAGGAGACAGACAGTTAGAATGAGGAGGAGAGGAGACCCCCGGACCCTCCTAAGAGGTTGATCTTCATAGGGATGGAGGAGACAGACAGACAGTTAGAATGAGGAGGAGAGGAGACCCCCGAACCCTCCTAAGAGGTTGATCTTCATAGGGATGGAGGAGACAGACAGACAGTTAGAATGAGGAGGAGAGGAGACCCCCGAACCCTCCTAAGAGGTTGATCTTCATAGGGATGGAGGAGACAGACAGACAGTTAGAATGAGGAGGAGAGGAGACCCCCGAACCCTCCTAAGAGGTTGATCTTCATAGGGATGGAGGAGACAGACAGTTAGAATGAGGAGGAGAGGAGACCCCCGAACCCTCCTAAGAGGTTGATCTTCATAGGGATGGAGGAGACAGACAGACAGTTAGAATGAGGAGGAGAGGAGACCCCCGAACCCTCCTAAGAGGTTGATCTTCATAGGGATGGAGGAGACAGACAGACAGTTAGAATGATACAATTGGAACAGCAATTTAATTAAGACTTTTCTCAATTCCAGGTGTTTAATTTAACCCATCCAATTAACAGAAATTAAAGCACGTTGTAAATGTAGCCTGAAATAACTATTTCCTCAGAGACTTGCATTGTTGATTTCTAACATGGCCTTGTATTGTTGATTTCTAACATGGCCTTGCTGTGCCTGTTTCTAACATGGCCTTGTATTGTTGATTTCTAACATGGCCTTGCTGTGCCTGTTTCTAACATGGCCTTGCTGTGCCTGTTTCTAACATGGCCTTGCTGTGCCCGTTTCTAACATGGCCTTGCTGTGCCTGTTTCTAACATGGCCTTGCTGTGCCTGTTTCTAACATGGCCTTGCTGTGCCTGTTTCTAACATGGCCTTGCTGTGCCTGTTTCTAACAT
>NC_136794.1:48140024-48275024 GCF_951216825.1 Electrona antarctica
ACCATGTATGAGGTCACATCTTGAAGCTTTGCTCTGAAGTACTGGTCACATTCAACGTAGGAGGCCAAGTTGCCAACGTCGAAACGCCCACATATCTCTTGAACGTACACCGGTTGCCTGAAATCAAACAACAGCAAAACTCATGTCTCAAACAACTGAAACAAGACACGCTTTTAATTAATAGGCAAAAATATAGTTTTTATTTGTTTTCTTGAGTGTCTTGCATTTTGTCTTGTATTTTAGGTCATTACTTTATATTTATATGTACTCGTTTTGTTTTGTTGCCTGTTCTCTGTTTGTTTGGGGACTACAGATGGAAATGAGCATTCCTTGCAAAATCCCACATAAATTATATACATTGCATTGAACGTGTAGTGTTCATTAATGGACAGGTTCCAGAAGTGTAGAATAGATATTAAGGTAAACAAACATCTCACCTTGGAATGAGCCAAGATACAAAGTTCCCTGGAGCATCTTTCCGTTCTATAGGAGCTTCCTGTATGACAGTCAAACAAATCTATTCAAATTACGTGGCATCTAAATGTGTTTTCTTTGATTTATTTTCTCTTTTAAACTTATAGAACGCATCCTTATTCAGGGCATGACATAATAAGCAAATGTATTTGGTGTAGAGGGGAAAACAAGATGGCCGCTAACAAAATACAGACGTGGGTGTGTAAAGGCTCATACATTTTTTTCGGTGGTGAGGTGACCACCGAACTACAACATGACGTCACGAGCCGCGGTGAAGAGCAAACCACCGCCACCGCCCCAGCCCTTCTCTCTGTTTTTACTCACCACCGCTCAATGTTATTTCAGCTCCGGTGGTCACCTCACCACCGGAGCGGTGGTCACCTCACCACCGGAGCGGTGGTCACCTCACCACCGGAGCGGTGGCCACCTCACCACCGGAGCGGTGGTCACCTCACCACCGGAGCGGTGGTCACCTCACCACCGGAGCGGTGGCCACCTCACCACCGGAGCGGTGGTCACCTCACCACCGGAGCGGTGGCCACCTCACCACCGGAGCGGTGGTCACCTCACCACCGGAGCGGTGGTCACCTCACCACCGGAGCGGTGGTCACCTCACCACCGGAGCGGTGGCCACCTCACCACCGGAGCGGTGGTCACCTCACCACCGGAGCGGTGGCCACCTCACCACCGGAGCGGTGGCCACCTCACCACCGGAGCGGTGGTCACCTCACCACCGGAGCGGTGGTCACCTCACCACCACCGAAAATCCAGACTATGTATGAGCCTTAATGCACATGCCATGAGGTGTTAGCTAGCCAACTGGGGTGGATATTTTAGCTCTGTGAATGTAAGGATGCTCATAGCGCGCCACCGAGTGGCGCGCTATGAGCTTGTAGATCTGCTATTTTTGAAAAGGCGTGAAAATGTGACACAAGTCTTTGAATATATATTCTTTCAGAGTTTCAGTTTTTAACTCAAATCTTTGCTTCTGGGTTCCTGGAACAACATATTTTCAGATGGGGGTCGGAGGCCAATTACATACAATGTTTGGAGTCCTTGACATGAAATATGTTGAGCACCACTGACATAGAAACATAGGTTTTTCAGAAAAACTGTCATTATTTCGAAGAGATTTTTAAATGGGTTAAAGGCTCCGTTAAAACGGCAGGCCAATCACCTGTTCCATGGATGACAATCACATTCAAACACTGACGAATGGCAACTTACCCTCATTTCTTCTAGAAAGGTGTCTAACTGTGGAAGGCTTCTCTTGGAGAACACATAGAAACAGGGACACTGAGGACAAAGGGACAGTTTCTTGGTTTGTTACCAGAGCTTTCATCCAGACATGATTGATTGATTGATTGATTGATTGATTGATTGATTGATTGATTTCCCATTAGAGAATTCTGACTGATAAGCATCTCTCAAAAATACAGTCTCTATTGGCAATGCTAATCTCACAAAGACATTCATTTACAGCAGGGGTTTTCAACAGGTGGTCCGTGGACCACTGGTGGTCCGTGAAGGTATTGCATGTGGTCCCTGACCATGCATTTAGTGATGTAGCACATTCCAAGTGAAAAGTCTGTATTTTCTTCCACAGAACAGTGCACTAAACCTTTTGTGCACTGTTCTGTGGAAGTGTGTCAATGTTATCAGAATTACTGGGAAGTCTGAGGTTAATAAATTCCACAGAAAAGGGAGATAGAATCTCAAGAAGGGTGAAGTGGTGAAGGGTGAAGCTTGGAAATGTGCCCATATAATCATGTCACCATGTGCTATATCTTTGCCATTTTTACTATTATTACTATTATTAAAATAGTTCAAATAGCCAACAAGCTCATAATGTGTGGATGTAGATCGGCTGGTTGAACTATTTTAAAATATTTTTCAAGATAGTAAAATATGGCAAAAAGGTTTAGGGATAAAGTTTAAGGCATGCCCAAGATAGGGCCACATGTGTCAGTACTGTACATCAGTTAAGTCCGTGGACCATCGTTTTAGAAACAGCATTCCATAGCAAGTGTTACGAAAGCACTAATCTTAGCCCATATCCCCACCCAACACAACAGTGGACCCCAGGTTGATCATGGTGGTGGTCTCTGGTTCACAATCAGTTGAAAACCCCTGATTTACAGCAATACTATATACCAGTGGTTCCCAAACATTTTAGCTCAAAACCCAAAAGAGAAATTAGATGTTTGCCCGGGACCCAAACCCACAACGTGGGACCCAAACCCACAACGTGGGACCCAAACCCACAACGTGGGACCCAAACCCACAACGTGCCCCTATTTTCGGCATGTCATTATAGGCCAAAAACGATCAAATATTTACAAAATGTGTTCTAGAATATCGTTTCAGCATGTACTGTACGTAGATGTGTTAGAAGAGGGCTTACTGCTCTCCTAGACGCGGTGTCTGTAGGAAGTGGTTTCTCCTTCATGCAGATCGCCCTCAGGTCTTCATCCACTTCCAGGATCCCATATTTATGAGTCTCTGTGTGGCGAAAAAGACAAAACATAACATCTCCTGTAAACCATTGGTTCTCTGTGTGGAGAGAGTACAGCATTGGTTCTGTGTGTGGAGAGAGTACAGCATTGGTTCTCTGTGTGGAGAGAGTACAGCATTGGTTCTCTGTGTGGAGAGAGTACAGCATTGGTTCTCTGTGTGGAGAGAGTACAGCATTGGTTCTCTGTGTGGAGAGAGTACAGCATTGGTTCTCTGTGTGGAGAGAGTACAGCATTGGTTCTCTGTGTGGAGAGAGAGTACAGCATTGGTTCTCTGTGTGGAGAGAGTACAGCATTGGTTCTCTGTGTGGAGAGAGTACAGCATTGGTTCTCTGTGTGGAGAGAGTACAGCATTGGTTCTCTGTGTGGAGAGAGAGTACAGCATTGGTTCTCTGTGTGGAGAGAGAGTACAGCATTGGTTCTCTGTGTGGAGAGAGAGTGCAGCATTGGTTCTCTGTGTGGAGAGAGAGTGCAGCATTGGTTCTCTGTGTGGAGAGAGAGTGCAGCATTGGTTCTCTGTGTGGAGAGAGAGTGCAGCATTGGTTCTCTGTGTGGAGAGAGAGTGCAGCATTGGTTCTCTGTGTGGAGAGAGAGTACAGCATTGGTTCTCTGTGTGGAGAGAGAGTACAGCATTGGTTCTCTGTGTGGAGAGAGAGTGCAGCATTGGTTCTGTGTGTGGAGAGAGAGTACAGCATTGGTTCTGTGTGTGGAGAGAGAGTACAGCATTGGTTCTCTGTGTGGAGAGAGAGTACAGCATTGGTTCTGTGTGGGGAGAGAGTACAGCATTGGTTCTGTGTGGGGAGAGAACATCATTGGTTCTGTGTGGGGAGAGAACATCATTGGTTCTGTGTGGGGAGAGAGTACAGCATTGGTTCTGTGTGGGGAGAGAGTACAGCATTGGTTCTGTGTGGGGAGAGAGTACAGCATTGGTTCTGTGTGTGGAGAGAGTACATCATTGGTTCTGTGTGGGGAGAGAACATCATTGGTTCTGTGTGGGGAGAGAACATCATTGGTTCTGTGTGGGGAGAGAGTACAGCATTGGTTCTGTGTGGGGAGAGAGTACAGCATTGGTTCTGTGTGGGGAGAGAGTACATCATTGGTTCTGTGTGGGGAGAGAGCACACCATTGGTTCTGTGTGGGGAGAGAGCACACCATTGGTTCTGTGTGGGGAGAGAGCACACCATTGGTTCTGTGTGGGGAGAGAGACAGATGTAGATTTTAGAAAATATTTTAAATACTGGGTCACTGGGAGCTGACCAGTACAACCACAGTCTCCCACTGTGGTCACTGGGAGCTGACCAGTACAACCACAGTCTTCTACTGTCGGTCACTGGGAGCTGACCAGTACAACCACAGTCTCCCACTGTGGTCACTGGGAGCTGACCAGTACAACCACAGTCTTCTACTGTCGGTCACTGGGAGCTGACCAGTACAACCACAGTCTTCTACTGTCGGTCACTGGAAGCTGGCAAGTACAACCACAGTCTCCCACTGTGGTCACTGGGAGCTGACCAGTACAACCACAGTCTTCTACTGTCGGTCACTGGGAGCTGACCAGTACAACCACAGTCTCCCACTGTGGTCACTGGGAGCTGACCAGTACAACCACAGTCTTCTACTGTCGGTCACTGGGAGCTGACCAGTACAACCACAGTCTTCTACTGTCGGTCACTGGGAGCTGACCAGTACAACCACAGTCTCCCACTGTGGTCACTGGGAGCTGACCAGTACAACCACAGTCTTCTACTGTCGGTCACTGGGAGCTGACCAGTACAACCACAGTCTTGTACTGTCGGTCACTGGGAGCTGACCAGTACAACCACAGTCTCCCACTGTGGTCACTGGGAGCTGACCAGTACAACCACAGTCTTGTACTGTCGCTCGCTGGGAGCTGACCAGTACAACCACAGTCTCCCACTGTGGTCACTGGGAGCTGACCAGTACAACCACAGTCTTCTACTGTCGGTCACTGGGAGCTGACCAGTACAACCACAGTCTTCTACTGTCGGTCGCTGGGAGCTGACCAGTACAACCACAGTCTCCCACTGTGGTCACTGGGAGCTGACCAGTACAACCACAGTCTTCTACTGTCGGTCACTGGGAGCTGACCAGTACAACCACAGTCTTGTACTGTCGCTCGCTGGGAGCTGACCAGTATAACCACAGTCTTGTACTGTCGCTCGCTGGGAGCTGACCAGTATAACCACAGTCTTGTACTGTCGCTCGCTGGGAGCTGACCAGTATAACCACAGTCTTGTACTGTCGCTCGCTGGGAGCTGACCAGTACAACCACAGTCTTGTACTGTCGCTCGCTGGGAGCTGACCAGTATAACCACAGTCTTGTACTGTCGCTCGCTGGGAGCTGACCAGTATAACCACAGTCTTGTACTGTCGCTCGCTGGGAGCTGACCAGTACAACCACAGTCTCCCACTGTGGTCACTGGGAGCTGACCAGTATAACCACAGTCTTGTACTGTCGCTCGCTGGGAGCTGACCAGTACAACCACAGTCTCCCACTGTGGTCACTGGGAGCTGACCAGTACAACCACAGTCTCCCACTGTGGTCACTGGGAGCTGACCAGTACAACCACAGTCTTGTACTGTCGGTCACTGGGAGCTGACCAGTACAACCACAGTCTCCCACTGTGGTCACTGGGAGCTGACCAGTATAACCACAGTCTTGTACTGTCGCTCGCTGGGAGCTGACCAGTACAACCACAGTCTCCCACTGTGGTCACTGGGAGCTGACCAGTATAACCACAGTCTTGTACTGTCGCTCGCTGGGAGCTGACCAGTACAACCACAGTCTCCCACTGTGGTCACTGGGAGCTGACCAGTATAACCACAGTCTTGTACTGTCGCTCGCTGGGAGCTGTGACGTTCTGAGGAAACTTGACACATTGAATATCCAAGTGGGATCGATAAATATCTCAACAGAACATTCAGAAGGATACCTTCATCTTTACACTGGTACGACAGAAGCAGACAGTTGGCTTCACTCAGCGACTGCAGCTCACAGAACCTCTCCTTCACCCGACCCAAACTGAAGTCTTCTCTGAACAGCGTGTCCCTGTTTATACAGAGAGGAGACCTTTAATCTATTGACCCATTTTGGGCGGGAAGTACCCTTTTGGTAGCCTGGTATCCAGCCTGCTTCGCTACGTTCGGCGGATTTTTTTTTCTCTCTTCGCTTATCAGTCTGGAAAGCCTCCCATTGGGAGGTTTTGCAGAACTACACTAGAACTACATATGTTACGTAGTCAACGTCGTTGCTGATTGGATGTTGTTCCAACGAATGAGAGTAGCGTTAGGCAACCTACGTCATCAGCCAGCGCCACCCTCCATGCTTTTCACACGCAGTAGCTGCGCTTTGCTATGACGTCTCACTGGTGCTTTGTCCCGCCCCGCACCACAGACCAATCAGAAGCCACGTTAGGTTTCGAAGCTTTTGGCATGTCCCGCCTCCCTTGGAGATAGGAGGCTTTCCAGACTGATAAGCGAAGAGAGAAAAAAAAATCCGCCGAACGTAGCGAAGCAGGCTGGATACCAGGCTACCCTTTTGGTGTTTTAAACATTATGTTATAATTTAGCTATTGAAAAACAGCAGATCTACAAGCTCGTAGCGCGCCACCGAGTGGCGCGCTACGAGCTTGTAGGTCTGCTATTTTTGAAAAAAATCGTGAAAATGTGGCACAAATCTTTGAATATTATATTCTTTCAGAGTGAACGTTTTTAACAGAATCAGAAAACTGTCATGATTTAGAGGACATTTTTAAAATGTTGATGTCAGGTCAAAATGGGCTAATCATCATCATCATTAGAAAAGCTTCTATCATCATCTTTATCGATACCCATTGTAGGACATTTGGTAATTCCATACATACACCACACATTGGGCGTAAAGTTTATGAAAATGGATGGTCATAGTAAAAACCTACCCTCCAATCACAATGACATCATCTTCTATCTCAAAGTGCTTCACTGCCAGCTGCAAGCAGGCGACGGCTCCAAGACGCTCCTGAGGTCGTAAGAAATGGCCTTAGTTGTTAACGGATAAAAGCTGCGTTAAAGTCTCACTATGTTAAAGATGGAGTGCCATGATTTTTTCCCAAACTGAAACATGATCATCAGGTCATATTATAATATAAGGAGGAATACTTTTTTCAAAAAAAGTGTACAGTATTTGTTAAAATGTCGTTTTTATGTGGGCACGCCCACCAGTTCTTTAAGTATGCCTGGTTTGCCTGGTGGGTGGTGATGGGTGGTGATCCACCTGAACTTAAGCCGCACCCACAGCTGTAGTTGTATGATAAAGAGGGAGGGGTTATAGGGGAGGGGCTGATAATGTGATGTCACTATTACTGTTTTTTCCATTGGCACGAGGGTTCAGCCTCCAGGAAGAAACCCTAAATACAAAGGGAATACATCATTGTACATAAAAACGACTCCAGGGTGTCTAATGAAGTACTGTCACCTCATAGACACATGAAAAACTGGAAAAATACAAAAATTGTGGCACTCCATCTTTAACTTTTTACAATGAATTAAATGTGATCTAAACGGTGGTTCTTACATCGTTGCTCCGGGTCTGATCGTTGAGGATGTGGACCATGGAGAACCCGGCCGCCCACTCCTCGAACGCAGCATGGAAGACACTGTTGGTCTGTAGAACGTTACATTAATGTTTGAATGTTCTACCACGAGTGCACATTTTCTTTATTTATTTATTATTATTTTTTTGTGGGTTTTATCCATTTTAATCAATGAAAAGAGCTTGTGACTAAATAATAACCACATTGGATCCATTGGAACACAAGTTATTTTTTATTTTCCTGAAAAGTTATGGTTTTGGACATACAAGGCATGCCACTCAACAGCAACCATACAACTATTGCGTTTGAATGAAACTCATGTTGGACTATTTCGACAGAACACATTCAACACATACTATGTACTTAATTGAAAAGCTCCTCTCGTCCAAGGATGAAGGAGAGCTGCAAAGATGCTCACAACCTTGATCTAATTACAATTTACAATTTAGGCATTTAGCAGACGCTCTTAATCCAGAGCGACTTACATTAAGCAAGAACAAAAAGCATGGGAATACATCACATATGTAAAATGCATTTATCGCGAAACATGCGTAAGCTAAGAACGTGACTAGAACATATCTATATAATGACACTATACATATAAACTATAACTAGAACATATCTATATAATGACACTATACATATAAACTATACATATATGCTATACTATGGTGTACATATATACTATGAAGTGCTATGACTACATACAATGCACTTATTGTGCTACATGACATGCTATAAGTCTGTTTCAAATGCTATATAAGTCTAAGAAGTGCTGTCTAAGGGGGGTAGGGTAAGTGCTATGGGCCATGATGGAGTCTGAAAAGGTGGGTTTTCAGACTACGGCGGTGTCTAAGAGATGCTGGTTGCTGAAGGAGATTTTATTGAAAGCAAACTTCAGAAACATGTCACTCTTCCAATATATCTGGGAGCTGTGTTAGTGTCAACAATAAAGAACTTTATTTTAAGTGCATACCTGCACTAACCAATGTGTATTGAAATTCAATATTCATTGTTCGGCACATTCCTTCTTTGAAAATACACTTAAATTGCTTTGGCAACAACATCTCTTTTAAACTGCTTTGCTGTTAATTGTCATGGGAGAGAGGACGGTACGAGTGCACATTTTCAACACCTGTCCAGTGGCTGAAACAATAATATAATAAAAGGCAAAGTCAATTAAAGATCTGAGCCAAGGCCTCCACAGAGGCCTTGGACTCTGAAGAGGCGCGTCTGAAGGCCGTCCTGGAAGAGCTATTTATTCGGACGTAAAAACAAATCCACTATAATCAAAATCAGACACAATCAGAAACATAATACATACTAATGGTGTGAGAGTTCCACAGTCTCTTGTATTTGCACAAGAGACAGCAGCAGATACCAGTTGAGCTAGTATAAGTCTCCAGACTGACACTGCCATCTAGTGGCCAAAAAATAAAAACAGAACCTACCTTCATACACAAATATAATTTTTAGGCTCTAATAGAACGAAACAAAACGAAAATACATCGCTTGGATGCACCTGGGACGTATCCTCAGTGATGTATCCTGGGACGTATCCTCAGTGATGTATCCTGGGACGTATCCTGGGACGTATCCTCAGTGATGTATCCCAAGGTCACCTGGGACGTATCCTCAGTGATGTATCCTGGGACGTATCCTCAGTGATGTATCCTGGGACGTATCCTGGGACGTATCCTCAGTGATGTATCCCAAGGTCACCTGGGACGTATCCTCAGTGATGTATCCTGAGGTCATCGGGGTTTCGGGTCTCGTGAACATCATACCCCTCACTCGGGTGACCCAGCCGGGGTGATCAAGTCCCGACTTACGTCCCAGTAGCTACCCTCGATCAGACCCACTAGGGAAAGACCAGGGCCACACAATCTGTTGGATCTACTCCGGAACTACTCTGCCGGGACTGTCTGGGAGGTACAATTCTGGCATGTGGAGGGACTAATAGGCTCTGTGGGTTGACTCCTGTCCGGGCCCCTCCTACGTCTCACCAGGTCCACTCCTGCTCTCACCAGGAGTACCGCCAGGACCTGTGCGTTGCACCAGACTCCCAGCACCAGACACTTCACTCAGGAGTGGTGGATTCTTGAGCCGCAATGGTTCTGCAGGCTCCACCTGGGCAACGGTGGTGCTGCAGGCACCGCTTGCGGGCTTGAATGGCCCTCCTAAAGACCTCATCGAAGTTATAAATATAACCAATAATAGTATATAATTAGGAGAAAGCGTGTTAATACTTACAACTACGTAGATGTGTTCCACGCACCCAGACGCGCTCAGCGCGTGCACCCAGTGTGATATCAAAGCACAGTGTCCTACGGGCAGCAGAGGCTTGGCTCTGCCCGACAGGTGGCTGAACTGACCGCTGGCGTCCAGCTCCACGTCCCTCTGCAGCCTCGTGCCGTAGCCCGCCGCCAGGATCACAGCTCTCATCGGAAACACCTGGCTGTAGCCTGTACGTCAATGATAGATGTGTTAAATGGTAAATGGCGCATTTATATAGCTCCTTTATCCAAGGCGCTTTACATAGATTGTGCATTACATTCACCCATTCACACACACATTCATACACTGATGGCAGCGGAAACCATGCAAGGCACCAACCAGCACATCAGGAGCAATTAGGGGTTCAGTGTCTTGCTCAAGGACACTTCGACTGTAACTCTGGGGGAGCCTGGGTTTGAACTGGCAACCTTACGGTTACCATCCAGCTACTCTACCCTGAGCCACCGCCGTCCCCTAGTGGCCACTCTACCCCTGAGCCACTGCCGCCCCCTAGTGGCCACTCTATCCCTGAGCCACTGCCGCCCCCTAGTGGCCACTCTACCCCTGAGCCACCGCTGCCCCATGTGCATGTTGTCATTGAAACAACTGTAGGATCACAGCTCTCATTGGATTGGAATAACTGTAGGATACATCAATTATCCTACAGTTGTTTCAAGGATAACACATTATATATATATATATATATATATATATATATATATATATATATATATATATATATATATAAAATAAGTTATCCTTGAAACAACTGTAGGATCACAGCTAGCCTAAGATTTAAACTCTCATAGAGAATAGAGAAATACATCTACAAGAGTTTAAATCAGCTATCACAGATATCATTGGAACACCTGTACTGTACTGTACTGTACTGTACTGTACTGTACTGTACTGTACTGTACTGTACTGTACTGTACTGTACTGTACTGTACTGTACTGTACTGTACTGTACTGTACGATGACTGACACATGCCTTCTCTATTTAAGCGACCACATCAAACAAGAGGTGGACGCTGGCAAATACTGCGGCATGGTCATGCTGGACCTCCAAAAGGCTTTTGACACCGTGAACCACTCCATACTGGTTAACAAGCTAAAAGCAATTGGTTTCGATAGCACATCAGTGAGCTGGATGCAATCCTACCTGGAGGGGAGAGAACAGATGGTGGAAGTGAACGGAACACTGTCCCCCCCCCTCCCAGTGAGCTGTGGCGTTCCACAAGGAAGCATACTAGGGCCTCTACTGTTCCTAATATATGTAAACGACATGACTTCAGCCTGTGACTGCAACTTGTTCCTGTTCGCAGATGACTCAGCACTGCTGGTCTCGGACAGGGACAAACTGCAGGTTGAAAATGCCCTCAGCTCTGAACTCGGTAGAATCTGCACCTGGCTTGCTGATAACAAACTATCTTTACACCTGGGAAAAACTGAATCCATTCTCTTTGGCTCTATTAGTAATCTCAGCAAGGCAAATGGCTTCTTGGTTAGAGTGGGTGACAATGTTATCACACGTAAAGATGAAATTACCTACCTAGGTTCCATCCTGGAGGCTAATCTTTCCGGTGATAAAATGGCCACCAACGTAATCAAAAAAGTCAACCATAGAACAAGATTCCTCTACAGGATCTCCTCACTGGTCAACAAAAACACCTTGAAGACCTTAACAGGAGCCCTTGTACAGGGTTTCTTTGACTATGCATGCACCTCCTGGTACCACAGCACCTCAAAGGCCCTTAAAACCAGGCTCCAGACTTCCCAAAACAAACTGGTCAGGCTCCTACTTGATCTAGCCCCCCGAACCCACCTCACCCCTGCCCACTTCGACAGGCTGGAATGGCTTAGGGTCGACGACAGAGTACAGCAACTTGCAATGGGTCTGGTCCACAAGATTCGATACACCACCAAGATACCCATGTACCTGTCTAGATACTTCCTTAATGTTAACGAAGTCCACACCCACAACACCAGAGGGAGTGCAACGAACCATGTACAACCCAGATTCGGCACAAACAAGGGACTAAATTCTTTTCGCTCCTATGCCACCAAAATGTGGAACGCCCTACCAACTGTCATTAAGACATGCGAATCCCTTGACTCCTTCAAAACCGCTCTCAAAGGGCACCTACGGATGGCTGCAATTCGAAACTGGCCCCCGTAAAATCTGAATCCCCCCCCCCGCCCCCCCTTTTTTCCCCTCACTGTATATATTTCTTTTCCCTTTTTACCTCCTTTTTGATGAATTCCTGTTCTGTCTATAGAAGTGTCTATTTGTACGTCTCTAAATGTTTTGATGATTTGAACATGGTGGACCCTGTTGGAAACAAGTGTAATGCTTAATTGGGTCGTCCACTCACAGTTAACAGCATTTGTATTGAGTTTGTGCTTGAAATGTACTGTAATTCTGCAAACTGTTAATAAATTCTTCAATCAATCAATCAATCAAACAGCCAGTGTTGCCAGGTTTAGCGAGAGAAATAAGCAACCAGCCTGAACCAGAATGAAAACAAGTCAAGGACACTTTAAACCTATAGACAATCGGCTATTTGAAAATAGCTAATCTCCAATCTACAAGGTCGCAATGCGAGCTTGTAGATCTGCTATTTCCAATATCTTAAGCCAGGGGGAGGGGGAAAAAAACATGTTACAGCCCAAATCTGGCATGGGGCTTCCTGGGACAAATTATAGATTCAGAAGGTGATACGTGGACAATTACGTCCCTTTTTCCCATCACTGCTCATTGTATATGTATTTTTTCCCCCTTTTTATCTCCTTTTATGATGATGTCCTGTTTTTCATGGGTATAGTATATATAAGTGTATATTTGTACGTCTCTAAATGTTCTGATGAATTGAAAATGGTAGACCCTATTGTAAACAAGTGTAGTGCTTTATGGTGTCGTCCACTTACAGTTCACAGTTTTTGTATTGAGTTGTGCTTGAAATTTACTGTAATTCTGCAAACTGTTAATAAATATTTCAATCAATCAATCAATCAATCAATCAAACATCATAATACATTAGGAAGCACTGGCCCACAAATTCACAATCACAAATATTTACTTTACAAGCAACTTTACATACAGAAAAAACAAACACTAAGTAGCTTATAATAAGCAGACGTGGCAACACAACTTTCACACACTGTACACAACACATTCACAACAGGATCAGGAGTTACGGGGAGTTACCGGTACCTAGCTGAGAGAGAGTGGACCGACCTCCTCAACCAGAACCACGGGTTTCATTAATCCTGGATGTTACAATAAAGCGATTCTCTGACTAACTGCTGTAGACAAATATTATTGACTATTTAGCTGTTATTGGTAAAACATACAAACCCAAAGTTGGACTTCAGCCTATCCTCTCTGTGTAGCAGGTCTGGTCTTACACCGGAATTGGTGACCTATTGAATCCGGTCGCGGTTACGTCTCAATTCTATTAATAAAAAAAAATGTTTAATTTCTAGCACGAAACCATATGAAAAATAACTTATCGGGATTGGGCAGCGTTTCAATGCATTGCGTTCATTCATTTCATTAAAAAGGAAAAAAAAGGGACCGAGCGTCACAATATTCTATAGGTTACCAATGTCAATATAACGCCTCGTTTTCTTTCCTCAAGTGAACAAACCACGCCCCGCTGGCACGATGAGAGCGCTGATTGGTTAGATTGCTTCAGGAGTCTGGTCAACTTTCTTGTCACAGACATGTTACAAAATAAAAGACAAAAATAATAAAGTTGACTTGTTTGTTTCTCTGGCAGCAAAGTTTGCAAACTGGACTGGTGACCTGGATGTGACGTCATACACAAGGGCGAAGACATTGAATATTTTAAGTTAAAATATTCATTTTTATTAAGACAAATGTTGAAATTCAAAAATCACACCTGTGTGAAGTGAGGTGCACTCTTGTCATCGTACATCATCCAATAAAAAAATTAATATACTATGAATTAATTTGTCAACTTATGTCTTATCTTTTAATCATGATACAATGTTTAAAAAAAACTCAGCTTTTCACAACTGAATTTATGCAATATATATATCGCATAAATTCAGTTGTCTTACATGATCATGGTGAAAAGCTGAGTTTTATATAAAAGCCCCAATTAAAACAGTTGCACAGTGTTTAGAAAAGCCTATTTGCTTGCCCAAATGACAAATGCTTATCAGAGTTATCATCAAATGTAACATAAGACTAGACACAACTTAAAATTCGGACATGGAATTTTTAATTTAGAATAGCCAATGATCTACTTTCCCCTACACCATGCAACAGCACAGATTTTGGTAGGTTTATAACTAGTTTATACTAGTGCTTAAAATTCATATAACCTGAGACATACCCATAAATATTGTTAAACCCATGTCTATGATAACAATATTTTAAGCAAGTAAAATGTAAGCTCAATTTCAGTTACTCCTCTGTGTCGTCAGAGAGAATACCTGAAGAGCCTTTTTGTGTGGAGGGAGCCCCCCCCTTTTCCCCTCACTGTATATGTTTCTTTTCCCTTTTTACCTCCTTTATGATGAATTCATGATCTGTTCTGTTCTTTGACTATATATAGAAGTGTCTATTTGGACATCTCTAAATGTTTTGATGAATTGAACATGGTGGACCCTCTTGTAAACAAGTGTAATGCTTAATTGGGTCGTCCACTCACAGTTAAGTCTTTGTATTGAGTTTGTGCTCGAAATGTACTGTAATTCTGCAAACTGTTAATAAATATTTCAATCAATCAATCAATCACGTTGATAAAGTGGGGTTTCCCTGCCCCTTACTATGACATGAAAGAGAAATGGCTGGCATGTTTGCAAATAACTGTTGGGACCTTATTTACAATATATGTTTGATTCATTGAAACCACAATGACTGAAAACACTTAATTCATAGAAATATTTTTGCAAGTAATTTAAGTAAACGGTCTGAATGGTCCTGATGTGGTAAACCAACCTGTCTGATCGAGTGTTAAAACATGGTCCTGATGTGGTAAACCAACCTGTCTGATCGAGTGTTAAAACATGGTCCTGATGTGGTAAACCAACCTGTCTGATCGAGTGTTAAAACATGGTCCTGATGTGGTAAACCAACCTGTCTGATCGAGTGTTAAAACATGGTCCTGATGTGGTAAACCAACCTGTCTGATCGAGTGTTAAAACATGGTCCTGATGTGGTAAACCAACCTGTCTGATCGAGTGTTAAAACATGGTCCTGATGTGGTAAACCAACCTGTCTGATCGAGTGTTAAAACATGGTCCTGATGTGGTAAACCAACCTGTCTGATCGAGTGTTAAAACATGGTCCTGATGTGGTAAACCAACCTGTCTGATCGAGTGTTAAAACATGGTCCTGATGTGGTAAACCAACCTGTATGATCGAGTGTTAAAACATGGTCCTGATGTGGTAAACCAACCTGTCTGATCGAGTGTTAAAACATGGTCCTGATGTGGTAAACCAACCTGTCTGATCGAGTGTTAAAACATGGTCCTGATGTGGTAAACCAACCTGTCTGATCGAGTGTTAAAACATGGTCCTGATGTGGTAAACCAACCTGTCTGATCGAGTGTTAAAACATGGTCCTGATGTGGTAAACCAACCTGTCTGATCGAGTGTTAAAACATGGTCCTGATGTGGTAAACCAACCTGTCTGATCGAGTGTTAAAACATGGTCCTGATGTGGTAAACCAACCTGTCTGATCGAGTGTTAAAACATGGTCCTGATGTGGTAAACCAACCTGTCTGATCGAGTGTTAAAACATGGTCCTGATGTGGTAAACCAACCTGTATGATCGAGTGTTAAAACCTACTGTTGGTTTAGTTTAGTTCTGGTCAGTGTGTCGTAGTTTATGAAAATCTATTTTGCAGTGAACTGAAGTTGTATAACAAATTATTTTCTTTTCCACAATTGTTTCTTGTTCTAGATATTATTTGTTTGTTTTATTTTATTGCTTTGTCAAACTGATATTTTAAACTGGCTTTTTTGATAAAAGATTAACACGGAATAGGCTTTATTTTGCTTTCAAGAACATTCCCAGAAATTATTACATTTCAAACTCTCAAACAAATATTTCTTGTCAGTTTTTACTTCGGGTACGGTACGGAGTGCATGGTCAAATAAAGTTCAGGAATACTAAAAAATAAAAATAAAATTTGAGTGGACATGATTTAAATTAAACTGTGTGCCTTCATTTGAATGCTGTTACCATTTAGAAATAATCAGGATTATAATGATACACATCATAGTAGTCTTAAAAGTAATGATGTAATTTGGGGTGCCGTTTTTTTTTTTTAAATCTCGATTTTGTAGGCCTCAAGATCAGGTAGATTATAGTTATAGTCACCAATGTACACAGTTTTTAAATGTACAAATATGTATTTCCAAAAAAAGAAAAAAAATGTTTTTCTTTTTACATAATAGGTGGTTAAACAACTAGTCGACTAGTAAACTAGGCAACTAGTCAACTAGTAAAAATTACTAGAAGTGAATGCCCTAATATGGGTATACAACAGGTGTGTGTGTGAAACTGCCTGTTGGCTGTGCCACACGGCTCCACAGTGAATTCCTCTGAGCTCCAACAGGAGAAGACAGCAATATGACAGATCTGTCTGAGCTCCAACACCAGAAGACAGCAATATGACAGATCTGTCTGAGCTCCAACAGGAGAAGACAGCAATATGACAGATCTGTCTGAGCTCCAACAGAAGACAGCAATATGACAGATCTGTCTGAGCTCCAACACGAGAAGTCAGAAATATGACAGATCTGTCTGAGCTCCAACACGAGAAGTCAGAAATATGACAGATCTGTCTGAGCTCCAACAGAAGACAGCAATATGACAGATCTGTCTGAGCTCCAACAGAAGACAGCAATATGACAGATCTGTCTGAGCTCCAACAGAAGACAGCAATATGACAGATCTGTCTGAGCTCCAACACGAGAAGTCAGAAATATGACAGATCTGTCTGAGCTCCAACAGAAGACAGCAATATGACAGATCTGTCTGAGCTCCACCAGGAGAAGACAGCAATATGACAGATCTGTCTGAGCTCCACCAGGAGAAGACAGCAATATGACAGATCTGTCTGAGCTCCAACAGGAGAAGACAGCAATGACAGATCTGTCTGAGCTCCAACAGGAGAAGACAGCAATATGACAGATCTGTCTGAGCTCCAACAGAAGACAGCAATATGACAGATCTGTCTGAGCTCCACCACGAGAAGACATCAATATGACAGATCTGTCTGAGCTCCAACAGGAGAAGACAGCAATATGACAGATCTGTCTGAGCTCCAACAGAAGACAGCAATATGACAGATCTGTCTGAGCTCCACCACGAGAAGACATCAATATGACAGATCTGTCTGAGCTCCAACAGGAGAAGACAGCAATATGACAGATCTGTCTGAGCTCCAACAGGAGAAGACAGCAATATGACCGATCTGTCTGAGCTCGCAATCAACTCACAGAATCGTTGACTCGCATGAATGAAAATATTTTTTTTACCGACATTGAAAATCAGACCAAGTTGAGCTGTGGAACAACAGAACTAGCACAACTTAAAAGAGAGAGAACACAGTTGACGTTTTATTTATTGATTCTCAGACTAAATTAAATGGAACGCTTAAGCTTTCCACGCACATTATTTTTTTCGTCTTTCCTCACAAAAACAAATACATTACTCTTATTTAATTTGACGAATAGAAAAATGAAAACAAAACAAAACAAAGTAGAGCGACAGTATGCCACGTGATTCATCTTCAGTCGGCCTCCTCAGCTCCGGGGTCGGCGTCAGCCTCGGGCTCGCCGCTATGCTCCTCTGTGACATCATTTCCTGCTTCCGGGGAGTCCGTGGCGGCGGCAGGGGGGAGAGACGTCTCCATTGGTTCCTCCTCAGCTTTCTGCTCTTGTGGCGACGGCGTATTTTCCACCTGTGTGTATACACGAACACACGCTTTCTGATTATGGTCACTTTGTGATGCGTTGTAAGCTTGTAGATCAGCTATTTACCCTTTCTTTATGTCGGTAATTTCTTTGTAAATTTCTGTTATTTGCCATATCTTCCCTGTGCATTTCTTGATTACCAGGTAGAAATGTATTCTTTATTCATTATGTTCCACTGTTCAATGCCAAAAACGTCAATCACTTGTGAGACAATTAACCCATTTTGACCTGGGAACGATTCTACAAGTGTCTTCTAAATCCTGACAGTTTTCTGAAAAACCTATGTTTCTATGTCAGTGGTTCTCAAATTATTTCATGTCAAGGACCCCCAAAAATATTTGTCACTGGCCGCCGACCCCCATCTGAAAATATGTTGTTCCAGGGACTCCTCCAGAAGCAAAGTTTTGAGTTAAAAACGTTCGCTCTGAATGAATATATATAAAATTCAAAGATTTGCACTACACTTTCACAATTAAAAAAAAATAGAAGATCTACAAGCTCGTAGCGCTGCACTCGGTGCTGCGCTACGAGCTTGTAGATCTGCTATTCAATAGCTAAAGTATAACATGATGCTTAAAACACCAGAAGGGGTCTCGCCCATAATGGGTAAATCGTCAACTTAAATGTGTAATGGTGACAGCCCTAGACAGTACAGTACGTACCGGTGGTGTCACAGTGCGACTGGCGTCCTCCTGCCCGGCTGCTTCAGGCTCCTCCTCCTCCTGCTGTTCCATGGGTTCAGGCTCCTCCTCCCCCTCCTGGCTAATGGCCGCCGGCGGCGGCTGCTGCTGGACGACCGGTGGCGGCGGTTCCACTTTCACCACAACCTCGACCACAGCCGCCGCCTTGGGCGGGGCTACTGCCACGGGGATAGCCGCCGCGGGGGGCGGAGCCGTAACCTGTCATAATATAGGCATGAATCAGTGTTTGTTTTTGGCAGCAAATTTAGATTTTTAGTTTTAGTCAGTCTCTTTTTTTTATTTTTATCCCATGATTTTGTAACGCATTTTTCACCCCTGTGTCAATTATCTAATGTGATCCTGGGCTCTACAAACCCTCCGCCAACCTGGGGAGAGCAACAGACTTGAACTCATGCTTCCTTCATGCCCGAGTGTCCAAGTTGCTCCTTTACACCTGACAGGGGGGAGTTTCCCTGGTTGGACGTAGCGTGTGGAAGGAACACGTTATTCCAACCAGTTCCTTTCCCTTAGTCGTAGTCTCTTGAATGAATACCGTAGTTTATTTAGTTTTAGTCACATTTTAAGTCACCTGGAATGTTCTAGTGTTAGTCTAGTTTTAGCCGACTAAATGTCATAAGATTACAGTTGATTAAGTCGAACAAAATGTGTTTCGGCGGGCCTTGATGCCGTCGTAAAATCACCGTTTCTTTCACTTGCTGAAAATAGCCGATCTACAAGGCCGCAGCGCGACGCGTTGTGTGCTTGTAGATCTGCTATTTTCAGCATGCAACTAATTGTAAAAATGACTTATACTGGAACTCTTGTCCACTAGTTCCATCCTAACATTTTAGTCTAGTTTTTTATTTGTTGCTGAAATTGTCAGTATATTTAGTCGAACATTTCTCGTCTTTGTCAACCCTGGCATGAAATGGCACACGGTGTTGATGAAGACGACAAGACGGAGGAAAGGGAGGAGAACGAGGAAAGCGATCGGATCAGGAATGAATCGTTCAGCATAGTCGGTAGAACCAAAACCGGGTCCGACATTGAGGAACCGGTGTCCAGAATCGGTTCCGTCACATTTTGGAGCCGTTTCTGGGACTGGTTCTAATCACGCCGTCAGAGCCTGTATCTGAACTTCACTTCTGCTATGCAATTACAATACAAGTGGTTCTCAAATGTTTTATTTTCAAGAACCACCATAACTCTGTATGTATGTACAAATGCAGTGGGTCCATTTGGTTCCATTTGTACACTCTCAGAGTTACAGACCTGTAAGGGTCCACCTGGTTCCATTTGTACACTCTCAGAGTTACAGACCCGTAAGGGTCCACCTGGTTCCATTTGTACACTCTCAGAGTTACAGACCTGTAAGGGTCCACCTGGTTCCATTTGTACACTCTCAGAGTTACAGAACTGTAAGGGTCCACCTGGTTCCATTTGTACACTCTCAGAGTTACAGACCTGTAAGGGTCCACCTGGTTCCATTTGTACACTCTCAGAGTTACAGAACTGTAAGGGTCCACCTGGTTCCATTTGTACACTCTCAGAGTTACAGACCTGTAAGGGTCCACCTGGTTCCATTTGTACACTCTCAGAGTTACAGAACTGTAAGGGTCCACCTGGTTCCATTTGTACACTAAATGGTAAATGGTGCATTTATATAGTGCCTTTATCCAAGGCGCTTTACATAGATTGTGCATTACATTCACCCATTCACACACACATTCACACACCGATGGCAGCGGAAACCATGCAAGGCACCAACTAGCACATCGGGAGCAATTAGGGGTTCAGTGTCTTGCTCAAGGACACTTCGACAGTAACTCTGGGGGAGCCCGGGTTTGAACTGGCAACCTTGCGGTTACCATCCAGCCACTCTACCCCCTGAGCCACCGCCGCCGCAACCGTTAAGGAATCAGAATTGTTAAAGTCCTAAAGGATCCCAACCCTAATGTTCACGTATTCAACGTTTAAGTGTTAATTGTGTGGCTGCGAACTGTGAGTATTGAGTATTTGTTCATGAATACCGTTGGGACAGGGCGAGGCGCAGGAGCAGGTTTCTGATGTATTCTGAGGTGTTCCGTGACGTGTTCCTCCATCACCTCTCTCTCCACGACGGACGGCGTGGGTTCTGGCTCTTGGGCCTTCCTGTCAGCCTCCAGGACGGACATGATGGAGGTGGGGATGTGGGCTTGCTGTTCGCAACGCAAACAATACAATTCAACTCAACATTAGAACAGGGTGGTAAGAGTATATACATTCATGTCGCTGACATTTAGTACGGACCCCGTCGACAATTAATAGTATTAAAATTGTCTTTTTTAAGTTTTTTTATGTCCAATGTATTTGTATTTAGTTCATAAAGTTAACATAACTATAACTAAATGCATTTAAAATTATATACAAATGTTACTTTTCAGGATTCCAATTCAAAAATAGCAAAAACATATTCAAGATTTCAATTCAAATGTAGCAAAAATATCTGATCTACAAGCTCAAAACGCGTCACATTGCGACGCGTTTTGAGCTTGTAGATCGGCTATTTTTGCTACAACAGTAATATGCAATGTGGCCCTCTAGACAACTGGCCGCGGCCCTCATCAAGTCACCTTTCGCGCAATGTGGCCCTTGCCCCAAAATTAGTTTGACACCCCTGCTCTAGAGTGTGTGTGGAAATATAGTATATAGAGTAGTAGTATATATATATATAGTTAGTACAATAATAATGTAAATAGTACAGTTAGAGTAAAAACAAAAAAGTGATCAACTGAAGTTTTCAAAATATGACTGTTTTTACGTGGTGTGATAATGGCATAGACTGGCACACTTGTCGATACCAGCATTTTAGGCACAGTATCGGCAGCTTTTTTTGCCCCCGATACTGGTTTGGGGTCGACTCTCCTACCTGGTGAGGGGTGAAGGAGTGGACGTGTTGCAGCAGAGGCTCCCTCATCTCAGGACAACGCTCGAACACGCTGATCAGCTGGGCCGACGGCAGCCCCAGCAGCACGCTGTACGACTGGGGCTTGGTGCGCTGGCAGCACTTGACGAAACCCTCCCACACCTTTGGGTACTTCCACACCTGCAGTCAAAGCACCGCCCGTTACCGTCGTGAAGAGAACATGAAGCTTAAGAAGATCAACCAGAACTTGATTGAAACCAGAGGGAGAACGTAGCGTTCCTTTGTTACCAGTGGTGGAAACATTACTAATGTTCTGTTTTCAAATAGCAAAGTCTAAAATGGCTAAATAAGGCTTAAGTGGTTAAAGGACCACTTCACCACTTTTCAACCTACCGTATCTTCATATAATAGGTCCTCACTAATACTCATGATAAAATGGCACGATTTTTTTCTACTCAGTCTGTGTCTCATAGGAGGGCTGTGGGCAGTTTAGAAACCGTCCTCCAGTGACACCATCATTAGGCATCATAGTTTTTTAAACAAGATTTTTTTACAAAAATGTTTAGATTTTCATTATCGTGAGAACGATGGCTTCAACTTTTCAGGACTAGAAAGCCTGCAGTTTCTATTTGTATTCCCCATCGATGGTGTCACTGGAGGACGGTTTCTGAACTGCCCACAGCCCTCCTATGAGACACAGACCGAGTAGAAAAGAATTGTGCCATTTTTTCATGATTAGTGAGGACCTATTATTAAAAAAAAACACACACACACACAAAAAAATACACCATATTAATGATATTAAAAATAGCTGGAGGGAAAAAATTGGCATTATAACTAAATTGTGGAGAAAAGTGGGTAAAGCGCAAGAAAGAAAGAAAGGCAATTCGGTCAAGCTAATATAGAAAATGCCATGTCGTCAAGTATATGAATCAGGCCTAAATCTAACTCCCACACTGCCTGCCTGCCCAGGCATGTTGTCGTCCGACCCAGCTGCAGACCTGCTTGGTGATGAGTCTCCCAGCCGGGGGTACATGGTGAGGGGACTGACCTGCTTGGTGATGAGTCTCCCAGACGGGGGTACATGGTGAGGGACTGACCTGCCCCCCAGACGGGGGTACATGGTGAGGGGACTGACCTGCTTGGTGATGAGTCTCCCAGACGGGGGTACATGGTGAGGGACTGACCTGCCCCCCAGACGGGGGTACATGGTGAGGGACTGACCTGCCCCCCAGACGGGGGTACATGGTGAGGGACTGACCTGCCCCCCAGCCGGGGGTACATGGTGAGGGACTGACCTGCCCCCCAGACGGGGGTACATGGTGAGGGACTGACCTGCCCCCCAGACGGGGGTACATGGTGAGGGACTGACCTGCCCCCCAGACGGGGGTACATGGTGAGGGACTGACCTGCCCCCCAGACGGGGGTACATGGTGAGGGACTGACCTGCCCCCCAGACGGGGGTACATGGTGAGGGACTGACCTGCTTGGTGATGAGTCTCCCAGCCGGGGGTACATGGTGAGGGGACTGACCTGCTTGGTGATGAGTCTCCCAGACGGGGGTACATGGTGAGGGGACTGACCTGCTTGGTGATGAGTCTCCCAGACGGGGGTACATGGTGAGGGGACTGACCTGCTTGGTGATGAGTCTCCCAGACGGGGGTACATGGTGAGGGGACTGACCTGCTTGGTGATGAGTCTCCCAGACGGGGGTACATGGTGAGGGACTGACCTGCCCCCCAGACGGGGGTACATGGTGAGGGACTGACCTGCCCCCCAGACGGGGGTACATGGTGAGGGACTGACCTGCCCCCCAGCCGGGGGTACATGGTGAGGGACTGACCTGCCCCCCAGCCGGGGGTACATGGTGAGGGGACTGACCTGCTTGGTGATGAGTCGTGACAGGATGTTCATGACGAAGCCCCCCAGCCGGGGGTACATGGTGAGGGACTGGATGACCGTCCTCATCAGCAGCATGGGCAGGGGGCTCTGCTCCATCAGCTGCTGCATCACCACCGCCAGCACCTCCGACGTGTACACGTTCTTCTCCCCGAAGCACAGGTTGGTGGCTGCAGGCGAGGCGAGGCGAGGCGAGGGGACAGGAACATTACAGTCATTTACAGTATGTCTGTGACGTCGGGCTTTCACCTCTATTCATTTTCACTAGTTGACTAGTTGCCTAGTTTACTAGTCAACTAGTACCAACAAGGTCGACTAGTGGATTTACTAGTCGACTAGTTGCTTAATGCCCTACTGTGACGCAGTGTTGATTTCGTCGACTGAAACTAAGACGGAAAAAAAAGTTTCTTCGACTACCGGGGGACGACCCATCTTGCCTGCCCAAAATGTAATTCCTAGAAACTGGGAAACTGTTTGGAAAATCAGTGTGAAAAGTTGACTCTTCTCCTCCTCCTCCTCTGATCTTCACCCGTTAATATGTGTGCTCAGCCGCGGAACAACAGCTGCAGCCTAATTTATCACGATCGCGCTAATGAAACGCCATTTAGGTCAACGATAATATCGTTATCAAATATTATTTGATATAGGCTAACATTATGTTGTGATATAATAATATAGCAGCGGGTATTTAAGGGCCAGTCAACTGTCATCCGTGAGAACGTGTTTTCACTGCGGTAACGTCAGTCAACGTGTGTGACAAATAGTAGGACTTCGTACTAATATGTGACTGACCTTTGATGATGGACTTCATGTCACATTTGGTTGAGTCGATGTTGTGTAAAGCGATGAGCAGCTCTCCTGGAGTGAGAGGAGACATGGACGAACTGCCCTCACCTGAGAGAGGGGACACACACACACACACACACACACACACACACACACACACACACACACACACACACACACACACACACACACACACACACACACACACACACACACACACACACACACACACACACACACACACACACAGCATGTGACTAACCACTTGAACACAAGCACCCCTATTCTGGGGCTAACATTTGGCGAGCTTGTAGAGACCTTTGGAATCAGATCAACCAACAATAGGGTTTAGGTGGCTAATTTTTTGAAACAGTGGCTGAACTGTACTTATGGAAGTACTAAACTGGTCCTTGGTTAGCCATTTTGAACTGGAAACCCTTTTGGCATTATGTTATACTTTAGCTATTGAAAAATAGCAGATCTACAAGCTCATAGCGCACCACCAAGTGGCGCGCTGCGAGCTTGTAGGTCTGCTATTTTTGAAAAATCGTGAAAATGCGGCACAAATCTTTGAATATATATTCTTTCAGAAGACTTGTTTTTTTTTTCTACGTCGGGCATAAGGATTCTGGTTAATGGGAGTCACAATAGAGTACCCAAGCCCTGACAGTTCTTATTTGACGTGATGTAAAAAAAGAAAAAAAGTCTATGGGAATTCAGAATGGGGCCCAGGAAAAGGATGTGTAAATTGCGTCACACTTTGGTGCTCTATATGGCATCTGTTCTGTTCTGTTCATGGACAAGACAAGTTTGAAGGACTGGGGGAAAACAAAGACAGGAAGAAAAGAAAGCAGGAAATAAAGATTTAAATAAACAAAAGAAAGGATAGAAACAGTAAAATATTACATGCATATACTGTAGGTAATTTGAGTCTTACTGTGTTGAGTTCCCAGCAGGCGGTTGAAGACCTCTTTCACTACGATGGGGTTGAGTTTGATCAGTTTAGGAAGAGCCAGAATCACCTCTTTCTGTACGAAACAAGGCACAGACAATAAACACACCTTCACCATCACAAAATCATGAATTGTAACGGTACACAATAGTTAGATTTTTTGGGGGGTTTGTGGTATTGTTATGCTTTATTCTGATAGGTCAGTAGACTGAGAGACAGAAAGGACAGACGTTTGAGACAAGCTGGGGGTCTAATTTGAACCCGGGTTCTTCTTGCACAAACCGACAACATCCGGGCAAGGGCAAGTTTCTAGGTTAATCGTTTACTATAGTTTCGATGTACAAGTTAAAGGTTAAATTCAGAGTTCATTTCAAGGTCCTGGTGCTCACATATAGAGCTCTAAATGGTCAGGCTCCATTCTATCTAACTGACCTAGTCCAACGTTACGTGCCAGAGAGGGCCCTAAGGTCTGCGGATCAGGGTCTCTTAATAGTTCCAAGCACCAAACGAAAAACCAAAGGTGACAGAGCCTTTCAGGTAGTAGCCCCCACACTGTGGAATGCCCTCCCACAGGTGTTGAGATCCGCAGCCTCGGTGGACATTTTTAAGAATCAACTCAAAACGTTGCTATTTGCACAAGCTTTTCCTGATGTAACATGATGGTTTGTGTCGTTTATTTTGCTGTGTTGTTATTTTTCTTAGATCAATTGTATGTTCCCGTTTTTTGTCGACTACTGTTGTATTTAGCTTGTCTTTGTTTTTATTTTCTGCATGTAAAGCACTTTGTGAGTTTTCTCTGTGAGAAGTGCTATATAAATAAAATGTACTTACTTACAAGTTATTATTTTGATATAGTGGAGGAGTTTAGGGAGAGAAAAGGGTGATTTCACACTACTTCGTCTAAAAGCGCGACATTTTGCCCTCGGAGTCGCCACGGCGGCCCTCGGGGTCGCCACGGCGGCCAAATCCAATATGGACACCAGTAACAAGTTAACAACCTATAGAACGGCCATAGCCGAGGTCATCACATTGCAAGTGGCTATGGCCGAATTTAGCCCAAGGGGTGTTTTTTTTGTGCAAAACTAATGCTTGGAATTGATTCAGAATCATGAAAACCCCCTAGTTCGACACGTCACATGCTACTTAAAGCATAATGACATTTAGAAAAATGTGCCTTAATATAGGTTGTTAATTAATGGTACCCCAACTTTCAGCAGCTGTCACAAAGATTCCCAAGATCGCCAGCTCGGGCGCCCTAGCTAAATCATTAGAGCATGCCCTGGGCTACATCTGAGCCCTAGCTAAATCATTAGAGCATGCCCTGGGCTACATCTGAGCCCTAGCTAAATCATTAGAGCATGCCCTGGGCTACATCTGAGCCCTAGCTAAATCATTAGAGCATGCCCTGGGCTACATCTGAGCCCTAGCTAAATCATTAGAGCATGCCCTGGGCTACATCTGAGCCCTAGCTAAATCATTAGAGCATGCCCTGGGCTACATCTGAGCCCTAGCTAAATCATTAGAGCATGCCCTGGGCTACATCTGAGCCCTAGCTGAATCATTAGAGCACGCCCTGGGCTACATCTGAGCCCTAGCTAAATCATTAGAGCATGCCCTGGGCTACATCTGAGCCCTAGCTGAATCATTAGAGCACGCCCTGGGCTACATCTGAGCCCTAGCTAAATCATTAGAGCACGCCCTGGGCTACATCTGAGCAATACATTTGGCGCTTTTAGATGAATTGGCGCGAAATATCCCTAAGCCCCTCCACTAATAGTATATCGATTAAACTGATGCTAGGTTCTTGGTTTACCTGTAATCCTAGTTTACCAACAATGTCTCTGCATTTGCTTATTGAAATTCGCTCTGGATAAGAGCGTCTGCTAAATGCCTACAACATTGTATACTGTAAAGGTCATGCATTAATATCGACTACACTTTACCTTCTCCAGGCCATTGATGACGGGGATCAGGAAGCGAACATCTGGCACACGTTTGTGGTACAGATCCCTCACCCTCTCCACCAGCTCCGGAGACGGAGGCACTGGAGGAACACAAGAAAGGAAAGGATTATTTCCTTTGGCTCTGGGCTGGATCCCATTCATGTAATGTCAGTCCAATCTGCTTTCCTCCTTAGCAACTCACATACTGCAATACCCCATCGCAACAGCATGTGGAAAGTGCAATTACCGCCACCGGTATGCATGTCAAGTTTATACTACAGTGCACGATGGGAGTGGGAGCAAGTGATCAAAGCTGTTCACTTCAAAACATATTAATTATACAACAGGTCGTTTCGAGGAAGCAATCTGATTGGTAGAAACAGCCTTCTAGCCGTGGATCAAACGAGCACCACTCCACACCTAATCAAAAATCAAAGAATTCAGCTGCTCTGTTCTCCCACGAGCTTGTAGGTCTGCTATTTTTGTAGGTCTGCTATTTTTCTACTACATGTAATTTTATCGGTGACCAGTGTCTATTGTACCTTTATCGGTGAGGATGTGGAGACAGCGTGTGACCAGGGTCTATTGTACCTTTATCGGTGAGGATGTGGAGACAGCGTGTGACCAGTGTCTATTGTACCTTTATCAGTGACCAGTGTCTATTGTACCTTTATCAGTGACCAGTGTCTATTGTACCTTTATCAGTGACCAGTGTCTATTGTACCTTTATCAGTGACCAGTGTCTATTGTACCTTTATCAGTGACCAGTGTCTATTGTACCTTTATCAGTGACCAGTGTCTATTGTACCTTTATTGGTGAGGATGTGGAGACAGCGTGTGACCAGTGACTATTGTACCTTTATTGGTGAGGATGTGGAGACAGCGTGTGACCAGTGACTATTGTACCTTTATCGGTGAGGATGTGGAGACAGCGTGTGACCAGTGTCTATATTGTACCTTTATCGGTGAGGATGTGGAGACAGCGTGTGACCAGTGTCTATATTGTACCTTTATCGGTGAGGATGTGGAGACAGTGTGTGACCAGTGTCTATTGTACCTTTATCGGTGAGGATGTGGAGACAGCGTGTGACCAGTGTCTATTGTACCTTTATTGGTGAGGATGTGGAGACAGCGTGTGACCAGTGTCTATTGTACCTTTATCGGTGAGGATGTGGAGACAGCGTGTGACCAGGGTCTATTGTACCTTTATCGGTGAGGATGTGGAGACAGCGTGTGACCAGGGTCTATTGTACCTTTATCGGTGAGGATGTGGAGACAGCGTGTGACCAGTGTCTATTGTACCTTTATCGGTGAGGATGTGGAGACAGCGTGTGACCAGTGTCTATTGTACCTTTATCGGTGAGGATGTGGAGACAGCGTGTGACCAGTGTCTATTGTACCTTTATCAGTGACCAGTGTCTATATTGTACCTTTATCGGTGAGGATGTGGAGACAGCGTGTGACCAGTGTCTATTGTACCTTTATCGGTGAGGATGTGGAGACAGCGTGTGACCAGTGTCTATTGTACCTTTATCAGTGAGGATGTGGAGACAGCGTGTGACCAACTGTCTATTGTACCTTTATCGGTGAGGATGTGGAGACAGCGTGTGACCAGTGTCTATTGTACCTTTATCGGTGAGGATGTGGAGACAGCGTGTGACCAGGGTCTATTGTACCTTTATCGGTGAGGATGTGGAGACAGCGTGTGACCAGTGTCTATTGTACCTTTATCGGTGAGGATGTGGAGACAGCGTGTGACCAGTGTCTATTGTACCTTTATCGGTGAGGATGTGGAGACAGCGTGTGACCAGTGTCTATTGTACCTTTATCGGTGAGGATGTGGAGACAGCGTGTGACCAGTGTCTATTGTACCTTTATCGGTGAGGATGTGGAGACAGCGTGTGACCAGTGTCTATTGTACCTTTATCGGTGAGGATGTGGAGACAGCGTGTGACCAGTGTCTATTGTACCTTTATCGGTGAGGATGTGGAGACAGCGTGTGACCAGGGTCTATTGTACCTTTATCGGTGAGGATGTGGAGACAGCGTGTGACCAGTGTCTATTGTACCTTTATCGGTGAGGATGTGGAGACAGCGTGTGACCAGTGTCTATTGTACCTTTATCAGTGACCAGTGTCTATTGTACCTTTATCGGTGAGGATGTGGAGACAGCGTGTGACCAGTGTCTATTGTACCTTTATCGGTGAGGATGTGGAGACAGCGTGTGACCAGGGTCTAGTGTACCTTTATCAGTGACCAGTGTCTATTGTACCTTTATCGGTGAGGATGTGGAGACAGCGTGTGACCAGCGTCTCTGCGCCTTTCGGACAGTTCTCCACCAGGAGGAGGAGGTCCGGAGAGTTCATCCCCATCCCACGGATCTACACACACGCAGCAGTGACATGGTTAACTCCTCTCAATACCATCAGAAAACACCACTCGTCTCATACTGAATAGTTTATAGTCTGCAAGAGGCAATTGTAAAGCAAATAAACATGACATAAATAATGTAATAAAATAATTTAAAAAAAATAATGTGTAAGGTGACAGTATTTACAGAAACAAAACAATGTCTTAAGAATCCAACTCCTCATCAGATGTATGCTAATTGTATGCAAATGTAATGCGTTGCCGTTGTCCAAAAACTGTTGCTTCTCAGCATTAAAATTCAAAAACATCTAAAAATAGAAGCTCAAAAATGTATCGCGATGTGACAACGTTTTTGAGCTTGCCATTTTTTCTTATATAATTTTTATCCCACGATTTTGTAACCCATTTTTCACCCCTGTGTCAATTATCTAATGTGATCCTGGGCTCTACACACCCTCCACCAACCTGGGGAGAGCAACGGACTGACCTCATGCTTCCTTCATGCCTGAGTGTCCAAGTTGCTCCTTTACACCTGACAGGGGGGAGTTTCCCTGGTTGGACGTATCGCGTGGAAGGAACACGTTTTTCCAACCAGTTCCTTTCCCCTCCATCAGGCGCCCTGGCTGGCCAGGGGGAGGCAGTTTAGAGACCAGGATTACTGCATGTTTTTTGTGAGGGTACCTACCCTAGGGGACACGGGGAGAACATGTGAGGGTACCTACCCTAGGGGACACGGGGAGAACATGCAAACTCCACACAGAAAGGCCCTTTCGCCAACCTCGCCTCGGGTATGGGCAGCTTGCTATTTTTGATACTTTAGTGTGACACTGTAGCATGATCATCAAGCAGGGCAAACATCTATTGGAAAATAAATGTGTGTAGCAGATCTACAAGCTCATAGCGCGGCACTCGGGATGCGAGGGGACCTTACGGGATGCTCGATGACCCTGAGCACGCTGCGCTTGATGTCGGCGATGGCCTCGGTGTAGACGGACGCCAGCTCGTGGACCAGTCTGTGGTTCAGGGGCAGCAGGGACAGGTACAGGAAGAGACACTGTCTCACCGTCTCCTCTGTCCAAGGAGCGGCCACCTCTGTCTCCACAACACACACACACGCACGCACGCAGGCGCGCGCGCACACACACACACACGCGCGCACACACACACACACACACACACACACACACGCACGCACACGAGAAAAAGAAAGTTAGAAAAACATAAAACACACCTGTTAACCCATTTTGACCTGAGATCAGATTCTAAAAATGTGTTCTTTGATTTTTCAAAAATAGCTCGTAGCGCGCCACTCGGTGGCGCGCTATGAGCTTGTAGATCTGCTATTTTTCAATAGCTAAAGCATATCATAATGCTAACACCAAAAGGGGTTCCCGTCTAGAATGGGTTAAACCTATGCGTTGTTATACCTTTCAATCCGGGACAGCATCTTCTGTGTCATTTTAGTTGTATTGTATTTCTTGAATGGTAATGTGAAGTTTTTCAGAAAATTATTAGATTTTTTTTTTTTTTTTTTTTTTACACAAATCAGTCTCAAGTTTAAAAATTATACTTGTTACACTAGTTGTGCGACTAGTGCAAATGGCCAATCTATAAGCTTCTGTGCTTGTAGATCTGCAATGTTTAGCTTATTATGTTAGATTGTTCACCTATAAGTCTATTAGTCAATTAGGATGCCAGCTTGAGTAAGTACTTAAAGATGACTGAAGTTCACTTCTGCAGTCACAGAAGTGCTTGGAGCTCAGCTATTTTAGAATTTCGAAAAGTAACAGTTTTGGAAATATGTGGTTTTCCGCTACCCTCCCCCGACAAGGCCGCCGACAGCAACGATATTTACACGGTAGGGGAAATGCAGTGCATTTACTTTGAGGACATTCTAACCCATTTTGGGCAGGAACCCCTTTTGGTGTTTTAAGCATTACGTTATACTTTAGCTATTGAAAAATAGCAGATCTACAAGCTCGTAGCGCGCCACCGAGTGGCGCGCTACGAGCTTGTAGGTCTGCTATTTTTGAAAAATCACACCTGTGTGAACTGAGTGGTGCAACTCCCCTCTCCCCCTGCCGCCCCCCCCCCCCCCCCCCCCCCCCTCTCTCTCTCATTAGCAGGCAACAGTGCAGCACTATCTCTCTCTCTCCGTTTCTGCCACTTTTGCACCTACTGCTACCCATAGTCACATAGGTTAAAGTCACATAGGTTAACACGGACATTGCTGTTCCTTGGAGTGGTTGCACCACTCAAAAATAGTGAAAATGCGGCACAAATCTTTGAAAATTGAACATATATTCTTTCAGAAGACTTTTTTTGAGTGGTGTAAACCACTCCTACAACTGGCTTTTTTGTGCAGAAAAAATTAGCATGGTTGCTATGTTCAAAATAATTTCTGACGTAATTAAATCACACCCGGGTGAACTGTATGACCGTAGCCATCATGCTCATTTTTTCTGCACAAAAAAAGCCAGTTGTGAAATCACATCCGGGTGTGATTTCATTACGTCAGATCAGAGCTGATCAGGCTATATAATACCTTACCTTATATAATACCTCACAACGGACAAAACCTCCAGCTGAATCAACTTCATGGTCACAAATCATCACATCAGAAGACGACCCTACCAGAATCAGACCTAAAGGCCATTCAGTCTTTGAGACTGAATTCATTACGTCAGACATTACGTCAGACCACAGCTGATCATGCTATATAAAACCTTACACCACTCAGTTCACACGGGTGTGATTTTTTATTTTTACATCAGGCCAAAATGGGCTAATCATGTTCTCGTCCAGACAGACAGGTGAAACATCATTCACAGTTCACACGTGCGTTCCAATCCCGTCCCATCCCATCCCGTCCACACAACAACCCCACCTGTGTCTTTGTCGGCTCCAAACAGCAGAGACGGCGGGTTGGGATGGACCAGGAGCTGCATGTAGTTGAGAGCAAACTTCTCGATGTAGTCTCTGAGCTGGTCCTTCTCATACATGCGCTTTATGAAGGCCAGGGCTGTGGTCCGCACCTTCAGAGAGAACACACACAGAGAGATTAATGAAGGCCAGGGCTGTGGTCCGCACCTTCAGAGAGAACACACACACAGAGAGAGATTAATGAAGGCCAGGGCTGTGGTCCGCACCTTCAGAGAGAACACACACAGAGAGAGATTAATGAAGGCCAGGGCTGTGGTCCGCACCTTCAGAGAGAACACACACAGAGAGAGATTAATGAAGGCCAGGGCTGTGGTCCGCACCTTCAGAGAGAACACACACACACACACACACACACACACACACACACACACACACACACACACACACACACACACACACACACACACACACACACACACACAGAGAGATTAATGAAGGCCAGGGCTGTGGTCCGCACCTTCAGAGAGAACACACACACAGAGAGATTAATGAAGGCCAGGGCTGTGGTCCGCACCTTCAGAGAGAACACACACACAGAGAGATTAATGAAGGCCAGGGCTGTGGTCCGCACCTTCAGAGAGAACACACACACAGAGAGATTAATGAAGGCCAGGGCTGTGGTCCGCACCTTCAGAGAGAACACACACACAGAGAGATTAATGAAGGCCAGGGCTGTGGTCCGCACCTTCAGAGAGAACACACACACAGAGAGATTAATGAAGGCCAGGGCTGTGGTCCGCACCTTCAGAGAGAACACACACACACACACACAGAGAGATTAATGAAGGCCAGGGCTGTGGTCCGCACCTTCAGAGAGAACACACACACACAGCTTAATGAAGGCCAGGGCTGTGGTCCGCACCTTCAGAGAGAACACACACACACACACACAGAGAGATTAATGAAGGCCAGGGCTGTGGTCCGCACCTTCAGAGAGAACACACACACACACAGAGAGATTAATGAAGGCCAGGGCTGTGGTCCGCACCTTCAGAGAGAACACACACACAGAGAGAGATTAATGAAGGCCAGGGCTGTGGTCCGCACCTTCAGAGAGAACACACACACAGAGAGATTAATGAAGGCCAGGGCTGTGGTCCGCACCTTCAGAGAGAACACACACACAGAGAGATTAATGAAGGCCAGGGCTGTGGTCCGCACCTTCAGAGAGCACACACACACAGAGAGATTAATGAAGGCCAGGGCTGTGGTCCGCACCTTCAGAGAGAACACACACACAGAGAGATTAATGAAGGCCAGGGCTGTGGTCCGCACCTTCAGAGAGAACACACACACACACAGAGAGATTAATGAAGGCCAGGGCTGTGGTCCGCACCTTCAGAGAGAACACACACACAGAGAGATTAATGAAGGCCAGGGCTGTGGTCCGCACCTTCAGAGAGAACACACACACACACAGAGATTAATGAAGGCCAGGGCTGTGGTCCGCACCTTCAGAGAGAACACACACAGAGAGATTAATGAAGGCCAGGGCTGTGGTCCGCACCTTCAGAGAGAACACACACACAGAGAGATTAATGAAGGCCAGGGCTGTGGTCCGCACCTTCAGAGAGAGAGAACACACAGAGAGATTAATGAAGGCCAGGGCTGTGGTCCGCACCTTCAGAGAGAACGGACACACAGAGAGATTAATGAAGGCCAGGGCTGTGGTCCGCACCTTCAGAGAGAACACACACACACAGAGATTAATGAAGGCCAGGGCTGTGGTCCGCACCTTCAGAGAGAACACACACACACACAGAGAGATTAATGAAGGCCAGGGCTGTGGTCCGCACCTTCAGAGAGAACACACACACACACAGAGAGATTAATGAAGGCCAGGGCTGTGGTCCGCACCTTCAGAGAGAACACACACACACACACACACACACACAGAGATTAATGAAGGCCAGGGCTGTGGTCCGCACCTTCAGAGAGAACACACACACAGAGAGATTAATGAAGGCCAGGGCTGTGGTCCGCACCTTCAGAGAGAACACACACACACACACACACACAGAGAGATTAATGAAGGCCAGGGCTGTGGTCCGCACCTTCAGAGAGAACACACACACACACACACACACACACACAGAGAGATTAATGAAGGCCAGGGCTGTGGTCCGCACCTTCAGAGAGAACACACACACACACAGAGAGATTAATGAAGGCCAGGGCTGTGGTCCGCACCTTCAGAGAGAACACACACACACACACACACACACACACACACACACACACACACACACACACACACACACACACACACACAGAGAGATTAATGAAGGCCAGGGCTGTGGTCCGCACCTTCAGAGAGAACACACACACAGAGAGAGATTAATGAAGGCCAGGGCTGTGGTCCGCACCTTCAGAGAGAACACACACACAGAGAGAGATTAATGAAGGCCAGGGCTGTGGTCCGCACCTTCAGAGAGAACACACACACACACAGAGAGATTAATGAAGGCCAGGGCTGTGGTCCGCACCTTCAGAGAGAACACACACACAGAGAGATTAATGAAGGCCAGGGCTGTGGTCCGCACCTTCAGAGAGAACACACACACAGAGAGATTAATGAAGGCCAGGGCTGTGGTCCGCACCTTCAGAGAGAACACACACACACACACACACACACACAGAGATTAATGAAGTCCAGGGCTGTGGTCCGCACCTTCAGAGAGAACACACACACACACACACACACAGAGATTAATGAAGGCCAGGGCTGTGGTCCGCACCTTCAGAGAGAACACACACACACACACACACACAGAGATTAATGAAGGCCAGGGCTGTGGTCCGCACCTTCAGAGAGAACCAACACACACAGAGAGATTAATGAAGGCCAGGGCTGTGGTCCGCACCTTCAGAGAGAACACACACACAGAGAGATTAATGAAGGCCAGGGCTGTGGTCCGCACCTTCAGAGAGAACACACACACACACAGAGATTAATGAAGGCCAGGGCTGTGGTCCGCACCTTCAGAGAGAACACACACACACACACACACACACACACACACACACACAGATTAATGAAGGCCAGGGCTGTGGTCCGCACCTTCAGAGAGAACACACACAGAGAGAGATTAATGAAGGCCAGGGCTGTGGTCCGCACCTTCAGAGAGAACACACACAGAGAGAGATTAATGAAGGCCAGGGCTGTGGTCCGCACCTTCAGAGAGAACACACACACACAGAGCTTAATGAAGGCCAGGGCTGTGGTCCGCACCTTCAGAGAGAACGAACACACACAGAGATTAATGAAGGCCAGGGCTGTGGTCCGCACCTTCAGAGAGAACACACACACACACACACACACAGAGAGATTAATGAAGGCCAGGGCTGTGGTCCGCACCTTCACAGAGAACACACACACACAGAGATTAATGAAGGCCAGGGCTGTGGTCCGCACCTTCAGAGAGAACACACACACACAGAGATTAATGAAGGCCAGGGCTGTGGTCCGCACCTTCAGAGAGAACACACACACACAGAGAGATTAATGAAGGCCAGGGCTGTGGTCCGCACCTTCAGAGAGAACACACACACACAGATTAAAATAGGGTGCATCCCAAAATGCAGTTTATAGTTAAGGGACGCAATAAAACAACAACCTCTGCATCCACGGGATGCACTACTGTACTGTTTTTTATTCTAGTTTATTTTGCTAGCTTTAGTTATTATAATCATTTCTTCTTCTGTTTTCTACATGAATATAACCACATTATAACCATATAAAATGAAATGGGAGTTAAATGCTGCAATTTGTAAAAATGGCAAAATATGACTCCTAACGTCGTTGAAGTGGGACTCATAAAATATCCCTGAGACTCATCTAAAAGACCATCCCTGCACTCATTACATTGAAAACCTATTTACCCCACACACACACACACACACACACACACACACACACACACACACACACACACACACACACACACACACACACACACACACACACACACACACACACACACACACACACACACACACACACACACACACACACACACACACACACACACACACACACACACACACACACACGTAGAGTGACATCACACCTTCTCCTTGTCATGAGAGCTGAGATCCAGAAGAACATGAAGGTACTGGAACTGTTTAGACGGCCGCTTGACGATCAGTTCCTTCAGAGTGGTCATGCCGAGGTAAACCCGCGACTGAAACAAAGAAACAGACGATCAGTTCCTTCAGAGTGGTCATACCGAGGTAAACCCTCGACTGAAACAAACAAACAGACGATCAGTTCCTTCAGAGTGGTCATACCCAGATAAACCCTTGACTGAAACAAACAGACGATCAGTTCCTTCAGAGTGGTCATACCCAGATAAACCCGCGACTGAAACAAAGAAACAGACGATCAGTTCCTTCAGAGTGGTCATACCCAGATAAACCCGCGACTGAAACAAAGAAACAGACGATCAGTTCCTTCAGAGTGGTCATACCCAGATAAACCCGCGACTGAAACAAAGAAACAGACGATCAGTTCCTTCAGAGTGGTCATACCCAGATAAACCCGCGACTGAAACAAAGAAACAGACGATCAGTTCCTTCAGAGTGGTCATACCCAGATAAACCCGCGACTGAAACAAAGAAACAGACGATCAGTTCCTTCAGAGTGGTCATACCCAGATAAACCCGCGACTGAAACAAAGAAACAGACGATCAGTTCCTTCAGAGTGGTCATACCCAGATAAACCCGCGACTGAAACAAAGAAACAGACGATCAGTTCCTTCAGAGTGGTCATACCCAGATAAACCCGCGACTGAAACAAAGAAACAGACGATCAGTTCCTTCAGAGTGGTCATACCCAGATAAACCCGCGACTGAAACAAAGAAACAGACGATCAGTTCCTTCAGAGTGGTCATACCCAGATAAACCCGCGACTGAAACAAAGAAACAGACGATCAGTTCCTTCAGAGTGGTCATACCCAGATAAACCCGCGACTGAAACAAAGAAACAGACTATCAGTTCCTTCAGAGTGGTCATACCCAGATAAACCCGCGACTGAAACAAACAGTCAGTAAAACACCTAGAAATACTACAGCTTTGGTGTTAGTCAGTGTTGATTTCGTCGACTAAAACTAAGACGAAAAATGTTCGTCGACTAGCTTTTTCCACTGACGAAAACTAAATGGAAACTAAATGAAAACTAAGCTATGATAACTAAAACTAAGACTAAATATATTGACAATTGTCAACAAATAAAAACTAGACTAAAATGTTAGGAAGGCACTAGTGAACAAGAGATCCACTATAAGTCATTTTACAATTAGTTGCATGCTGAAAATATGAAAAATGCAGAGGTCCATCGTTGGCATCCAGGGAGTATGTGTGCAAAATTTGGCATCGACCGGATTAACGGTGCCGGAGATTAGCTGGTCACAGACAGACGGACGCACACACGGACACACACATGGAGTGCAAAACATACTCTCTCCCCAAGCCTTCGGCCTGGGGAGACAATAATTATGAAGATGTCATTGTAACTTGACAGTAGAGTAATCATACCTCGTCCTCACAGTATCGCCTGATCACTTCCACTGCTGACTCTGTGATGATGGGAGCCTCCAGCACCAACTTTGTAAACAGCCTAGAAGAATATACATTACGTGTTAAAAACATGGGTTTTGTATGTCACAGAAAGCTTATAATAATACTATGTTTAGTAATCCAATAATCAGTGTGTGATGTATCATTCGTAGTAAGTGCTCGTCTCCGTTTGATCAAATGAAAGGTTGTGTTTTTGACAGTAAAACAAATTAAGCAATTTCAACACGTTAAGTTTCGTTACAGAGAATGTGTGTTGTGGAGCATTTACCGTCATTTTGTACGTATTTTGCAGACAGTTCATGGTCTAAATGAATTACATTTTATACCTGGCTTTGAGCGTGCAAGGCTCCCTTTAATTGTGTATCTGGCTTCATTTTAACTGCAGCACCTTCACCCAAGTCTACTGGCAGATGATGAACTACACTTTAGATCGACAAGCTCTCAAGCGAACATTTATTTTTAACACAAAGCTTTTGCTTCTGGAGTTCCCTTGTGGCACAAGACATTTTCAGAAGGGGGGGGGGGGGTCCTCCTTGACATGAGTACGTTTGACAAACACTGATCTACATGTTCAAGGGATAATTAAAATAACGTTGTCTGTCGCACAGCTGTGTGCAGTGGCGTGCACAGACATTTAGAGGGGCAGGGGTCAGGGGTCAGTGGCGTGCACAGACATTTAGAGGGGCAGGGGTCAGGGGTCAGTGGCGTGCACAGACATTTAGAGGGGCAGGGGTCAGTGGCGTGCACAGACATTTAGAGGGGCAGGTGCTCAAGTGAAAAAAGGGCACCTTGTGCAGCGCGTACGTGGAACCGGCCGGTTGCCTTAATAGTGAGATTTATAGATTTTGGGGCATAAATAATATGAGAGATTTTTTTTCTTCTTCAAAAGGGCACATTGCTGTCCAGAGGTCAAGGCCAGGTGGTTCTCTAGCACCCCCTAGTGTCTATCTGTACATGCCACTGGCTGTGTGCCGCCTGCCTCTCTTTTATTGTATTTATTTTATTTTATTTAACCTTTATTTAACCAGTAAAAACACATTGAGACTGAGTCTCTTTTTCAAGTGGGAACTGGCCAAGCGGCAGAATACATAATTACACTTTTTATTTATTTATAATTTTGATCCCACAATTTTGTAACCCATTTTTCACCCCTGTGTCAATTATCTAATGTGATCCTGGGCTCTACACACCCTCTGCCAGCCTAGTCCCCATATATGGGGGACATGGGGAGAGCAACGGACTTGAACTCATGCTTCCTTCATGCCTGAGTGTCCAAGTTGCTCCTTTACACCTGCCAGGGGGAGTTTCCCTGGTTGGACGTAGCGCGTGGAAGGAACACATTATTCCAACCAGTTCCTTTCCCCTCCATCAGATAATTACACTTTCAATGCTACATTGTACATCAGCCAAATAATAAATCCATGAACAGTACCTCCAGAAGCCTATAGAAAATATACAATAATACTCCAAAATAATACACTAACAATAACCGGGTACAAGAACATTTCTATTTTCTACTTGAATACACACAAGTACATTTATGGACCGGAACCTCTCTGGCCTGCCTCTCTCTCTCTCTCTCTCTCTCTCACCCGTCTTTCTGCTCGGGTTTCTCCTGCAGCCCAGACAGCAGGGTGTACAGGCAGTGGTCGTAGCTGTCCAGCAGGCCGTGGGGCATGAGGCTCAGGTAGTTGTTGTACTCGTGGTAGAGCAGGGAGAAGGCCAGCTCGCTGCGGCCGCGGATGTCCGCCAAGATGTAGCCCAGGACGTCCTCCTTCATCATGCCCTGGAACTGAGTGACCAGCCGAGACAGCAGCTTCACACGCACCTAGGGGACAGACACCAGTGGAACTGAGTGACCAGCCTAGACAGCAGCTTCACACGCAC
Source organism: Electrona antarctica (assembly GCF_951216825.1). Lineage (NCBI taxonomy): Eukaryota > Metazoa > Chordata > Actinopteri > Myctophiformes > Myctophidae > Electrona > Electrona antarctica. The sequence goes on from NC_136794.1 coordinate 48,179,786, forward strand.
CTAGGGGACAGACACCAGTGGAACTGAGTGACCAGCCTAGACAGCAGCTTCACACGCACCTAGGGGACAGACACCAGTGGAACTGAGTGACCAGCCTAGACAGCAGCTTCACACGCACCTAGGGGACAGACACCAGGGGAACTGAGTGACCAGCCTAGACAGCAGCTTCACACGCACCTAGGGGACAGACACCAGTGGAACTGAGTGACCAGCCTAGACAGCAGCTTCACACGCACCTAGTGGGACACCAGGGTTGTTTTTTTGGCAGGACATTTTTTATTTTAGTCATTTAAGTCATTTAGGGCAGTATTATGCGTGTCTTAAGTTCCAGGTCTTATTACTTAATTTAAGACCTGGAGGCGTGATCAATGCCATTTGGCTATTCTGAGTGGCCAAACAGGATTGACCACGCCTCCAGATCTTAAGTTAAGTAATAAGACCTGGTACTTAAGACACACATAATACTGCCCAATGTCTCTTGAATAGCTTCCATTTAGTTTTAGTCACATTTTAGTTCGTTCCGTGACCGCGGAGAGCAAAGGTCCGTTTCTCAATGGATTTGTCATCTAGGAGGGTTATTAAACAAATTGAGCCCCCATGTACCTCGCAAAAATGCGGGGAAAATTCATGCGCATGGTCTTACATGTGACATGCCGCTCTGTGCGATGCTCTTCTCAGAGTTCAGGATGCGTTTGACCGCCATGGACGTCAGCCTCTCCAGCTGGCTCTCCGACAGCGCCTGGACCACGTCCGCCAGCCGGAACACCTTCTTCTTGCCAACAGGGCCTGCCAGCCTGGAGGAGAGTGGTATGACAAACATTGCATGGTTGTTATAGTTGGCCGTGGAGGCAGGAGTTTGATGAAAAAAAAAGAAAATAGTGGACAAATATAACTGGTTATTCTGGGTTGTGGAGGCAGGAGTTTGATAACAGATAATAAAGGAACTTTGTTAAAGGGGGTTCTTAAAGGACCACTTCACCACTTTTCAACTTTTCTTCCTATAATTGGAACTAACTAATGTTCATGATAAAATACCACCATTTTTTCCTACTCAGTCTGTGTCTCATAGGAAGGCTGTGGGCAGTTCAGAAACCCGTCCACCAGTGACATCATTGATCATGAATCCAAGCTAATAGAAACGGCAGGCTTTCTTTTCCTGAAAAATTGCAATGCAAAAGTTGAAGCCATCGTTCTCACGATAATACAAATCTAAATATATTTTAAAACAAATCTTGTTTAAAAAGAAATCTGCCTGATGTCACTGGTGGACGGGGGTCCGAACTGCCCAAAGCCCTCCTATGAGACACAGACTGAGTAGGAAAAAATGGTGGTGTTTTATCATGAACATTAGTGAGGACCAATTATATGAAGACTGAAGAGATGTTGAAAAGTGGTGAAGTGGTCCTTTAACATTCTGACAGCCTGTGGGAAGAAACCCCTTCACCCTTCACCCTTTTTGACCGGTTGGGTGAGAAGAGTCTTTTGTGGGGGTGGGTGGGGTGGGCGGGGTCTTCAATAAAATGGGTTAACGTGCTGTGGCCACTCCCCTTCGGTAGCGAGTGTGACCACATCCTGAAGCCATCGTTTAATTTAACCCCCGTAGCCACAGGAGTCAGGACACATTTTTACCAATCAGAAACTAAGGCATGTTCAGCCTACTTGATGGTGTTGTGTGTTGGTGCCGTGTATATTAGTATATATATAGTATATTGTTGCCATCAGGTGGAAAAACCCTGCTCTTTTATCATCTAAAAAAATACTTACAATAGTGCGACACTCTTGTATGATGAAATAGCGCATTAACCCATTTAGGCCTGACGTCGAAATTAAAAAAATGTCTGAAAAAACCTTGTGTTTCTGTATCAGTGGTGCTCAATATTTCATGTCAAGGACCCCAAAAATGATATGTATTTGGCCACCGCCCCCATCTGAAAATATGTTATTCCAGGGACCTCCCCAGAAGCAAAGATTTGAGTTAAAAACGATTTGAGTTAAAAACTCTGAAAGAATATACATTCAAAGATTTGCGTCACATTTTAACGATTTTTCAAAAATAGCAGACCTACAAGCTCGTAGCGCGCCACTCGGTGGCGCGCTATGAGCTTGTAGATCTGCTATTTTTCAATAGTTATAACATAATGTTTAAAACACCAAAAGGGGTTCCCGCCCAAAATGGGTTAAATTACACCAATATGGAAATATGGAGATACAATGTTTCTCCTCGACAGCAATGCATATATACAGTCAGCGTAATGAAATGGAATGCCGTTTTGGTTTTTGTTCTTACTTGGTCTGTGCAGAGGGCAGGATGGGTTCAGGGACCCTCTTGGCGGGCTGCCGGTCCTGGGGCTTGTCCGTGTAGCCCACCACGGAGATGGCATGGCCGGTCAGCACTGGCACCTTGCGCTTGATCAGAGCCTCCTTGAGGGCAGAGTCCTCTTCGATGTCCTCTTTGGCAGCATCCTCCTCTCGCGCTCGGCACTGCTCCAGGCCTATAGAGACAGGTTAGGAACAGGGAGGATGCTCAGCTCAGCTGGAAACAACACTGGACTGTTGTTTTACTTTTAACCCATCAAGCTTTAGCGATGATCTTTTAGCTGCTGCTTTCTCTCGGAATTGAAGCTCAAATTGAGGTGATCATGCAGAGCATCGATGTTTTAGGAGCTCAATAAAATATCCCCGTGACCTTGTGGTACTACATCAGCGCTTCTTTCTTTTCAAAATCTTTTTATTGTAATTTCAATAACATAAATCTCAGAGATCATAGGGCAGACATACAGTAATGAAAAGACTATTATTGTGCAAAACATGCCCCTTCAAGACAAAAGAAAAGAGACCCACATGAACGCACCCAGGGTGCCGGCCCAATTCCGGCGAGCCGCCCCGTGTCCGAAACGGTTGAGAAATGACAAAGTTACCGTGTGGGGGTCCCTCTACTGTACTGTACTGTACTGTACTGTACTGTCACTGTACTGTAATGGCACACCCGAAATCACCATATATACAGTTAATATGTGCGTGTGTTTGTGTGTGTGTTAGGTTGCGCACAGGTGGTGAAAAACAACCATGCTGTTTTCGTGCTCAGACGCACCCAGCCACCCACCCACACACAGTGTCACTTAAAGGGTAAGACCACTTTTGTAGAGGTTTGGGTTGTGTAGTTACCTTGCCATGATGTAACTCCAAATGTGGACAAGAAATCAAAAATAATTTCTCCAGTGATTAGAAATTGATAATTAAAAATATGCTCCTCATTGACTTACATTGTACGCTGAAACAGCTCTCAAAGTCACTCTTTTAGTACATAAACAAACACAAACAAAGTTGTTTCAGACAATATAGAGCAACACCAAAACTCATGTGGTTTTATTTCTTCATAAAAATGGTAACTTCCTGTTGATTTTACTATATGAAGATCTGGATCCGGATCCATGGATCCACTCCGGGTTTTCTTCTGAATAAAAATGGACAAATCAACAGGAAGTTACCATTTGTATGAAGAAATAAAACCACATGAGTTTTGGTGTTGCTCTATATTGTCTGAAACAACTTTGTTTGTGTTTGTTTATGTACTAAAAGAGTGACTTTGAGAGCTGTTTCAGCGTACAATGTAAGTCAATGAGGAGCATATTTTGAATTATCAATTTCTAATCAGTGGAGAAATTATTTTTGATTTCTTGTCCACATTTGGAGTTACATCATGGCAAGGTAACTACACAACCCAAACCTCTACAAAAGTGGTCTTACCCTTTAAGGAAGTGGTTGCACCACTTAAAAATCGTGAAAATGCGGCACAAATCCTTGAAAATTGAACATATGTTATTTTTTTAAAATTTTGACGTGAGGCCTAAATGGGTTAAGTATCTACCGGCTACCCCGGAAATGATTGATTGTTACTTCCCCGGTTCACCAAATGAGCTGCAGGTGGCTCTTCAAAATAAAGGCTTACGGCTGTAAAGGTACTTATACTTAAGCAACTAAACTTGACCCATTGACGCCTGGTGCAACCTATACGTTGTTCTACCTTCGATGTTATAATTTAGCTATTGAAAAATAGCAGATCTACAAGCTCATAGCGCGCCACCGAGTGGCGCGCTATGAGCTTGTAGGTCTGCTATTTTTGAAAAATTGTGAAAATATTTATTTCAGAAAACTGGAGGATTTAGAAGATTTTTTTTTAAATTTCGAGGTCAGGCTTAAATGGGTTTTAAAGAGTTAATCAGCAACATAATGTAATACAATATTTAGTGGGGGTCCGTTTGGCCTGAGCAACGTTGAAGAACCCTGTTCCAGATGACTGACTAAGGCCTGACTCACACGGTCGCAACAGATTGATGTATGCTTGTTGTATGAGATGTATAGCTGATGCAAGCTCGCAATGCATTTCCAATGGGAGTCACATGGTTTGACACAACATTTGTGTTGTATGAGGGGGGCAGTCGAAACACAGCCGAAAGCCATACAACAGCTTGTAGTCCAAAATGTTGTATCAAACCATGTGACTTCCATTGGAAATGCATTGGGGCGGCCATGACACTTACATCTTGCTTACATCTAGCATGCATCAATGTTGTATGCTAGATGTAAAGGTGTGAGTGAGGCCTTAGCAATCTGTAAAACTGACCTGGTCCGATTCCTGCGGCGGTCATCTGCGAGGCCATGAGCCTGGCCAGATGTCTGATCTGGGCGTCGGTTCCTGCCGACTCCACCGGAGTGTAGGTGGCCTGGAAGGACGCTGGCATGGCGTCTGGGAGGTACACCATGCTGATCAGCACCTGGGAACAAGACAACGCGTGAACAACCCGAATCACACTAGACGGTGTCTAGTGCCAAGAACAGCCAACGGCTTTATTAAAATGAGGCGATAGAATAAAATAAGAATGAATCAGTTAGTAATCTGATCTCGCAAGAGAGGGAATTTTTTTTTTTTTTTTTATCCCACGATTTTGTAACCCATTTTTCACCCCTGTGTCAATTATCTAATGTGGTCCTGGGCTCTACACACCCTCCGCCAACCTAGTCCCCATATATGGAGGACATGGGGAGAGCAACGGACTTGAACTCATGCTTCCTTCATGCCTGAGTGTCCAAGTCGCTCCTTTACACCTGACAGGGGGGAGTTTCCCTGGTTGGACGTAGCGCGTGGAAGGAACACGTTATTCCAACCAGTTCCTTTCCCCTCCATCAGGCGCCCTGGCTGGCCAGGGGGAGGCAGTTTAGAGACCAGGATTACTGCATGTTTTTTGTGAGGGTACTAGGGGACACGGGGAGAACATGTGAGGGTACCTACCCTAGGGGACACGGGGAGAACATGCAAACTCCAAACAGAAAGGCCCTTTCGCCAACCCCGCCTTCGGGTATGGGCACTGATGATGCGGCGGAGGAAACACGCCGCCAGCACCCACAGCGTCCCGAGCGGGAATTGAACCCAGGACCTTCTAGCTGTGAGGCGACAGCACTACCAACTGTGCCCCCAAGAGAGGGAATTTATCAGCACCAACGCATATAGAGAAAGAAAGAGACTTCTGCTGAGTTTGAATGAAGTTTTACTGCATACAATATTTTATATTTTAAAAAAAATATGTGGCTCAGCGGTCCAGGCTGGTAATCCAGTCTGGCAGTGTGCCGCGGGTTCGACTCCCGATCCCGACGGCCTTTACTGCATGTCACCCCCCCCCCCCCCCCCATCTCTCTCCCCATTTCCTGTCAGCCTACTGTCTGTCCCTCCATAAAAAAAATCACACCCGTGTGAACTGAGTGGTGTAAGGTCTTATATAGCCTGATCAGCTCTGATCTGACGTAATGTCTGACGTAATGAAATCACACCCGGGTGAACTGGGTGACCGTCTCTACGGTGTGACTCACCAGGTTGGTCATTGTGTGCATACGGTACATCTCTACAGTGTGACTCACCAGGTTGGTCATTGTGTGCATACGGTACATCTCTACAGTGTGACTCACCAGGTTGGTCATTGTGTGCATACGGTACGTCTCTACGGTGTGACTCACCAGGTTGGTCATTGTGTGCATAAGGTACGTCTCTACGGTGTGACTCATACGGTACGTCTCTACGGTGTGACTCATACGGTACGTCTCTACGGTGTGACTCACCAGGTTGGTCATCGTGTGCATACGGTACGTCTCTACGGTGTGACTCACCAGGTTGGTCATTGTGTGCATACGGTACGTCTCTACGGTGTGACTCACCAGGTTGGTCATTGTGTGCATACGGTACGTCTCTACGGTGTGACTCACCAGGTTGGTCATTGTGTGCATACGGTACGTCTCTACGGTGTGACTCAACAGGTTGGTCATTGTGTGCATACGGTACGTCTCTACGGTGTGACTCAACAGGTTGGTCATTGTGTGCATACGGTACGTCTCTACGGTGTGACTCACCAGGTTGGTCATTGTGTGCATACGGTACGTCTCTACGGTGTGACTCACCAGGTTTCCGTTGGTCATTGTGTGCATACGGTACGTCTCTACGGTGTGACTCACCAGGTTGGTCATCGTGTGCATACGGTACGTCTCTACGGTACGTCTTTACGGTGTGACTCATACGGTACGTCTCTACGGTGTGACTCACCAGGTTGGCAACGTTCTCCGGCGAGAGCAGCGGGCGGAGGAAGTCCGAGGTGAGGTCGATGGCCGACTGGGCCACCGGAGCAGTGGAGGGCTTGGACACCGACGAGGGGGCCACTTCCTCCTTGTCTTCATCGTCCTCTATCAGTGCAGGTTCTGAGCAACAACACAAGTACAATGTCTGGTCATCTTTTCCCTTCCTCTACTGCAGTAGCCTCGGAAACCCAGACGTTTTTATTTCCAGGGAGAAAAAATAAACTCTATGCCAAAACTCTATGCCAACTCTATGCCAAACTTTTTCATAGAGTTTGGCATAGAGTAGCGCAAACGTCGATCACTCTCTGCTGATTTCTGATCGTCTGCACCTTTGTTAAATTGACGCACACACGCACACCCGTACACACAAACACTCCTCTCTCTCTCTCTGTCTGTCGCTCTAATTAATTAGTCTCATGTCCAGCAGCTGCGCACAGTTTCTGCCGGCGGATCCTGCCGGAAGCTGCCTATGCCATAGAAAGCATAGGTGAGTTCCAGGCTACTACTGCAGTGGCTCCCAAAGTAAATGGTAAATGGTGCATTTATATAGCTCCTTTATCCAAGGCGCTTTACATAGATTGTGCATTACATTCACCCATTCACACACACATTCATACACAGATTGCGGCGGAAGCCATGCAAGGCACCAACCAGCACATCAGGAGCAATTGTGGGGTTCAGTGTCTTGCCCAAGGACACTTCGACATGTAGACAGGAGGAGCTGGGATTCGAACCGCCGACCCATGGATCATTGGACGACCCTGCTCTACCTCCTGAGCCACAGCCGCCCAAAGTAACTGGGGGGGTCAGAAGCCCCAGGAGGGCTCCCAAATTATTTTGGCGGGTCCCCAGCTGATAAGCATAATGTGAAACATTGTATTCTCATTCAACAGAAAACAAACCAATGTACAGTAGGTTAAAGATTCACGGTTGTACTTCATCGTTACATCTTGTGTGCAGGAGTAAAACTTATTTTAGTTTGGCATGGGAATTTTATTACATTTCAAATTTCAGGGAACATTTAGCCCATTTTAGGCGGGAACCCCTTTTGGTGTTAGCATTATGTTATGCTTTAGCTATTGAAAAATAGCAGATCTACAAGCTCATAGCGCGCCACCGAGTGGCGCGCTACGAGCTTTTAGGTCTGCTATTTTTTGTAAAATCGAAGAACGACTGACATAGAAACATAGCTTTTTCAGAAAACTGTCAGGATTTAGAAGACATTTTTTAGAATCTGATCTCAGGTAAAAATGGTTTAGGGCGGTGGGTAGGGCCTACAAAATGACCTACAAAATGAACACTCACCCATCTTGAGTTTCTTGCCCTCCGTGTAGGGCTCGTTGCGACTGGGTCTCTTGCGGGGTTCGCGCGGCGCCGGGGTGGAGCGTGTGATCTCGCTCTGGGGCATGCCCAGGTCCAGGAGCAGCGTGCCGATCTGGGCCTGGAAGTCCTGACTGCAGGGGTGCTTCAGCACCGCCACCAGGTGCAGCTTCAGGTTCTTCCTGACGCTGCTCACCTGAGACTTGGCCAACGTGGGAGGGAGGTTGGCTGCAGGTGTTGATTTAGAGAGAAGATTTGAGTTTTTTTGATCAAAGTTTCTTTATTCATTTTTCAAGTCACATGAGTCAAAAATAGCATACAAATATTTCTTGAACTTTTTTTACCCCTCCCTCCCCCCCAGAACCAGCTCAGTGGCCTTGTGGTTAGAGTGTCCGCCCTGAGACTGGGAGGTTTGGGTTCAATCCCCGGCCGGGTCATACCAAAGACTCTAAAAATGGGACCCAGTGCCTCCTTGCTTGACACTCAGCATCAAGGGTTGGATTGGGGGTAAGTCCCTGTGACATACTAGCGTCATGTCCAGGGGGTGTACTTGTACATCAAGCTGCCTCACGCTACAGAAACAGGAGATAGGCTCCTGCCCTATGGGCCCCATGGCTCGGCAAGGCTACTTACTTACTCCCCCCCAGAGTATCTTGTACCATTAACAATGAAATAAAAGGCACATACAAATATACATATACATATTCAAAAATAGAATAAATTAATCAAATATTAGACACAATATGCAAACAAATAATAATAACAATAACAAAATTAAAATATTAAAATAAAATAAAACAATTAAAGTAGGGTCGGTGTAATGAGTTATTAAGGATTGTTGATGTCAGCCGTGTTCATCCTCTCAATATATGTTAAAAAAGGTTGCCAAATGGTGTAAAATCTTAAAGCACCAGCGTACCCTCTTGTGGAGTAGCGAATCTTCTCCAGTGTCAAATGATGTAAAACATCATTGACCCAAGATTTAAAGGTTGGTGGTAATTTTTCTTCCATTTAAATAGTATTAGCCGCCTAGCCAAAAGAGATGCAAAGGCTATCATATTAGACAGCAGATTTTGATTTGAGTTTTTTTTAGTCATAGTCTTTTGAATAGTTTGTTTCCATTAGTTTTAGTCACATGTTAGTCACCTGGAATGTATTAGTGCTAGGGGATGCACCGAAAGGGAAATTCTTGGCCGAAACCGAATACCGAATATAGGAAACAGTTCGCCGAATACCGAATATGATTATTATATTATATATAATTTTTCCTAGCATTGCTGTTATAAGCACCTTAAAGCTACCTGATTTATGGCAAAATAAATGGTTATGGCAAAAATTAACTTAAATAATAATCACTATTATGGGTCCATAAAACATTTATTCAGCTCTTTTGAATGCATTAATTGCATACACTATTCGGTGATATATTTTCTGCCTATTCGGGCCGAAACCGAATAGGCCGAAAATGCATTTTTAGCCATTTTCTGCCGAATATTTACTGTGGCCGAATATTCGGTGCATCACTAATTAGTGCTAGTCTAGTTTTAGTCGACTAAAAATATAAGATTTCAGTCGATCAACAATTCAATCTACAGTTGATTAAGTCGACTAAAATGTATTTTGGCGGGCCTTGATGCTGTCGTAATGGCCGATTTTACACTTGCTGAAAATAGCCGATCTACAAGCTCACAACGTGTCGCGTTGCAATCTTCAGCATGCAACCAAGTGTAAAATGACTTGTGTCTTTTACTTATACTGGATCTCTTGTCCACTAGTCCCTTCCTAACATTTTAGTCTAGATTTTTAAATTGTCAATATATTTTAGTCTTAGTTTTGATCATCATAGCTTAGTTTTCATTTAGTTTGTCAGTGAAAAAAGGCAGTTGACGAACAATTTGTCATAAGTTTTAGTCAACAAAATCAACAGTGGTTGTCTGAAAGCACAGCAGCACATCTCATCACATGGTTGGAAGAAGAGACACCCTTTTTAGTGACATGAAAAATGAAAACTTTTAAAGGAGAATTCCATACTAAAAGGCTTCCTTACCTTTGGGGTGTTGTGCTAATTTGCTTATTTCCATCACTCAAAATTATTATTTTTTTGTATATATCCTCTCTTCGTAAATAATATCCCAAGCGGCACACTTTACTACTTATTTCGATGTAAATAAGCGAATTAGCACAACACCCCATAGCCCCATTCAATTCCCATTCAATGCAATTCATTGAGGGCTTATGGTAGGGGAAATAGCCAATAAGGAGTTTTTGCACACAAAAAAAACACCTGGACCTCTTTGGTGGGGACGTAACGACTACAAAGAAAGGTAAGAAAGCCTTCTAGCGTGGAATTTTCCTTTAATCCGTAAAGCCAATTTTTCGTGGTATTATTTCGTTTTTTTTAGATCAGCCCGTCTCACCGTGTAGGGTCTCGTAGGCCTGCACCACCTCCGACATGAACATGGGTCTCTGGCGAGCGATGGTGGCCAGGGAGCCCAGCGCCGTGGTCAGGTTGATGCTGGAGATGGCCGGGTGAACCATGAACTTCAGCAACTGTTCCAGAGCGGCCTTCCCCTCCTCACAGAGGACCTCTGTCGTTGGAACATCATCAATGAACATTACATTTCAGTTTGGCTGTTAGGCTTCGTTAATGTCTTAGGCTTCGTCATGGGCAGGCCTGACAAAATAAATAATTTAAAAACACGAATAGTGGAAACAGCCGATCTACAAGATTAACACGATGTGACGTGTGTTTGTATATCTAATATGTCCACTGTTTTTTTAAATGTTTGAAAATACTTTAACCCATTTTGACCTGAGATCAGATTCTAAAAATGTCTTCTACATCCTGACAGTTTTCTGAAAAAGCTGTGTTTCTATGTCCTTCTTTTTTTTTCAAAAATAGCAGACCTACAAGCTCATAGCGCGCCACTCGGTGGCGCGCTATGAGCTTGTAGATCTGCTATTTTTCAATAGCTAAAGTACATGATGAACATCATGAATGAACATTACATTTCAGTTTGCTGTTAGGCTTCTGTCTTCAGGTCTGCACAGGGCAGGCCTGACAAAATAAGTTACATAATCTAAAAACACGAATAGTGTTTAAAAACACGATGTGACGTGTGTTGAGCTTGTATATCTAATATGTCCACTATTTTTCAAAGTGATTATGACAGTGATGCAAAATAAAATTGACATTATCTGAAATAATTGCTATTAAGCGATCATGTAATAATTGTGACACTAGGGCATTCACTTCTAGTCATTTTTACTAGTTGACTAGTTGCCTAGTTTACTAGTCGACTAGTCGACTAGTTTTTTTTTTTTTTTGGAAATAAATATTTGTACATTTAAAAAATATTCAGAAACTGTGTACATTTGTGACTATAACTATAATCTTTTTTTTTTTTTCCTTATCAACTAGTTAACTAGTACCAACAAGGCCGACTAGTTGCTTAATGCCCTATGTGACAGGCCTAGACATACGTAGTTCAATCAATCAAATTAGTCACACAATAAGAAGTGTTCCCCTGGGACAAAATAAGAAGTGTTCCCCTGGGACTACTCTGGCAAAAGAGCCCCCCGCTCTTCTCACCCGAGCGGATGTACGGGTGGTCTTTGGGGATCTTGTCCAGGCTGATGTCTCCCTCCTGTTTCTTGGGGACGTCGGAGTCGGAGGTGCGCGGCGACAGGGTGATGATGAGCGACTCGGTGAACTTGATGGCGTGCGTTCGGACTCCGTCGTTCTCAGAGTCCAGCAGGGCCAAGACGTCTCCCTTCATCTGGGTCACCATGTCCCAGCACGCCTCCTGCATCTCTGGCACCGTTTTGGACCGAACCAACCACTGACAGGACGGACGGACGGAGGCACGCACGCACGCACACACACACACACACACACACACACACTTTATAAAAAACGAACACTGCATGTGTTAACCCATTTATTTAGACCTGAGGCCGATTCTAAAAAAATGTCTTCTAAATAGACAATATTCTGAAAAACCTATGTTTCTGTGTCAGTCGTTCTCAAACAATTTCATGTCAAGGAAAGGACTCCAAAGAATATATGTAATTGGCCGCCAACCCCCCCATCTGAAAATATGTTGTTCCAGTGACCTCCCAGAAGCAAAGATTTGAGAACATTTTAGGAAAAATAGGACGACTTTTAGGGAAAAATAGGACGTTTTTTTAGGGAAAAATAGGACGACTTTTAGGAAAGATTGGACGACTTTTTAGGAAAAATAGGACGACTTTTAGGAAAAATAGGACGACTTTTTAGGAAAAATAGGACGACTTTTAGGAAAAATAGGACGACTTTTTAGGAAGAAACAATTTTTCACAAACCAGACTTTGAGAAATCCAATGGACTGTAGTCTCTGTACCTGTAGAGCTAATAGACTGTAGTCTCTGTACCTGTAGAGCTAATAGACTGTAGTCTCTGTACCTGTAGAGCTAATAGACTGTAGTCTCTGTACCTGTAGAGCTAATAGACTGTAGTCTCTGTACCTGTAGAGCTAATAGACTGTAGTCTCTGTAGAGCTAATAGACTGTAGTCTCTGTACCTGTAGAGCTAATAGACTGTAGTCTCTGTACCTGTAGAGCTAATAGACTGTAGTCTCTGTAGAGCTAATAGACTGTAGTCTCTGTAGAGCTAATAGACTGTAGTCTCTGTACCTGTAGAGCTAATAGACTGTAGTCTCTGTACCTGTAGAGCTAATAGACTGTAGTCTCTGTCCCTGTAGAGCTAATAGACTGTAGTCTCTGTACCTGTAGAGCTAATAGACTGTAGTCTCTGTACCTGTAGAGCTAATAGACTGTAGTCTCTGTACCTGTAGAGCTAATAGACTGTAGTCTCTGTACCTGTAGAGCTAATAGACTAGTCTCTGTCCCTGTAGAGCTAATAGACTGTAGTCTCTGTAGAGCTAATAGACTGTAGTCTCTGTACCTGTAGAGCCACCCTGTAGAGCTAATAGACTGTAGTCTCTGTAGAGCTAATAGACTGTAGTCTCTGTACCTGTAGAGCTAATAGACTAGTCTCTGTACCTGTAGAGCTAATAGACTGTAGTCTCTGTACCTGTAGAGCTAATAGACTGTAGTCTCTGTACCTGTAGAGCTAATAGACTGTAGTCTCTGTACCTGTAGAGCTAATAGACTGTAGTCTCTGTACCTGTAGAGCTAATAGACTGTAGTCTCTGTACCTGTAGAGCTAATAGACTAGTCTCTGTCCCTGTAGAGCTAATAGACTGTAGTCTCTGTAGAGCTAATAGACTGTAGTCTCTGTACCTGTAGAGCTAATAGACTGTAGTCTCTGTACCTGTAGAGCTAATAGACTAGTCTCTGTCCCTGTAGAGCTAATAGACTGTAGTCTCTGTAGAGCTAATAGACTGTAGTCTCTGTACCTGTAGAGCTAATAGACTAGTCTCTGTACCTGTAGAGCTAATAGACTGTAGTCTCTGTACCTGTAGAGCTAATAGACTAGTCTCTGTACCTGTAGAGCTAATAGACTAGTCTCTGTACCTGTAGAGCTAATAGACTGTAGTCTCTGTACCTGTAGAGCTAATAGACTGTAGTCTCTGTCCCTGTAGAGCTAATAGACTGTAGTCTCTGTACCTGTAGAGCTAATAGACTGTAGTCTCTGTACCTGTAGAGCTAATAGACTGTAGTCTCTGTACCTGTAGAGCTAATAGACTGTAGTCTCTGTACCTGTAGAGCTAATAGACTGTAGTCTCTGTACCTGTAGAGCCAATAGACTGTAGTCTCTGTACCTGTAGAGCTAATAGACTGTAGTCTCTGTACCTGTAGAGCTAATAGACTGTATTCTCTGTCCCTGTAGAGCTAATAGACTGTAGTCTCTGTACCTGTAGAGCTAATAGACTAGTCTCTGTACCTGTAGAGCTAATAGACTGTAGTCTCTGTACCTGTAGAGCTAATAGACTGTATTCTCTGTCCCTGTAGAGCTAATAGACTGTAGTCTCTGTACCTGTAGAGCTAATAGACTGTAGTCTCTGTAGAGCTAATAGACTAGTCTCTGTACCTGTAGAGCTAATAGACTGTAGTCTCTGTACCTGTAGAGCCAATAGACTGTAGTCTCTGTACCTGTAGAGCTAATAGACTGTAGTCTCTGTACCTGTAGAGCTAATAGACTGTAGTCTCTGTACCTGTAGAGCTAATAGACTGTAGTCTCTGTACCTGTAGAGCTAATAGACTAGTCTCTGTACCTGTAGAGCTAATAGACTGTAGTCTCTGTACCTGTAGAGCTAATAGACTAGTCTCTGTACCTGTAGAGCTAATAGTCTCTGTACCTGTAGAGCTAATAGTCTCTGTACCTGTAGAGCTAATAGACTAGTCTCTGTACCTGTAGAGCTAATAGACTAGTCTCTGTACCTGTAGAGCTAATAGACTGTAGTCTCTGTACCTGTAGAGCTAATAGTCTCTGTACCTGTAGAGCTAATAGACTAGTCTCTGTACCTGTAGAGCTAATAGACTAGTCTCTGTACCTGTAGAGCTAATAGACTGTAGTCGCTGTACCTGTAGAGCTAATAGACTGTAGTCTCTGTACCTGTAGAGCTAATAGACTGTAGTCTCTGTACCTGTAGAGCTAATGGACTGTAGTCTCTGTACCTGTAGAGCTAATAGACTGTAGAGCTAATAGACTGTAGTCTCTGTACCTGTAGAGCTAATAGACTGTAGTCTCTGTACCTGTAGAGCTAATAGACTGTAGTCTCTGTACCTGTAGAGCTAATAGACTGTAGGTACCTGTAGAGCTAATAGACTGTAGGTACCTGTAGAGCTAATAGACTGTAGTCTCTGTACCTGTACCTGTAGAGCTAATAGACTGTAGTCTCTGTACCTGTAGAGCCACCCTGTAGAGCTAATAGACTGTAGTACCGTGACGTACCTGTAGAGCCACCCTGTAGAGCTGGGTCAGGGTGAGAATAGCTTTCTTCACCACGTTGACACTCTCGTCTCTCAGCAGCATGTTCAGGTTAGCGATCAGTCTCAGCAACAGTTCATTGTCTCTTTTGCTGCACAACACAAGAAGAAAGAAAAACTCACCACGCTAGGAATTAGACCGTATTGTTTCGTGCACTTCTAAGTTCTTGTACAGGCAGATACAAATAATGCAAAAGAGAATAAGACAAATGTCAGTACTGTGAACTGACAATAAAGTACTATATCATATCAGTTAACACTCCCAACGCGTATCGCGTATCAATACGTTATCAATTAATCAAACGTCGGGTGCGGATCACGTATCAATACGTTTCAATCACTTTTTTATAGCATACTTTCATTCATCTTTTTACCCACCCGAACAATGAAGAACCATCGCCCTATCATTGCTGCTTAGTCCCGCTCACGTGATCAGAAAAAAAAACCAAAAAAAAAAAACCCCCTCCCCTCCTGAAAACAGGAGGGCGGACCGCTTTACGTGTATAAACCAGTGTAGAATGGCTGCGCCCATGCCGATGTAGCCTGTGTGTGAAAATAATCACATTTCACCTAACCTCGCCTCACCAGGCTTTCCTCCACCTATTGGCTTTTATACTCGATTCCCCCCTCCCCTCCTGTTTCTCCTGCAGGAGGAGAGCCTTGCGAGACGGGGGCTCATGTCTCGGAAAAAAACATACGGAACGCTGTTACGCTGCCTAACACATGATCTGCAGATTCTGCACCAGATCGGCAACACACATGGACAGATGCATGTTTACTTCTTCATACTGTAGCGACCAAACGATCCCCGAGCCTACAATACTACGAACTAACAAACCACAGTATCGAGGGGCCGCCATGACAACAGACAGTCTACCGTTGGTGGATCACGTATCGCCATGCAGAGCCGTCATAATCGGAGATCGCTCAGACGTGTGATTGTAACGCTTTTTTATTCATTATAATTGTAGTGATAAGACCGCAATGAACGCGTCGGGGACGTAATCGACCCGGGTGTAATGTATAACGAACTTTTCCGCGACCTAAACCGTGGTGTTGTCATCTGTGGAAGTCATTTTTTCCTTCTCGTCGACATCACAGCCGGGTGACGCTTTTTTTCCCCTCCATCGCCCCCAAGCTGCATGCCCATAGCCTGGCTTGGCCAGCCTCATAGCGGGGATTCACTGAAGATTCTTCCCCGGAGGAAACATCAGTGAACCCTCGCTATGAGTCTGGCCGTGCCAGGCTAGCATGCCCAGGCATGTTCCCCTACACTAGCTTGAAAAACAAAATCAGCTGATGACAACGCGTCTCACCGTTATACTATAGTTCTGAACCGAACGGTGGAATGGGACTTTTTATAGCCGTACGGATCAAGACTTTTGCTGCCCAATGTGCCCATGACCCCCCCCCCCCCCCAATGTTACTGCGATCAAAACAATGAAAGCAGTGAGATAGATTAGGCGAGGCGGCAATCATCATCAAAAAGAAAGCATAGTTATGAAGGTTTATAGTCAGACATTGACAGGCAGATATAACAATAAACACAATAAATATGCTATACATCCTATACATCGAATGAAAGCCCTGAATGTGTACTTTTACGAGGAAAAGAGTAAACATTGATCCCATGTACAGTTTGTCATAAATTGGATACTGGGTGGATGCACATTGCGCCCACCAGATATAACTGCAGAGAAGACATGGACCCGAACTCAATATTCACAAAATAAGGCCTATAGCGACATATAAATACTATATACCGTATGAAACAGAAGACTCTCTGCTTTCATAAGGAAAAAAATTGTACTGTAATAATAAAAAAATCACACCCCTGTGAAGTGAGCAGTGCAACTCTACTTCTCTACTTATTCACTACAGCTCGCTATATACGGACTGAGGCAGAAAGTCATGTAAACCTTTTATTTACAGTTTGGTCTGTAAACTTCTACTGTAATAATAAAAATCACACCCCTGTGAAGTGAGCGTTGCAACTGTTCTGTACTTATTCACTACAGCTCGCTATATACGGACTGAGACAGAAAGTCATGTAAACCTTTTATTTACAGTTTGGTCTGTAAACTTCTACTGTAATAATAAAAATCACACCCCTGTGAAGTGAGCGGTGCAACTGTTCTCTACAGTTGCACCGCGCAACTATAAAGAACAGTTGCACCGCTCACTTCACAGGGGTGTGATTTTTATTATTACAGTAGAAGTTTACAGACCAAACTGTAAATAAAAGGTTTACATGACTTTCTGTCTCAGTCCGTATATAGCGAGCTGTAGTGAATAAGTACAGAACAGTTGCAACGCTCACTTCACAGGGGTGTGATTTTTATTATTACAGTAGAAGTTTACAGACCAAACTGTAAATAAAAGGTTTACATGACTTTCTGCCTCAGTCCGTATATAGCGAGCTGTAGTGAATAAGTAGAGAAGTAGAGTTGCACTGCTCACTTCACAGGGGTGTGATTTTTTTATTATTACAGTACAATTTTTGAGTGGTGTAAACCACTCCTACAACTGGCTTTTGTGTGCATAAAAAAATGACCGTGGTTGCTATGTTCAAAATAATTTCTGACGTAATTAAATCACACCCGGGTGAACTGGATGACCGTAGCAACCGTGGTCATTTTCTCTGCGCAAAAAAAGCCAGTTGTGAAATCACATCCAGGTGTGATACATACATTTATCAAAAATGATAGCTTTTTTTACTTAACATATTTTGTGTGATTTCATTACGTCAGACATTACGTCAGACCACAGCTGATCATGCTATATAAAACCTTACACCACTCAGTTCACACGGGTGTGATTTTTTTATTTTCCTTATGAAAGCAGAGAGTCTTCTGTTTCATACGGTATATAGTATTTATATGTCGCTATAGGCCTTATTTTGTGAATATTGAGGAGTTCACGTCCATGTCTTCTCTGAAGTTATCTGGTGGGCACAAGCTGCATTCAATAACCAATTACTGTCTAACTGTAGATGGGATCAATGTTTACTGTTTTCCTCGTAAAAGTACACATTCAGGGCTTTCATTCGGTGTATAGGATGTATAGGATATTTATTGGGTTCAATTTTATATCTGCCTGTCAATGTCTCTGACTTTAAACCATCCATAACTCTGCTCGCTGTTCAAGATAACCACTTCCAGGCAAATGCAGGTGTTGCAAAAAGGTCAATATCTCCAGAATGGAACATGGTAAAATCAAAATGTATTTTTTTAATTGAAGTGGACAAGTTCAGCTTTCTTTTGATGTAGGCGTGTGATTCTCGCTATAAGAGAACATTTTACTGTGGGCCCCCGAACAAGGCCTTTGTGCAATGTTAAATGGCAGCAACATCCAAATAGGCCTGTTGAGATCTTCCAGCAATCAAAGTGTTAAATGATGTGAACGGGCGAACAACCCACCATGCCTCTTCGATGAAGCCGATGACAAACTTTCTCACTTCGATGGATTTGTCAGTCTGAAAGGCGATCATCTCCTGCACAAGACAAGTTTCATATAAACATGTCAAGAGAAATCAAGTACTTTATATCAGTGGCTTTCCCCCAAACCCACTGATTTTATTCCTGGACCCATGCCCTCATGTTCAATAACTGTTATCCTGTTTTCCTTGATGCCAAATTGTGTGCTTTTAATCGTGTAATGTTAATTTGTTTTGCTTTTGACTACCGTTTTATATTTTTACACTTTGAGATTCTGAGGAATGTAAAGTGCATTATAAATAAAATCCATTATTATTATTATTATTTTCACATCCAGGTAAACTTCATACTGGTAATGATGCCTAAAGGTTGAAGGTTTGAATGCCCACTGGGCTTGGGGGGGGGGGGGGCACATGATAAGTTACACCAGGTCAATGTAAATATGTAAGTGCATCTGTGTGGCTACTGTGCATGTACTGTGTACAAACAAAAAGTCTAAACTAGGGTGACCAGAATGGGGATTTGTTCTGATTTGAAGCTGTGTGCCTAGTCTAAAGGCTCAATCAGTCGTTGCGTGTATGCACACCTAAGGTGCACATACCGTACATGTATGTGTGCGTGCACAACAAACCTGCAAACTAATGTAAAGGTCCCAGTTTGAGGGGCTGAATATTATAGTTATGGTCACGCTAGTCTAACCCATTTTCCACATAGACTCTGGCATCCCCATTCGTGGGTACTACATATATGGGATCATATCCGACTCAGTTGATTTGCTTACATCCAAGAAGTTGTCCAAAAGGGAGGGATCCTTGTTGATAATGAGCTCCTGGACCTGAAACAATGGTACAAATGGTTCATCTCCAAGTATATAGACAATGATTCATTCTCCTTTGTTTGGAACCAAATGTTAAAGGACAACTTTAGTTTTTTTATTAGCTGTTTTTGACAGGGGGGCGGGGGCATTCGAGCATGGGGCTAAATATCTATTTCTTTACAAAATTTTATAGCGATTTATTTTTTTATTATTTACTATAGTCCTACTAGACCCCAAGAAATTACATCTGGCCCACAAAAGATCACAGGATCTACTGAATGTGAAGGAGGCCTACTGGGGGGATGCCACACTGTGTGTCATAGGCTCAATATGTCAGTTTACACATTCAGTAGATCCCGTGATCTTTTGTGGCCAGATGTAATTTATTGGGGTCTAGTAGGACTATAGTAAATAATAAAAAAATAAATCGCTATAACATTTTGTAAAGAAATAGATATTTAGCTCCATTCTCTAATGCCTAAAACGAAAGAAAGCAGAAAATGAAAAAAAAAATACACTCACCTTTTACTTTCTCTAATAACCTAAAACATGAACCTTGGTTGAAAAAAACTAAAGTTGTCCTTTAAGTTGAGGAGAGTTTGTTAATACCAACCTGTCTAAGGGTGGTGAGCTTCTCGTCTGTAGAAATCAGAGCAGCCTGATTTAACAGATCTACAACCTGGGGGACAGGATCAAACAAACACATGATTAAAATGTCTGCTTTTTATGCCAGCCTAAGATAATAAAGATGTTCTAAAAAACAACTTTACAACTCTGTTGCTGTCAAATGTATCCGTGTCTCGTAAAGGGCAATATATCAATATTAGATCGATATCTTGACATGAGACTCGCTGTTGTCTGGGAAGCCTCATCACGTAAACCTTATGTTTACGCCCCCGATATGCTATATTATAGCATATCGGGGGCACTTTGCCAAATAATTCCTCACCTTTCTGTCAGTTACTGTCATTGCTGTTGTATCCTACTTACTCACCTGCCAGTGAGGAGCCCCCACCGGGAGGATGAAGAGCAGGGGTGCCCACACTTTTTTTGACTGAGCTACTTTGAAAATGACCAGCTCAACAAGATCTACCCACCGCAAAGAATTATAATTTCATTGCTGTAGTTTAGAAATGTACCTGGGGCGGCTTTGAAATAGCGGCGCTGGCGTTACGCACAGTATAAGACAAATGCACTTGGAATGGTAAATATAGGGAGAAAAATGGAATAGGTATAAGGGTTTTGGATTTAATTTGTAATTCTACCGACATTTGTGAGCAGCAACAGTCTTGAAAACGAAGTATTGCATTATGGTTTTGAGTTTTTATATTTAAATTAAATATTATTTAGGGCCATGTCATGTGATCTACCTGCACAGCCTTTGTTATCTACCCTTTGGGCACCACTCCGTGCTACTACTCCCACCCAACACACCCTGCTGACAGGCTCCGCCGCAGCTCATAGGATTACACTGTGCGGCCACGGAGCCGACTTGGGGACCCAACGCAAGGACAACACATGAGACGGTCACGGCCACACAGCCAACGCAGCTCCTCCAAGGAAAACAAACAAATGAACGGAGCTGAACGTGAATCCCCCCCACCGCCCACCCCTTTTTCCCCTCACTGTATATGTTTATTTTCCCTTTTTACCTCCATTATGATGAATTCCTGTTCTGTTCTTTGTCTATATAGAAGTGTCTATTTGTACGTCTCTAAATGTTTTTGATGAATTGAACATGGTGGACCCTATTGGAAACAAGTGTAATGCTTAATTGGGTCGTCCACTCACAGTTAACAGTCTTTGTATTGAGTTTGTGCTTGAAATGTACTGTAATTCTGCAAACTGTTAATAAATATTTCAATCAATCAATCAATCAAGCAGTGACAATTATCGCCCCCCGGCTCAGGGGTAGTAGAGTGGCTGGATGGTAACCGCAAGGTTGCCAGTTCGAACCCGGGCTCCCCCAGAGTTAGTGTCGAAGTGTCCTTGAGCAAGACACGTACTGAACCCCTAATTGCTCCTGATGTGCTGGTTGGTTCTTTGCATAGTTTCCGCCACCATCGGTGTGTGAATGGGTGAATGTAATGCACAATCTATGTAAAGCGCCTTGGATAAAGGCGCTATATAAATGCACCATTTACCATTTAACCCCCACCCCGAATTTGTCCAAACATCCCCCAACCCTAGTGTTACCGTTTCATCACTCAACGCTTAGACATTAAGATAAAAAGGTAAGAAACTATCACCTTTTCACTGGTGGTCATGTCAACCACGTTAGGGGTGTCTCCCCCCTCCATTTCTACTTCCATCTCTTCAACAAAATGCCTTCATATCAACACACACCTGCAATGAAAAAAAACATTTGTTCTTATATCAACACAAACCTGCAATTAAAAAAAACATTTGTTCTTATATCAACACACACCTGCAATTAAAAAAGGATTCCTTCATATAAAAATAAATTGGGTGCAACTGAACAGTTAATTTAACTTTCAAAAAAACTTTTGGTCATTTCATCGTCTACTCAGGCTTATGGGAACACCCCAGACAGTTTTTTGCTTGCTTCAGTCAGTATTTAGCTATTTGATATTCATTTTAGCTGCCCCCCCCCACCAAACCACACCAAAGGGTCATGTTGGGACTCAGGACAAAACCGTTGGCTGGGTATGAGCATGAAAACAGCATGGTTGTTTTTCACCACCTGTGCGCAACCTAACACACACACAAACACACACGCACAAATTAGCTGTATATATATATATGATGATTTCGGGTGTGACAGTACAGTACAGTACAGTACAGTACAGTACAGTACAGTACAGTACAGTACAGTACAGTACAGTACAGTGATAGTAGAGTACAGTAGAGGGACCCCCACACGGTAACTCTGTCATTTCTCAACCGTTTCGGACACCGGGCGGCACACCGGAACCGGCCTGGCCCCCTGGGCGCGTTCCTGGAACAGGGCTACACCTTTCGGGACCCTCGGTTACGGGGGTGTACCGCCGTCCAAAATACACAGGGGTTGACACTAAGGTCTCAGAGGCACTTGCCCGTCGGGCAAGTAAAGGTCATGTTCCACTTGCCCTCAGCTCATGGCCACTTGCCCCCCAAAATATATTACAGAAAAGGTAACCGAGGAAAAGGGCAAAATGAAACCCTAAACAAAAACCTTATGGCCTACAATAAAAACATAATAAGTACTGTAATTGTGAGGTATATTTACTTTACTGGACTTTACTTCCCCATAGATCTACATTACAAGCTTGTAGATCTGCTATTTTCAAAAAGATGTTTTATACATTTTAAAACTTGTGAAATGAGACATTCTGCATAATGGGTATTTTCTACTTTAATACTTTTGTCCTTTTATTTACTAGAGTACCTTTTTTTTTCTTGTAAGAATATTTCTAAATTGCAGTATTGCTACTTTTACTTAAGTTAAACATTTGAGTACTTTTTTTTCTTCCACCACTGGGCTGGAGTAGAGTTATATTAATTAAGAAGAAACATCTTTGACAGAAAACGTTAGTGTCATACTCTATTACTGGAATGAAATGTAACATTTAAAAAAAGGCTAAACGAGTTTAATACACGGCAATTTCACTTCAATTTAAATGCCTGCATTAATCAATGTGCAGGTTTAATAATAAAAGGCCATGTATTAGCTTCGGCGTTAGCTGAAAGCTAACAGTAGATTCAGTCTGGCGTTCATGCGAGTGATTTAAAGACATACCTGTAGAAATTAAGCCTTTCTTATTTCGTCGCAAGAATGAAATTCTTTAAAAAAAGCAGCTCTAATCGCAGAAATATGAGTTAATATCCATTAGTTGTTGAACGAAACGCTCGAGCTCAACTCTTCATGGCGGCAGCCATGTTGGATCACAGTGTGAGTGTTGCCAGATTTTGCCAGAAGCAAGCAAGCAACCACGCCAACCAACAAGGTATTTTTCTCTTTCTTTCTTTCTTTCTTTCTTTCTTTCTTTCTTTCTTTCCCTTTTTTATTGACAAAATATCAACATTACAATTACATATGGATAGGATAAAATGCCGTTAAAATACTGGAAAAATAAACAGACAAAATACATTTAAATAATCTCGAGGTTATCTATTCAAATGATATATATAATAAACCACTGATTTACTTAACACTGTTCCTAATCACACTGACCTTCCTAAACCAGCCATTTACCTATGCTGTATTATATTCTGTCCCTCAATATCTCTGCAGCATTGTAATGTGAATGACCAGCAGTTAGAGCTGAACATTTCTGAGAAAGCCACAAGGTATGATGCACTATGGCAGTAGCCTGGCTAATAAGCCAGACTAATATCACACAACACTGTCTGGTAGGCAATTTTTTTTTGCCAACGGCTGATTCGGTCTGGTTTATTAACCAGGCTAACCATGAGGCTGAGTTGAAAATGTTCACGTGGCATTTCTTCCTCTGCCTAGTGGGAATGTGCGTGCACGGAAATCACACGATGTGTCCATGATTTGCAGCATTTTGTTTGAAACTGAGCACTCCTGCAAACTTTGGAAGCCAATCTTAGCCAATCAGGATGGAGACTGAGAAATCTGAAAGACCCGTTTCGTTGAATGGCTCTAGAGAGACTGTGTACCAATGTGCGTGATGTTTGGACAAAATCTGTAGGTGTACTGTCCAAAAACTTGTTTTGCACAAAGCGGCCTCCTGGTGGCGCTATAACAGGCCGTTCTGGAAATTCTGGGGCAGAGGTTGTGTGCAAAATTTGACATCGACCGGGTTAACGGTGCCGGAGATTAGCTGTTCACAGACGGACGGACACACACACACACACACACGGACGGACACACACACGGACGGACGGACGGAGTGCAAAACATACTCTCTCCCCATGCCTTCTGCCTGGTGGAGACAATAAGACCATTACTACTGTGAAAATGCAGTCTAAGTTGTAACTACATGGTTATACGAACAGATGGCAGCAATTCTCTCTAATAGAAAGCAAGGCCAGTCCTACCATGGGAGAAAAGTGTCCACACACACAGAGGCCTACCTCGTTCTTTTTCATGTCAAGGACACCCACATTAATATGTATTTGGCCGTGGACCCCCATCTGATAATATTTCGTACTGTAGGGAGGGACCCCCATACAAGATTTGTGTTGAAAAAGTATTTAAAAACTATTTTGACCGTTTCATTTTAGTTTCAATATGTTGGGGAATCCCCGAAACCCACAAGTTCACTAGAACTAACATGATGTTACAATGTTAGAGCCTCAGGGTCAGCAGAGAGGTTTTGGGAAGTGACCTGATGTACTTCCACCCCCCCCCCCCCCCCCCCCCCCCCCCCCCCCCCCTGCGCACTGTGTACACACGCACACGCACACTGTGTTAATGTCTCAGTCAAATTACCTCTTCTATTTACAGGGAAACAGGTCGAAATATTATTTTTTTATTTTGATAATGAATTGTTCCAGCAGCCCCACAATATGAATTCATTTTGATGTTTTTTGTTTTGTAGGTAACTATTGTATAATCGCAATATTACTCACAAGGGTGTGCTTTACCATGATTATTGGCACTTCAGTGATGCTTGGGACCTCGACTACGTCTCGTTCCTGACAGCATCACTGTCGTGCCAATGTCATGGTAAAGCACACTCTCTCGTGTAATATTGCTTAAGTGAATGGACTGAGGTAACATTAATACTAGTTAAATCAACACACAAATAAGTGCACATGTGCATGCACGTATGCATGCATTCACATTGTTTGATTAAAACATCGTATTGATAATTATCATATAATTTCATTAACTTTGACTTGGTGTTGGTTCTTCATAATGGACAGTCGTGAGGATTGAGTAACTTTCGAGAGATGATGAAAGACTGTGGTCACCTCTAGCTTCCGTTAGTATAGCCTACTCATTGTGCTTGGTAGAATGTCATCTCATATCCGCGGAACAGGTTGTATACCACAGAGCCTAGCAAAGGAGTGTGTGTGTGTGTGTGTGTCACTGTGTGTGTGTGTGTGTGTATGTGCGTGCGTGCGTGTGCATGTGTGTGTGTGCGTGCATGCGTGTGTGTGCGCGCGTGCACGTGATGTGTGCGTGTGTGTGTGTGTGTGTGTATATGTGCATGTGTGTGCGACTGTGCGTGCGTGCGCACGTGATATGTGTGTGTGTGTGTGTGTGTGTGTGTGTGTCTGTGTGGTTTATTTTCATTGGTGCACAAAGAGTGATCCGTCACATGTGAAAGAAGTGCCATCTACGTTTAGGGTAGTGAGGATACAGTATATCTTCAGTGTGTTGTGAAGAGGTAAAATACTTGCAGGAAGAATGAAGTCATAAAGGCACAAATGGCTGTAGCGAGGCATTCTGAGAACATTGAGGTCCAAGATGAAGACCAAGATGATACAAACTACGAGAATGAAACCACCGTCACTGCAAGAAGAACTAATGTAGAAATGTCTGAAGAAGGACATTATGAGAGTCTTGATCTGCAAAAGAAAGACGATGCAGTCTATGAAGATCTTCGTGCCAAGACCAGGAAGCACAAAGGCCCACCGAAGAAGATACGGCAGTCTGGTGAGATTATTGAGACAAAAAATGCCCCTTTAAAAAAACGTTAAACTTTTACAGAAGAGGTTCAAAGATTGTAACTCATCTTACTTCTTCCATTTAGCAAAATGATGCGTAGCCTTTCTGTGAGCCAGTTCAGGAAGATGAGTCGCAGGGTCAGGGACAACAAAACAATACAAATCTGAAATAGGCCTAATAATTCAAAATTAGATCTTTCAAAAGGACTTCATACAAATAATTAATAGAATTAAATATATGGGGAAATCCTTGAATAAAGTAGTGAGTACTTTTCAGAAGTAGTGAAAATCGTTCATCTACAAGCTTACAACGTGTCGCATTGCAACGCATTGTGAGCTTGTAGATTGTCTACCTTCACTTGTTTGGGTCCCAGGGAGACATCAAATGTATACGTTTTGGGTCTCGAGCTAAAACATTTGGGATCTACTTTCAATGTGCTGAGCAGGGATAGCAGAGACCGCCAAGATAAAAGAATATTCACATTGTTGCATTTACATTTTAAATGTTTTATCTATTTGTGAGTTGTCTGACTGTGAACTCAACATTTAATTATAACTACTTATCATGTAATGTGAAATTCTGCTCAAGCTAACGAGGACAGGAGTGTAGCCTAATATTAAAGATGGACATGGAGACAGAGGAGACATGAGGGACACTGAGACTGAGGACAGTGGACAGTTAGAGAGTGAATAATGTAAAAGTATTGTTGGAGGTCATTTCAAAGCACTTTGGTCTGGTTGGGTTTAGACTTATATCTTGTTTTTGTCTAACAGGGAGAAGGCCTTTCAGAGTGGTTGCTGTGTGTCTGGGGATGCTGTGTCTGCTGGGTGTGAACATAGCCCAGGCTGTGCTCTGTGAGTATTACGTCACTAAACTACCACATCTCTCACTCAGGGAGCTTGTTGCCTGATGTGTATTCGCCTTGCCCTGAACTGCAATACTAGATCTAATACACTGTTAAATCATCAGAAGCTGTCATGGCTGTTGGTGGAGCAGAGATTAGCTGCTAGTCTGGCTGGATTTTTTAGGAACATTTGTTCAAATAAAAAAACAAAATGCTTATATAAAAATATTCATTATAGCAGTGATAGACACAGACATAATACCAGACATGTTGCAATGGGTCGATTTACAGTGCCTAAGCCAAGAACTGATGCAATGAAGATGTACAGGGCAATGGCTTTCTGGAACTCTACCAGTATGCATCACAGAAATTAAGGGTAAAAGGCACTTTAAGAAAAGACTGAAGGATTTTCTTATATATATGGCGAAATTGTAATTCTGTTTATGTCAATATACCAGTTAATGTAATCTAGAGTGAATGCACTAACCGTAGTTATGCTTTAATGTATTTCTTTTTTTGTTTTTTTTGTTTTCTTTCTTTTCTTTTGTGATATCTGTAATGTTTTTTTGTATGTATATTATTCTGTGAGGACCCCAGGAAGAATAGCTGTTGCCAGGTGCTAATGGGGATCCTAAATAAACTAAACTAAACTATTCAAGTATTAAAGCCACCGTACAGTATTAACCCAGAACTTGTTTTATTATATATATATTTTTTTCATTGTTTCTTTTTGCAAGTATTATTGCATGCATCTGAAAAGTATGATGAATAAAGTAGTTGACAAGTGACAATGCATATAAAAAGGATACATTAACAACATTGAGTTTTTTTTCATGAACAGTAGCAACAACTGTCTTTATCATCCATTTCTGTCCCTCGCAGATCGTTCACTCAGTAACAGCATGACCAATGAAGTAAACCAGCTGAAGACACAGATAGCAGGTGAGAGAAGATACAAAATAAATATTAAATAGTGTAATGTTATTGATAATTAAAATAATATCTGGGCTATAGAGGTGGAAAATCGGAGTAAACCCATCACTGCATGCTGGTGTATGACAACTATCATAGAACAATAATTATTCTTACAGAAACACTATTGGTCGTCACTAATGCTCATTATAACATGGCATCATTTCCGTCTACTCAATGTGTCTCATTGGTGGGCTGTGGACAGTTCAGAAACCTGCCTACCAATGACATCATCAATGGGGATGGCTGCTGAAATAGATTTCATAATAATCTAAATCTACAAAGTAACTGTAATCTGTCAAATAAATGTAGTGGAGTAAAAACAATATTTGCCTCTGAGATGTAGTGGAGTAGAAGTAGGAAGTAGGCCTACCACAACATTTAAATACTTAACTGTACAAATACCAGAACAGTTTACTTGAGTAAATGTGCGAGTAGAAAACACCATTAATATAATATGAATAGTTTTACCCTCCACTCCACTACATCTCTGACTACTATTATTATTACAACTATGTGATTCATTATCAGTACAGTGAAAATCCATCAGTAAATGATGATGTTTTTAGACAAGTCGTGTCCCAATGGATGGACGACGTTTGGATCCAGCTGTTACTACATAACTACTGAGAGGACATCATGGCAGGAAGGTAGAGAGTACTGTCTGAATCAAGGAGCTGATCTGGTGGTCATTAACAGTGGAGATGAACAGGTTAGTTGTGTCCGTGTGTGTGTCAGTGTGTGTGTGTGTGCGTGCGTGCGTGCGTGCGTGCGTGCGTGCGTGCGTGCGTGCGTGTCCAGGTGTCCATCATCCACATAGGACTCAAGGAAATAGGGTGCTATTTTTCCTTTGTTTTTTGACGATGGGTTCTCAGATTGTCCACATAGTTACAGAAGTGAATGTATTGCATACAATTAATGATGATTCAATCATGTACAAATAATCAGGTATTCATCAAAGGATTGGGACGTGCTGGTTCTTATTCATGGATTGGTCTGAACATGACTGAGGGCAGATGGACGTGGGTGGATGGAACACCACTGACAACACAGTGAGACATTTGACATTTTTTTTATATTGTAATTCTATCAAAGTCACTGTATGTGAGTGACTGAGTGGATGTGGTTTAATACATTGTTGTTTATTGTGCAGGTACTGGTACTGTATGTGAGTGACTGAGATGTGGTTCAATACATTGTTTTTTATTGACAGGTACTGGTACAGTGGATATCCCGTTGACTATGAAGACTGGGACTGTGCAGAGTACGGTCACTTGACTGACACTGGAACATTGTATAATGGCTTATGTTCATCTACATGGCCCTCAATCTGCGAGAAGTGATTGTTTTCACTTAATTTATCAAACTGCAGCTCAGTGTTCTGTTACAGCAGTAATTAGTAGTGAAGATCATATAAAGTACAAACAGTGGTGGAAAAAGTACTCCGGTTTTCTACTTAAGCAAAAGTACCAATACTGCACCATACAAATACTCTGTTACAAGTAAAAGACCGGAATTCAAAATACACTTGAGTAAAAGTAGGCCTACAAAAGTTCTGGCATTAAGATTTACGTAAAGTACCAAAAGTAAAAGTACTCAGTCATTATGTAGAATGTCTATCATTTCAAGTTTTCAAATGTCTAAAAATCATTTGAAAATAGCAGATCTACAAGCTCTCAATGCGTCAGACTCACAATAATGTTAGCTTGTAGATCAAATGATTGAAATGTATATTGGGCTGAAGTTACTTGTTACTGTAATAATAATACAAATGTACAAAGTAACTAGTAACTAAAGTTTTCAAATAAATGTAGTGGAGTAAAAGTACAATATTTGGATCTGAGATGTAGTAGAAAGTAGAAATAATAGTATTTGAATTGGAAATACTCAATAAAGTACAAATACAGCAAAATTGTACTTAAGTGAAAGTCTCAATTACTTAATTACACCACTGAGTACAACTACAAACTGTTGTAGCCATAACCACTTTAATGCATTGACACCAGGAAAGCATGTGTCATTTTAGATTTAAGCGTTCAAAAATAGAAGATATTCAAGGTGTCACAGCGCGTCACTTGGTGCCATGCACGCTGACACTATGCGAGCTTGTACATCTGCTACAAGTGAGCTTGTACATCTGCTACAAGTGAGCTTGTACATCTGCTACAAGTGAGCTTGTACATCTGCTACAAGTGAGCTTGTACATCAGTGATTTTCACAAGTGTTGCCTCTTTCTTGTTGTAGTGGCTAATTTACACCAACAATAAAACTTAAAAAAGCCACTAAGGGCACCAGGTAGCGAATCTTACGCAGAGGTAGGAATGAGTCCAGACAGGCAGCGAAGTTTAGTGGTGTTTATTTTCAGATGTTCGGTCCAGACATACAGCAAAAGATGGAAAATGTTCAGGTTCATCCCTGACCTGCTGGTAAAAAACCATATGCCTTCCTGGTGCTCTGCTGACTGACTGTGTGTGCTCATTAATTAAGTAACCTCAGCTGTGCCCCAAAACTGCCCATCACCTTCAAAATAAAAGCATATAGCTGCAACACAAAGGTCCTCATTCACAACGGCGTTTACGCTCATACCGTTACGTAACGTGAGCGGAGCGTGAGCGGACAGGCATTTACGTGGATTCCCACATTACGTGGGAATTCATGAACTTGAACGTGAACTTGACGGTGACGTCGGATGGTCGGAATCTCCGCTAAAAGCTGCGCCACCTCAGAGGGTCGTGTACTGCTTGCGTATTTATTCAGAAGGCTTTAGTCTTCATGCTGACTCAATTAAAAGTCCCCAAATCTCAGATAAAATATGTAGGCATGTGTCCAAAACATTGGTCAGCACATAAAAAAATGATAGCTTATATAAAAGCCAAGTATCACTTGGATGCCTAAATGCATGCATTCTAGAGGCAGGTTAGCCTAGAGTCCCATACAGAAACTGCCCCTGCAAACCCGACACCTTTTTATTTATTTATTAGGATATTTCTAGCATGCGCGATTGCGCTGCACTTGACAGCTTTCTACTCGCAGTGCAACGGGTTGTGAGCTTGTAGATCGGCTCTCGCGGACTCTCGCTGCATGTTAAAAAACAAACTCACAATTATAATAAGAACATACACTTATCTGCATTCTGCACTGTACGAATTCATTGGAAAATGAATATAACGGTGCGGTGAGCCCGGCCCGGACAGAACAGATTATTTCTATGGTCCACATTATTGCATCAGCGCGTGCAATTCGGCCAGTCATAGTTTTAAGCCAGTGCACCTTAATTAATTATAATATGGGGAACTTATAGCTAGGCTGTAGGCTACTACATTGCTGAGATCAATCAAGTTTGGTGCCAAATGTCCCGCGAAATTCGCGAATCATTTTAATATGACGACATCATCATAAATGAACCTGCACTTAGATCTGACAAAGAGGAGGTTACCCGCCGTATATGGTTGAAATTTTAAATAGCTATAGGCCTATGCCTACGTGTCCATGATCAGAACAAATCCATTCTCCACATGGCATTCAGACAGATGACAGTGAGATGATATTAATCTATTCCCCGCATGAATCAATGCAGCTCTGATAAAAATATCGGATATATGTTTTACCTCTGCAAAGGTGTGAGTGAGCAATTGTTCAATAGAAAAGAAAAGGCTTTATAATATAATTGCCAAGTATACGCTAGCTTGCTGCCTTGGTCCCGAACTTAAATAAATAAATGGCCAAGCTGCATTTTATGCCGTAAGTCAGCTTGACATTGCTGCAGCGGTGCGGAGCAGCGTTCACCGTTTTGTAAGCTTGGGAAAATGATTTATATAGTTTAATGGTATGCTATAGACAATATAAAGAATCACGCACAAATGTAATGGTATATGGATGTAAAAAAAGAGACTGCAGGTGGTGGTCGTCGCTCCGGCGCTTGACATGGTCAGATCATTTTCTTTTAATTTAACTTTTTAATTTCCTAATATAGCCTAATTTCTTTCCAGCAATCTTTTTTTTTTTAATTTGTGAAGCCACTATACTGGAAAATATCATTATTTTGTTGCATTCCGTCAGGAGGACCTCTATTTCGTTTGAGCTGTAAGGCCTATAGTTCTTTTTTGTTTTTTTTACTGCTGTCTGCTGAGTCATGCTTGACGCCTTTTATGGTGTGAAATGGGGCGTGGATCAATGCAAATGAGCTTATCCGGTGATTTTCCGATCATTTGGCACCCGCTCGCATTCACCTGCGTACCTCACAACATACACCTGCGTACCTGTGGTACACACCGCTCTTTGAATTGCACGGCAAAACAACGTTGCGTGATCGGACGGAATTTCCCGCATCTGTTTAAGCTTCCGTTACGCTTCCGTTACACCATGGCGTATTTCTCCTTTGTGAATGAGGACCACAAAGACTGAAATAATAAGTGTAAACAAACCAAGCAAAATAAACAAATAATAAATGCATTAAATCATTATATAGAAAAATACTGAATTAGCAAAAATACTTAATAGCTCCCACACTTGTGTTATAGTTTGTTGAAAAGGAAGGGTTGTCCGCACTGTGCGGACAACCCTTCCTTTTCATTGTACGTATATATTTTGTTCAGCACATGTAGAATTTCTGGAGATGTGCGTGCTTCCTTTTGGCTCCTATCTATAGTATAGTTTGTTGCATTAGTTTTGAGAGTGCTTTTTTGTAATTCTTGTATTGGTATTTCTCAATTTGCTGTCATCTGTGGACGGTAGCCCCCAGGGGATCCTGACCCACAGGTTGGGAACAAGTTTAACTACTTGAGTCCCTATAAAATAGCCGCTCTAAGCTCAGAGAGCGTGTGTTTGTACATATGCTATTTTTGATCTTTTTGAACATTTTTATATTTCTGGAGTAATATGTGTTTAGTGTATGAATATTCATGAATATGTTTAAAATGTATGAATATTCATGAATAATGTTGTTCAGATGTTCAGCTAGAACGACATGGCCAAGATAAGCAGAGCAGGTTGAAATATCTTAAAGGGATAGTTCAACCCAAAAAATAACTCTTTATTTAGGGCAGGGATTTTTACTGATTAATTTCGAATTGATTAATTATAGAAAAAAATAACGCAAATGTACACATTTTAATCGCGCACCACAATGTACATTCCACTGTTCTGAAGTATTGTGCAGTTTGAAAGTATTGTTTTTTTAATACAGAAGGTCCTTTATAGGCTACCTATCCTGAATATATTCCTATAATTGTTGCTACAAATTGCACTGATCTGTACCACCTTGATAAAACAATAAACTATATTTTGTTGCTTAAGCTTATGTATTTATTCACTATTTATTGATTGACTCGTATACCAAGGACGCCATTTCCTTAAATTGTGTACACTCAAACAACCCATGTATGTTTGAGAGGTTTCAAGCCAGCATTTACATTTAAAAAATCACACCCGTATGAAGTGAGAGGCGCTCTTATCAATCATATATCCTCATGCCGACCAATCACAATTTGCGTCCTGACTTTTTCGCCTTCGCTTTTCTGCCCTCACTTTTAGCTTCAATATGTACTTTGCTCAGCCAATCAAATCATTGCTATGGGGTGATCAGCCAATCACAAGTCAATGTTTGTGTTCACCCAAACCTGGAAAGCTGGGTATAGGAGGGGCTAGCACCCCTCAAAGACTGTCTCAGAGTTTTCAGTAAGATGCTTTGTCTGCTGAATTGTATGTGTTGATGTTTAATGATGATGTACAGAACCAGATTTAATTGAATACCGGTTTTCAATATTCAAGTATTGAGGTTGATGATGTTCATAACCAGATTTAAGTACAATACCTGCATGTACTTACCCTATTGGCCTGAATGTAAGACTACAGTACGTTTTTTTCCCAATAGGAATATCCTAAAAAACGTGGTCGTATTATAATCGGGGACTAAACTATTTGACATTCAATGTTCTTTTTCTACAAATGAGTCTTGAAAAAGATTTACTTTCCACAAATACCTTAAACATGATTCAGTGTTTCTATAAAATTCAACAAAAACGTTACAGTATATTTTCTAATATTTGTGTGTGTTGGAAATCTGGCCATCTGCTAAACTCACACTCACACTGTACATTTCTATTGATACATTAAACTTCTACCCCACTTGTACCTCAGAGGCAAATGTACTTTTTACTCCACTTTTGTTAGTTGATTGATTGAGTTACTTTGCATATTAATCAAAGTAGCCTATAAATAAAAGATACATAGATTATGAATTGCATAAAGAACAGACCTGAATATAAGACCATTACTACTGTGAAAATGCAGTCTAAGTTGTAACTACATGGTTATACGAACAGATGGCAGCAATTCTCTCTAATAGAAAGCAAGGCCAGTCCTACCATGGGAGAAAAGTGTCCACACACACAGAGGCCTACCTCGTTCTTTTTCATGTCAAGGACACCCACATTAATATGTATTTGGCCGTGGACCCCCATCTGATAATATTTTGTACTGTAGGGAGGGACCCCCATACAAGATTTGTGTTGAAAAAGTATTTAAAAACTATTTTGACCGTTTCATTTTAGTTTCAATATGTTGGGGAACCCCCGAAACCCACAAGTTCACTAGAACTAACATGATGTTACAATGTTAGAGCCTCAGGGTCAGCAGAGATGTTTTGGGAAGTGACCTGATGTACTTCCACCCCCCCCCCCCCCCCCCCTGCGCACGCGCACACTGTGTACACACGCACACGCACACTGTGTTAATGTCTCAGTCAAATTACCTCTTCTATTTACAGGGAAACAGGTCGAAATATAATTTTTTTATTTTGATAATGAATTGTTCCAGCAGCCCCACAATATGAATTAATTTTGATGTTTTTTGTTTTGTAGGTAACTATTGTATAATCGCAATATTACTCACAAGGGTGTGCTTTACCATGATTATTGGCACTTCAGTGATGCTTGGGACCTCGACTACGTCTCGTTCCTGACAGCATCACTGTCTTGCCAATGTCACGGTAAAGCACACTCTCTTGTGTAATATTTCGACCTGTTTCCCTGTAAATAGAAGAGGTAATTTGACTCTCTTGTGTAATATTGCTTAAGTGAATGGACTGAGGTAACATTAATACTAGTTAAATCAACACACAAAAAAGTGCAGATGCGCATGCACGTATGCATGCATTCACATTGTTTGATTAAAACATCGTATTGATAATTATCATATCATTTCATTAACTTTGACTTGGTGTTGGTTCTTCATAATGGACAGTCGTGAGGATTGAGTAACTTTCGAGAGATCATGCAAGACTGTGGTCACCTCTAGCTTCCGTTAGTATAGCCTACTCATTGTGCAAGGCCAGTCCTACCATGGGAGAAAAGTGTCCACACACAGAGGCCTACCTTGTTCTTTTTCATGTCAAGGACCCCCACATTAATATGTATTTGGCCGTGGACCCCCATCTGATAATATTTTGTACTGTAGGGAGGGACCTCCATACAAGATGTGTGTTGAAAAAGTATTTAAAAACTATTTTGACTGTTTCATTTTAGTTTCAATATGTTGGGGAACCCCCGAAACCCACAAGTTCACTAGAACTAACATCAGCAGAGAGGTTTTGGGAAGTGACCTGATGTACTTCCATATGTGCGTGCGTGCGTGTGCATGTGTGTGTGTGCGTGCATGTGTGTGTGTGCGCACGTGCACGTGATGTGTGTGTGTGTGTGTGTGTGTGCGACTGTGCATGCGTGCGCACGTGATGTGTGTGTGTGTGGTTTATTTTCATTGGTGCACAAAGAGTGATCTGTCACATGTGAAAGAAGTGCCATCTACATTTAGGGTAGCAGTGAGGATGCAGTGAAGAGGTCCAATACTTGCAGGAAGAATGAAGTCATAAAGGTACAGATGGCTGTAGCGAGGCATTCTGACAACATTGAGGTCCAAGATGAAGACCAAGACGATACAAACTACGAGAATGAAACCACCGTCACTCCAAGAAGAACTAATGTAGAAATGTCTGAAGAAGGACATTATGAGAGTCTTGATCTGCAAAAGAAAGACGATGCAGTCTATGAAGATCTACGGACCAAGACCAGGAAGCACAAAGGCCCACCGAAGAAGATACGGCAGTCTGGTGAGATTATTGAGACAAAAAATGCCCCTTTAAAAAAACGTTAAACTTTTACAGAAGAGGTTCAAAGATTGTAACTCATCTTACTTCTTCCATTTAGCAAAATGATGCGTAGCCTTTCTGTGAGCCAGTTCAGGAAGATGAGTCGCAGGGCCAGGGACAAAAAAACAATACAAATCTGAAATAGGCCTAATAATTCAAAATTAGATCTTTCAAAAGGACTTCATACAAATAATTAATAGAATTAAATATATAGAGAAATCCTTGAATAAAGTAGTGAGTACTTTTCAGAAGTAGTGAAAATCGTTCATCTACAAGCTTACAACGTGTCGCATTGCAACGCATTGTGAGCTTGTAGATTGTCTTCCTTCACTTGTTTGGGTCCCAGGGAGACATAAATGTATACGTTTTGGGTCTCGAGCTAAAACATTTGGGATCTACTTTCAATGTGCTGAGCAGGGATAGCAGAGACCGCCAAGATAAAAGAATATTCACATTGTTGCATTTACATTTTAAATGTTTTATCTATTTGTGAGTTGTCTGACTGTGAACTCAACATTTAATTATAACTACTTATCATGTAATGTGAAATTCTGCTCAAGCTAACGAGGACAGGAGTGTAGCCTAATATTAAAGATGGACATGGAGACAGAGGAGACATGAGGGACACTGAGACTGAGGACAGTGGACAGTTAGAGAAAGTATTGCTGGAGGTCATTTCAAAGCACTTTTGTCTGGTTGGGTTATATCTTGTTTTTGTCTAACAGGGAGAAGGCCTTTCAGAGTGGTTGCTGTGTGTCTGGGGATGCTGTGTCTGCTGGGTGTGAACATAGCCCAGGCTGTGCTCTGTGAGTATTCCATGTCACTAAACTACCACATCACTCACTCAGGGAGCTTGTTGCCTGATGTGTATTCGCCTTGCCCTGAACTGCAATACTAGATCTAGTACACTGTTAAATCATCAGAAGCTGTCATGGCTGTTGGTGGAGCAGAGATTAGCTGCTAGTCTGGCTGGATTTTTTAGGAACATTTGTTCAAATAAAAAACCAAAATGCTTATATAAAAATATTCATTATACCAGTGATAGACACAGACATAATACCAGACATGTTGCAATGGGTCGATTTACAGTGCCTAAGCCAAGAACTGATGCAATGAAGAATACAGTCATGTACAGGGCAATGGCTTTCTGGAACTCTACCAGTATGCATCACAGAAATTAAGGGTAAAAGGCACTTTAAGAAAAGACTGAAGGATTTTCTTATATATATATATGGTGAAATTGTAATTCTGTTTATGTCAATATACCAGTTAATGTAATCTAGAGTGAATGCACTAACCGTAGTTATGCTTTAATGTATTTCTTTTTTTGTTTTTTTGTTTTCTTTCTTTTCTTTTGTGATATCTGTAATGTTTTTTTGTATGTATATTATTCTGTGAGGACCCCAGGAAGAATAGCTGTTGCCAGGTGCAACAGCTAATGGGGATCCTAAATAAACTAAACTAAACTAAACTCATCCATTTCTGACCCTCGCAGACAGCAACCTGAAGCAGGAGAAAAAACAGCTTCAAAGTGAAGTAAACCAGCTGAAGACACAGATAGCAGGTGAGAGAAGATACAAAATAAATATTAAATAGTGTAATGTTATTGATAATTAAAATAATATCTGGGATATAGAGGTGGAAAATCGGAGTAAACCCATCACTGCATGCTGGTGTATGACAACTATCATAGAACAATAATTATTCTTACAGAAACACTTCACCCATTTTCAACCTCATCTTCAGACAATATATTGGTCGTCACTAATGCTCATTATAACATGGCATCATTTCTGTCTACTCAATGTGTCTCATTGGTGGGCTGTGGACAGTTCAGAAACCTGCCTACCAATGACATCATCAATGGGGATGGCTGCTGAAATAGATTTCATAATAATCTAAATCTACAAAGTAACTGTAATCTGTCAAATAAATGTAGTGGAGTAAAAACAATATTTGCCTCTGAGATGTAGTGGGGTAGAAGTAGGAAGTAGGCCTACCACAACATTTAAATACTTAACTGTACAAATACCAGAACAGTTTACTTGAGTAAATGTGCGAGTAGAAAACACCATTAATATAATATGAATAGTTTTACCCTCCACTCCACTACATCTCTGACTACTATTATTATTACAACTATGTGATTCATTATCAGTACAGTGAAAATCCATCAGTAAATGATGATGTTTTTAGACAAGTCGTGTCCCAGTGGATGGACGACGTTTGGATGCAGCTGTTACTACATAACTACTGAGAGGACATCATGGCAGGAAGGTAGAGAGTACTGTCTGAATCAAGGAGCTGATCTGGTGGTCATTAACAGTGGAGAAGAACAGGTTAGTTGTGTCCGTGTCCGTGTCCGTGTGTGTGTGTGTGTGTGTGTGTGTGTGTGTGTGTGTGTGTGTGTGTGTGTGTGTGTGTGTGTACGTGTGTACGTGTGTACGTGTGTGCGTGTGTGTGTGTGTGTGTGTGTGTGTGTGTGTGTGTGTGTCCAGGTGTCCGTGCTATTTTTCCTTTATTTTTTGACGATGGGTTCTCAGATTGCCCACATAGCTACATATGTGATCTAATTCCATGATTATCGTGAAGAAGTGAATGTATTGGATACAATTAATGATGATTCAATCATGTACAAATAATCAGGTATTCATCAATGGATTGAGACGTGATGGTTATTATTCAAGGATTGGTCTGAACAAGACTGAGGGCAGATGGACGTGGGTGGATGGAACACCACTGACAACACAGTGAGACATTTGACATTTTTTTTATATTGTAATTCTATCAAAGTCACTGTATGTGAGTGACTGAGTGGATGTGGTTCAATACATTGTTGTTTATTGTGCAGGTACTGGTACTGTATGTGAGTGACTGAGTAGATGTGGTTTAATACATTGTTGTTTATTGTGCAGGTACTGGGCCAGTGGATATCCCGTCTACAGTCCCGTTGACTGGGACTGTGCAGAGTACTATCACAATGACACTGGAACATTGTATAATTACTTATGTTCATCTACATCTGCCTCAATCTGCGAGAAGGGATTGTTTTCACTTCATTCTACTAATTACTAATTAGTAGTGAAGATCATATAAACCCAAACATTTTATTGTGCAGAAGTACAAACAGTGGTGGAAAAAGTACTCCGGTTTTCTACTTAAGCAAAAGTACCAATACTGCAGCATACAAATACTCTGTTACAAGTAAAAGACCGGAATTCAAAATACACTTGAGTAAAAGTAGGCTTACAAAAGTACTCATAAAAGTACTCATTATGTAGAATGTCTCATTTCAAGTTTTCAAATGTCTAAAAATCATTTGAAAATAGCAGATCTACAAGCTCTCAATGCGTCAGACTCACAATAATGTTAGCTTGTAGATCAAATGATCGAAATGTATATTGGGCTGAAGTTACTTGTTACTGTAATAATACTACAAATTGACAAAGTAACTAGTAACTAAAGTTTTCAAATAAATGTAGTGGAGTAAAAGTACAATATTAGGATCTGAGATGTAGTGGAGTAGAAATAATAGTATTTGAATTGGAAATACTCAATAAAGTACAAATACAGCAAAATTTTACTTAAGTGAAAGTCTCAATTACTTTACACCACTGAGTACAACTAAAAACTGTTGTAGCCATAACCACTTTAATGCATTGACACCAGGAAAGCATGTGTCATTTTAGATTTAAGCGTTCAAAAATAGAAGATATTCAAGGTGTCACAGCGCGTCACTTGGTGCCATGCACGCTGACGCTATATGCGAGCTTGTACATCTGCTACAAGTGAGCTTGTACATCTGCTACAAGTGAGCTTGTACATCAGTGATTTTCACAAGTGTTGCCTCTTTCTTGTGTTATAGTTTGTTGAAAAGGAAGGGTTGTCCGCACTGTGCGGACAACCCTTCCTTTTCATTGTACGTATATATTTTGTTCAGCACCTGTAGAATTTCTGTAGATGTGCGTGCTTCCTTTTGGCTCCTATCTATAGTATAGTTTGTTGCATTAGTTTTGAGAGTGCTTTTTTGTAATTATTTTATTGGTATATTTCAATTTGCTGTCATCCCCAGGGGATCCTGACCCACAGGTTGGGAACAAGTTTAACTACTTGAGTCCCTATAAAATAGCCGCTCTAAGCTCAGAGAGCGTGTTTTGTGTTTGTACATATGCTATTTTTGATCTTTTTGAATTTTTTAATATTTCTGGAGTAATGTGTTTAGTGTATGAATAATTGAATATTCATGAATATGTTTAAAATGTATGAATATTCATGAATAATGTTGTTCAGATGTTCAGCTAGAACGACATGGCCAAGATAAGCAGAGCAGGTTGAAATATCTTAAAGGGATAGTTCAACCCAAAAAATAACTCTTTATTTAGGGCAGGGATTTTTACTGATTCATTTCGAATTGATTAATTATAGAAAAAAATAACGCAAATGTACACATTTTAATCGCGCACCACAATGTACATTCCACTGTTCTGAAGTATTGTGCAGTTTGAAAGTATTGTTTTTTTAATACAGAAGGTCCTTTATAGGCTACCTATCCTGAATATATTCCTATAATTGTTGCTACAAATTGCACTGATCTGTACCACCTTGATAAAACAATAAACTATATTTTGTTGCTTAAGCTTATGTATTTATTCACTATTTATTGATTGACTCGTATACCAAGGACGCCATTTCCTTAAATTGTGTACACTCAAACAACCCATGTATGTTTGAGAGGTTTCAAGCCAGCATTTACATTTAAAAAATCACACCCGTATGAAGTGAGAGGCGCTCTTATCAATCATATATCCTCATGCCGACCAATCACAATTTTCGTCCTGACTTTTTCGCCTTCGCTTTTCTGCCCTCACTTTTAGCTACAATATGTACTTTGCTCAGCCAATCAAATCATTGCTATGGGGTGATCAGCCAATCACAAGCCAATGTTTGTGTTCACCCAAACCTGGAAAGCTGGGTATAGGAGGGGCTAGCACCCCTCAAAGACTGTCTCAGAGTTTTCAGTAAGATGCTTTGTCTGCTGAATTGTATGTGTTGATGTTTAATGATGATGTACAGAACGAGATTTAATTGAATACCGGTATTCAATATTCAAGTATTGAGGTTGATGATGTTCATAACCAGATTTAAGTACAATACCTGCATGTACTTACCCTATTGGACTGAATGTAAGACTACGTTTTTTTCCAATAGAAATATCCTAGAAAACGTGGTCGTATTATAATCGGGGACTAAACTATTTGACATTCAATGTTCTTTTTCTACAAATGAGTCTTGAAAAAGATTTACTTTCCACAAATACCTTAAACATGATTCAGTGTTTCTATAAAATTCAACAAAAACGTTACAGTATATTTTCTAATATTTGTGTGTGTTGGAAATCTGGCCATCTGCTAAACTCACACTCACACTGTACATTTCTATTGATACATTAAACTTCTACCCCACTTGTACCTCAGAGGCAAATGTACTTTTTACTCCACTTTTGTTGCTATAGTTGATTGATTGAGTTACTTTGCATATTAATCAAAGTAGCCTATAAATAAAAGATACATAGATTATGAATTGCATAAAGAACAGACCTGAATACAATAAGACCATTACTACTGTGAAAATGCAGTCTAAGTTGTAACTACATGGTTATACGAACAGATGGCAGCAATTCTCTCTAATAGAAAGCAAGGCCAGTCCTACCATGGGAGAAAAGTGTCCACACACACAGAGGCCTACCTCGTTCTTTTTCATGTCAAGGACCCCCACATTAATATGTATTTGGCCGTGGACCCCCATCTGATAATATTTTGTACTGTAGGGAGGGACCCCCATACAAGATTTGTGTTGAAAAAGTATTTAAAAACTATTTCGACTGTTTCATTTTAGTTTCAATATGTTGGGGAACCCCCGAAACCCACAAGTTCACTAGAACTAACATCAGCAGAGAGGTTTTGGGAAGTGACCTGATGTACTTCCACCCCCCCCCCCCCCCCCCCCACGCACACTGTGTACACACGCACACGCACACTGTGTTAATGTCTCAGTCAAATGACCTCTTCTATTTACAGGGAAACAGGTCGAAATATTATTTTTTTATTTTGATAATGAATTGTTCCAGCAGCCCCACAATATGAATTCATTTTGATGTTTTTTGTTTTGTAGGTAACTATTGTATAATCGCAATATTACTCACAAGGGTGTGCTTTACCATGATTATTGGCACTTCAGTGATGCTTGGGACCTCGACTACGTCTCGTTCCTGACAGCATCACTGTCGTGCCAATGTCACGGTAAAGCACTCTCTTGTGTAATATTGCTTAAGTGAATGGACTGAGGTAACATTAATACTAGTTAAATCAACACACAAATAAGTGCACATGCGCATGCACGTATGCATGCATTCACATTGTTTGATTAAAACATCGTATTGATAATAAATCATATAATTTCATTAACTTTTACTTGGTGTTGGTTCTTCATAATGGACAGTCGTGAGGATTGAGTAACTTTCGAGAGATGATGAAAGACTGTGGTCACCTCTAGCTTCCGTTAGTATAGCCTACTCATTGTGCAAGGCCAGTCCTACCATGGGAGAAAAGTGTCCACACACAGAGGCCTACCTTGTTCTTTTTCATGTCAAGGACCCCCACATTAATTATTTATTTGGCCGTGGACCCCCATCTGATAATATTTTGTACTGTAGGGAGGGACCCCCATACAAGATTTGTGTTGAAAAAGTATTTAAAAACTATTTCGACTGTTTCATTTTAGTTTCAATATGTTGGGGAACCCCCGAAACCCACAAGTTCACTAGAACTAACATGATGTTACAATGTTAGAGCCTCAGGGTCAGCAGAGAGGTTTTGGGAAGTGACCTGATGTACTTCCATATGTGCGTGCGTGCGTGTGCATGTGTGTGTGTGTGTGTGCGTGCATGCGTGCGTGCGTGCGCACGTGATGTGTGTGTGTGTCTGTGTGGTTTATTTTCATTGGTGCACAAAGAGTGATCTGTCACATGTGAAAGAAGTGCCATCTACGTTTAGGGTAGTGAAGATACAGTATATCTTCAGTGTGTTGTGAAGAGGTCCAATACTTGCAGGAAGAATGAAGTCATAAATAGGCACAAATGGCTGTAGCGAGGCATTCTGAGAACATTGAGGTCCAAGATGAAGACCAAGACGATACAAACTACGAGAATGAAACCACCGTCACTGCAAGAAGAACTAATGTAGAAATGTCTGAAGAAGGACATTATGAGAGTCTTGATCTGCAAAAGAAAGACGATGCAGTCTATGAAGATCTTCGTGCCAAGACCAGGAAGCACAAAGGCCTACCGAAGAAGACACGGCAGTCTGGTGAGATTATTGAGACAAAAAATGCCCCTTTAAAAAAACGTTCAACTTTTACAGAAGAGGTTCAAAGATTGTAACTCATCTTACTTCTTCCATTTAGCAAAATGATGCGTAGCCTTTCTGTGAGCCAGTTCAGGAAGATGAGTCGCAGGGTCAGGGACAAAAAAACAATACAAATCTGAAATAGGCCTAATAATTCAAAATTAGATCTTTCAAAAGGACTAAATATATGGGGAAATCCTTGAATAAAGTAGTGAGTATACTTTTCAGAAGTAGTGAAAATCGTTCATCTACAAGCTTACAACGTGTCGCATTGCAACGCATTGTGAGCTTGTAGATTGTCTTCCTTCACTTGTTTGGGTCCCAGGGAGACATCAAATGTATACGTTTTGGGTCTCAAGCTAAAACATTTGGGATCTACTTTCAATGTGCTGAGCAGGGATAGCAGAGACCGCCAAGATAAAAGAATATTCACATTGTTGCATTTACATTTTAAATGTTTTATCTATTTGTGAGTTGTCTGACTGTGAACTCAACATTTAATTATAACTACTTATCATGTAATGTGAAATTCTGCTCACGCTAACGAGGACAGGAGTGTAGCCTAATATTAAAGATGGACATGGAGACAGAGGAGACATAGGAGACACTGAGACTGAGGACAGTGGACAGTTAGAGAGTGAATAATGTAAAAGTATTGTTGGAGGTCATTTCAAAGCACTTTGGTCTGGTTGGGTTTAGACTTATATCTTGTTTTTGTCTAACAGGGAGAAGGCCTTTCAGAGTGGTTGCTGTGTGTCTGGGGATGCTGTGTCTTATAGTTATACTGCTGGGTGTGAACATAGCCCAGGCTGTGCTCTGTGAGTATCACATGTCACTAAACTACCACATCTCTCACTCAGGGTCCACAGGGCCGTTTTTTTTTTTTTTTCTTTTTATTTTTATTTGACAGGGACAAAGCTCATTAATCAACATGTCAGTTTTCACCTCAATGTAAATGGGCCAGAGTTAGCCAAAGCTAATTTCCATCTGCCCTGGGCAGGCTCTTAAAAAATGAATGATACAAGAAAGACAGTGTATGGTGTGCCAGCACACAACACCATGCGTTGATGCCATGTGTGCAATGTGCTAGCACCCAACACTGTCCGTACAAAAACACAATACAATACAGATAAAAGAAAGACAGAGTGTAGTGTGCCAGCACACAACACCATGCGTTGATGCCATGTGTGCATATGTGCCAGCACCCAACACTCTGTCCATACACAAACAATACAATACAGTACACTACAGGAACAGATCAACATGGTACAGGGGACAGAACAACTACATAGTGAAGTGAATAATGACACCGGTGAGAAATACTAAATGGTGCTGATGGTTCTAGGGGGGGGCAGGGGTGGGCATAGCCCACCCAAACGTGCGTCCTGCCCACCCAATGTGGGTTTGACACCCCACCCGCGCCGGCGGAGTCGCCCC
The DNA here is from genome assembly GCF_951216825.1 of Electrona antarctica. Lineage (NCBI taxonomy): Eukaryota > Metazoa > Chordata > Actinopteri > Myctophiformes > Myctophidae > Electrona > Electrona antarctica. The sequence goes on from NC_136794.1 coordinate 48,224,299, forward strand.
CCCTTACAATTCTGTCTGCCCACCTGAGTGGGGCTGGCTAAATCCGGCCCTTCTCAGGGAGTTTGTTGCCTGATATTTTGTAGCTGTGTATTAAAGTATTAAAGCCACTGTACAGTATTAACCCAGAACTTGTTTTATTTTATATTTTTTCATTGTTTCTTTTTGCAAGTATTATTGCATGCATCTGAAAAGTATGATGAATAAAGTATGACAATGCATATAAAAAGGATAAATTAACAACATTGAGTTTTTCTTCTTCTCAAATCTTCCACACAGATGCTTCATGAACAGTAGCAACAACTGTCTTTATCATCCATTTCTGTCCCTCGCAGATCGTTCTCTCAGTAACAGCATGACCAATGACACGCTGAAGTCCATCAACGATACCCTGACCCTGGAGTTTACCCGGCTAAAGTCTGACAACAGCAACCTTCAAAGTGAAGTAAACCAGCTGAAGAGACAGATAGCAGGTGAGAGAAGATACAAAAAAAAATATTAAATAGTGTAATGTTATTGATAATTAAAATAATATCTGGGATATAGAGGTGGAAAATCGGAGTAAACCCATCACTGCATGCTGGTGTATGACAACTATCATAGAACAATAATTATTCTTACAGAAACACTATTGGTCGTCACTAATGCTCATTATAACATGGCATCATTTCTGTCTACTCAATGTGTCTCATTGGTGGGCTGTGGACAGTTCAGAAACCTGCCTACCAATGACATCATCAATGGGGATGGCTGCTGAAATAGATTTCATAATAATCTAAATCTACAAAGTAACTGTAATCTGTCAAATAAATGTAGTGGAGTAAAAACAATATTTGCCTCTGAGATGTAGTGGAGTAGAAGTAGGAAGTAGGCCTACCACAACATTTAAAGACTTAGGCTGAGCTCACACCTTTAATGCAATTCTCGTGCTCGTTGGATCAATGCTGTGTAGTATCATGGCCGCCCAATGCATTTCCAATGGGACACACAACATTGTGTTGTGTGAGGGGGAGGGGCGCATTCGACTGCACCCCTCCCCCTCACACAACACAATGTTGTGTCAAACCATGTGACCTCCATTGGAAATACATTGGGCGGCCATGACACTACACAACATGCATCCAACGAGCACGAGAATTGCATTAAAGGTGTGAGCTCAGCCCCAACTGTACAAATACCAGAACAGTTTACTTGAGTAAATGTGTGGAGTAGAAAACACCATTAATATAATATGAATAGTTTTAACCCTCCACTCCACTACATCTCTGACTACTATCATTAGTATCATCAGTAAATCTCCTGTTTGATGTTTGTAGACAAGTCGTGTCCCAGTGGATGGACGACGTTTGGATGCAGCTGTTACTACATAACTACTGAGAGGACATCATGGCAGGAAGGTAGAGAAGAATGTCAGAATCAAGGAGTTGATCTGGTGGTCATTAACAGTGGAGAAGAACAGGTTAGTTGTGTCCGTGTGTGTGTGTGTGTGTGTGTGTGTGCGTGTGTGTGCGTGTGTGTCTCTGTGTGTGTGTGTCTCTGTGTGTGTGTCTCCGTGTGTGTGTCTCCGTGTGTGTGTCTCTGTCCGTGTGTGTGTGTGTGTGTGTGTGTGTGTGTGTGTGTGTGTGTGTGTGTGAGTCCAGGTGTCCGTGCTATTTTTCCTTTATTTTTTGACGATGGGTTCTCAGATTGTCCACATAACTACATGTGATCTAATTCCATGATTATCGTGAAGAAGTGAATGGATTGCATACAATTAATGATGATTCAATCATGTACAAATAATCAGGTATTCATCAGTGGATTGAGACGTGCTGGTTATTATTCATGGATTGGTCTGAACAGGACTGAGGGCAGATGGACGTGGGTGGATGGAACACCACTGACAACACAGTGAGACATTTGACATGTTTTTTATATTGTAATTCTATCAAAGTCACTGTATGTGAGTGACTGAGTGGATGTGGTTCAATACATTGTTGTTTATTGTGCAGGTACTGGTACTGTATGTGAGTGACTGAGTGGATGTGATTCAATGCATTGTTGTTTATTGTGCAGTTACTGGTACTGTATGTGAGTGACTGAGTGGATGTGATTCAATGCATTGTTGTTTATTGTGCAGGTACTGGTACTGTATGTGAGTGACTGAGTGGATGTGATTCAATACATTGTTGTTTATTGTGCAGGTACTGGTACCATGGATATCCCGTTGACCATGAAAACTGGGACTGTGCAGAGTCCTATCACGGGACTGACACTGCAGCCGACACTGGAACATTGTATAATGTGTTATGTTCATATCCAAGGGCCTCAATCTGCGAGAAGCGATTGTTTTCATTTCCTTGATCAAACTGCAGCTCAGTGTTCTGTTACAGTTGTAATTAGTAGTGAAGATCATATAAATCCAAACATTTTATTGTGCAGAAGTACAAACAGTGGTGGAAAAAGTACTCCGGTTTTCTACTTAAGCAAAAGCACCAATACTGCAGTATTCAAATACTCTGTTACAAGTAAAAGACCGGAATTCAAAATACACTTGAGTAAAAGTAGGCCTACAAAAGTTCTGGCATTAAGATTTATGTAAAGTACCAAAAGTAAAAGTACTCATTATGTAGAATGTCTATCATTTCAAGTTTTCAAATGTCTAAAAATCATTTGAAAATAGCAGATCTACAAGCTCTCAATGCGTCAGACTCACAATAATGTTAGCTTGTAGATCAAATGATCGAAATGTATATTGGGCTGAAGTTACTTGTTACTGTAATAATAATAAAAATGTAAAAAGTAACTAGTAACTAAAGTTTTCAAATAAATGTAGTGGAGTAAAAGTACAATATTTGGATCTGAGATGTAGTGGAGTAGAAATAATAGTATTTGAATTGGAAATACTCAATAAAGTACAAATACAGCAAAATTGTACTTAAGTGAAAGTCTCAATTACTTTACACCACTGAGTACAACTACAAACTGTTGTAGCCATAACCACTTTAATGCATTGACACCAGGAAAGCATGTGTCATTTTAGATTTAAGCGTTCAAAAATAGAAGATATTCAAGCTGTCACAGCGCGTCACTTGGTGCCATGCACGCTGACGCTATGCAAGCTTGTACATCTGCTACAAGTGAGCTTGTACATCTGCTACAAGTGAGCTTGTACATCAGTGATTTTCACAAGTGTTGCCTCTTTCTTGTGTTATAGTTTGTTGAAAAGGAAGGGTTGTCCGCACTGTGCCGACAACCCTTCCTTTTCATTGTACGTATATTTTTTGTTCAGCACCTGTAGAATTTCTGGAGATGTGCGTGCTTCCTTTTGGCTCCTATCTATAGTATAGTTTGTTGCATTAGTTTTGAGAGTGCTTTTTTGTAATTCTTTTATTGGTATTTCTCAATTTGCTGTCATCTGTGGACGGTATAGCCCCCAGGGGATCCTGACCCACAGGTTGGGAACAAGTTTAACTACTTGAGTCCCTATAAAATAGCCGCTTATAGAGAGCGTGTGTTTGTACATATGCTATTTTTGATCTTTTTGAACATTTTTATATTTCTGGAGTAATATGTGTTTAGTGTATGAATATTCATGAATATGTTTAAAATTTATGAATATTCATGAATAATGTTGTTCAGATGTTCAGCTAGAACGACATGGCCAAGATAAGCAGAGCAGGTTGAAATATCTTAAAGGGATAGTTCAACCCAAAAAATAACTCTTTATTTAGGGCAGGGATTTTTACTGATTCATTTCGAATTGATTAATTATAGAAAAAAATAACGCAAATGTACACATTTTAATCGCGCACCACAATGTACATTCCACTGTTCTGAAGTATTGTGCAGATTGAAAGTATTGTTTTTTTAATACAGAAGGCCCTTTATAGGCTACCTATCCTGAATATATTCCTATAATTGTTGCTACAAATTGCACTGATCTGTACCACCTTGATAAAACAATAAACTATATTTTGTTGCTTAAGCTTATGTATTTATTCACTATTTATTGATTGACTCGTATACCAAGGACGCCATTTCCTTAAATTGTGTACACTCAAACAACCCATGTATGTTTGAGAGGTTTCAAGCCAGCATTTACATTTAAAAAATCACACCCGTATGAAGTGAGAGGCGCTCTTATCAATCATATATCCTCATGCCGACCAATCACAATTTGCGTCCTGACTTTTTCGCCTTCGCTTTTCTGCCCTCACTTTTAGCTTCAATATGTACTTTGCTCAGCCAATCAAATCATTGCTATGGGGTGATCAGCCAATCACAAGTCAATGTTTGTGTTCACCCAAACCTGGAAAGCTGGGTATAGGAGGGGCTAGCACCCCTCAAAGACTGTCTCAGAGTTTTCAGTAAGATGCTTTGTCTGCTGAATTGTATGTGTTGATGTTTAATGATGATGTACAGAACCAGATTTAATTGAATACCGGTATTCAATATTTAAGTATTGAGGTTGATGATGTTCATAACCAGATTTAAGTACAATACCTGCATGTACTAACCCTATTGGACTGAAAGTAAGACTACGTTTTTTTCCAATAGAAATATCCTAAGAAACGGGGTCGTATTATAATCGGGGACTAAACTATTTGACATTCAATGTTCTTTTTCTACAAATGAGTCTTGAAAAAGATTTACTTTCCAGAAATACCTTAAACATCAGTGTTTCTATAAAATTCAAGTAAACAAAAACGTTTAAAGAAAACAAAAAGAAAGTATATTTTCTAATATTTGTGTGTGTTGGAAATCTGGCCATCTGCAAAACTCACACTCACACTGTACATTTCTATTGATACATTCAACTTCTACCCCACTTGTACCTCAGAGGCAAATGTACTTTTTACTCCACTTTTGTTGCTATAGTTGATTGATTGATTTACTTTGCATATTAATCAAAGTAGCCTATCAATAAAAGATAGACAGATTATGAATTGCATAAAGAACAGACCTGAATACTAGAAAAAGTGCCCCTCGGTGCACAGGTCTCCACCAGGGCAGGTCAGGTTGTGGCCTCCTGGTGGCGCTATAATAGGCCAATGTGAAAAGGGTGCCATTTCTTCATACGCCTTTGATGGCAATTGGATGATTTGAGGCATTTTGTTCCAAAAATGTGTTTTGCAAAAATCAACCTGTTGGTGGCGCTATAACAGGCCAATGTGAAAAGGGTGGGATATATTCCTCAGCCTAGTAAGAAAATGTGTGAAAGATTTCACGTAAATTGCATGCTGCGTTCATGATTTGAGGCTTTTGTTCAAAACGGGGCAATCTTGCAAACTGTGAAAGCCAATTATAGCCAATTAGGATGGAATATGAAATATCGGACAGATCCGACTTGAGCACATGACCATAGAGATACTGTGTAACGATTTGTGAGATTTTTGGACAGAATCTGGAGGAGTAATATCCAAAAATGTGTTTTACAAAAGTCGGCCTCCTGGTGGCGCTATAAAAGGCAGATGCGGAAAATGCAGGTCAAAGGTTTGTCCTTGGCCTCTAGGGAGTGTGCATGCAACGTTTCACGCAGATCGGTGCAGTTTTAGGTAAAGAATGTGAAAAGCTGCCTCATGGTGGCGCTATAACAGGCCGTTCTGGAAAATGTGGGGCAGAGGTTCATTGTTGGCATCCAGGGAGTGTGTGTGCAAAGTTTGGCATCGACCGGGTTAACGGTGCCGGAGATTAGCTGGTAACAGACGGACGGAAGGACGGACACACACACACACGGACGGAGTGCAAAACATACTCTCTCCCCATGCCGTCGGCCTGGTGGAGACAATTACTGTTTAAGAGTAACTTTGACAACACTGGCTATAAGCAACATGAAAATAAGGAAGAGGTAAATTCCCTTTGATAATGCAGTACTACTTATAGCCCTCTTGTTTGAATAGAAATTTAGATAAATAAGGATAAGGATAAATAGCATGGGTCTGCTCTGCTGCCACTAACAAAGTTAAAGGTAAGGTGCTAATAAATATTGTTGCCACACAATCAGACCCCCGTCTGCCCGTGTGAACGAAACAACTACGGTGCCGGTAACCTCGCCTCACCACCAGGCTTTCGATCTGCAGCCAGACAGTCCCGCAGTCCCGCCCCCTCGAGAGACCCGGAAAATAAATGAGAAATCCCCGTTAATTTGTGTGGCTCAAGAGGTAGAGCAGGTCGTCCAATGGGTAACAAGACAACTCACCCCTTTTGCCACTTTTGGTGAGTTGTCAGGACAACTCACCCCGAACGTCCGGACAACTCACCAGGGGTGAGATGTCTTCACTTTCGGGGGTGAGATGTCTTCACTTTCGGCCACTTTCGGGGTGAGTTGTCTTCACTTTCGGGGTGAGTTGTCTGACTGAATATGTAGCCTTTGAGCTCTTTTATATACTTTATTGAACTAATGGTGACATAGTTCCTATTGGATATTGAAGTAGTCTATTTTCAGAACTTTACAACAACAATTTCTACAATAATATATAAGTATAATTAAGTCAAGGCATGATAGCACAATCACAATATAGGCTACAGATGTAAATATATTTATGACACAGTAAATTAAAGTGAATGAAAGTGTGTGTGTGTGTGTGTGTGTGTGTGTGTGTGTTTTAAACTTCTGAAGAAATGTGAACTGAACCCCTCCTAATTTGGTTACTCCAGATGGCTGAATGGTTATATAAGGTCACTTGTAATTTCTCACATGCTAATGTATAACTAGCAGTAGCCATATCATCATCGTTGTTGGGGGGGGGGGGGGTCAATATTGCTTTGCTATTCAGATGTAATTCAGTCAGTATAAGTAGGCCTATTAGAACTGTGACTGCACTCTCCGTTGGGAGTGCAGTCTAATTAGCAACTTTGTACAGCCATGAGACTCTGCCTTTGAAGCGCAAACATTATCCACAAACGACCCCCCCCCCCCCCTCAATGCTGCATAGAGAGAGAGAGAGAGAGACGCTCTACTCCTTACACTTACAAGTGTTTCACCGGATTTTACTGTTAAATAAATAAATAATTAGCCGTGACTGCGCACGTCTGTAGGAACCGATAGTTAGATCCGAAATTGCATTAGGCCTACTGTAATGGGTGTAGCGGACCCAGCTGGCCATGAAAGGTTGAAGACTGAACTGATGATTTTGAAGTTTTTATTGGTAATCAACGTATAACTGTACAAGAAACAGGCATAAAATGTATCATAAATCAGACAATAATCAATAGACAACATATCAAAAATCTTAATATCAGCAACAAACATTCCCATAAACCATAATTACATAACCAATAAAAGCCATACAGTGCATAGCTTAAAACTACCATATCAAAATGCAATATGAAAACTACAACAATAAACCACAAGAATAAGACCCAGTCAGACCAAATAACCATTAAAGAAATTCACCTTGTCCCCTTTCCAGCTGGGTGCTAAAGTGGTGTGTGCTTCATTGCATGGCGTCCATTTGTTTCATAAAGTTTGGCCGTGAGTCCTTTCCTTAGGCCTTTCCATCCGGTGACGGTCCATGGTCCACAAACCATTTGAACACTTCTGTTCTGTTACGTTACTCTGCTGCCATATCTGTTGCCATAGTGTCCCTTCCTCAACCTGAGGCAGCATTCAACCCCAGCACCACAGCTGAGCCTAATTCCCCATCACCAGATTCTCTGCAGCTGGCCCAATCATGACAAGATTGGGCCAGTTTGGGCTCCATGTTTTTGCATATATGACACCACCAAGAAAAGCACCTTCACATTAAAAGTCTCGACTGCGGGTCCGTTACACTCCCACCAAAAATAAGTGATTTTTAAAACACTTTAGATCAAATTATTTGTACATAAAATCATGTGACCCCAGACGCATTTAAGATTTTCACAATAGGTAGCAATAATCTGAACCACCCTTCTCCCACCATGATTCCTCCTCCCACCTTGGGTACGGATGCCTGTACTTCATCTGGTCGTCGTCCTTGTTGCAGTGGTGCTCCTCTAGCTGCTCGTGTCGCTAATAAAGCAGTCAGGGTGTCTTCCTTGGCAGCCACTGCTTTGGGGGCCTGGCCCTCAGCTTGAACTTGATTCTGAGGGATGGCATGAGGCTCGGCCCCTCCGACCTGCAGAACACCAGCTCCAACTGATTCCCCTGGCCTCTTGGGATCTGAGGCTACGGCCGTTGCACCCTGCTGGGCTGAGTCTTTGGGCTTCACTGCTGCCTCTCCCTCATTCACCTCCAGCTGTTCCTCGATGCCCTTTTCCTCTTTGCGATCCGGAGCACCAGACCTAGCTGTTGTGTCTGGCAGTGGTGGATCTCCTTTTGTTGCTCCTCTGACAGCCAGGAGCTTCCTCTGCTGCTCCCGCTCCTGTGCGGCAGCCTGGAGCTTCCTCTGCTGCTCCCGCTCCTGTGCGGCAGCCTGGAGCTTCCTCTGCTGCTCCCGCTCCTGTGCGGCAGCCTGGAGCTTCCTCTGCTGCTCCCGCTCCTGCTCAAACTGCTCTGTCCATGTCTTCTGCTTCTTCTGTCCAGCTTCAATCTGCTCCGTCCAGCTCATCTGCTCCTTCCGTCCAGCTTCAAACTGCTCCGTCCAGCTCATCTGCTCCTTCCGTTTCTTTACTTCTGCTTCCCTTGCAGCAAGCTCTGCTGCCTCCACATGGCTGGCTACCACCAAAGCCGGTGTAGAATGACAGCCATATCTGGAATTGATTTGTGTTGGAGGGCCAAAGGAGTGAGGCTCACAGTCAAGCAGTACTTTAAACCGTTTTTGCACTAAGATTCCATTAAATTCATCATCTAGAAACCTCTTGTATTCGATTTTAAAAATGTCCTCTGAAATACATTTACATGCCTCAACTCGTCGTTTTATCACAATATCAGGTGTGATGTATTCTCTGATTTCATCATATAGTCTCGAAATGTCTTCTTTACTCTTAACCAGTGTTTCAATTAGAATTCCTAGGTCACTCTCAGCATTGGACTTTGACTTTAACTGCGTTCTTGCTGTGCGTACAATGACCTTCCACTCGTCATATAAGCAGAGAAGCCTTTTTACCATATTATCAACCTTTCCTGAGTCCATCTCTGAATCCTTTGCAGCCATGCTAATAATGGCCTATGTGAAATTACAATAATAAACCTGGCTATGAGAGCAAGTAAATAAAGACCTTAAATATAACACCGTAAACAAATGTAGGCTACCTTTAACTTGTATTGTAAATTCAACACCTTAAATTATACAAAACCTTTGGCAAAATATGTATCTTCACTGGCATGTACATCATAGAACCACAAACTAAAATTGAATTCAGCTACTGTGAAAATGCATATTGTAGCAGTCCTTGTTTCGTAACGTTCCATTCTGTTGTGCGTGTTTGTGTTAATGCAATTGTTCACCGGATCCATACAACAGGGTTAGTTGAGTTTGGTTGATGGCAGCCCCAGAGTGAGAGAAGTCCATTTTCTTGCAGGTGGATGTAGAGATGAGTGATGAGTCCATTCCGGGTAAAGTTCTACTGTAGCGGACCCAGCTGGCCATGAAAGGTTGAAGACTGAACTGATGATTTTGAAGTTTTTATTGGTAATCAACGTAGAACTGTACAAGAAACAGGCATAAAATGTATCATAAATCAGACAATAATCAATAGACAACATATCAAAAATCTTAATATCAGCAACAAACATTCCCATAAACCATAATTACATAACCAATAAAAGCCATACAGTGCATAGCTTAAAACTACCATATCAAAATGCAATATGAAAACTACAACAATAAACCACAAGAATAAGACCCAGTCAGACCAAATAACCATTAAAGAAATTCACCTTGTCCCCTTTCCAGCTGGGTGCTAAAGTGGTGTGTGCTTCATTGCATGGCGTCCATTTGTTTCATAAAGTTTGGCCGTGAGTCCTTTCCTTAGGCCTTTCCATCCGGTGACGGTCCATGGTCCACAAACCCTTTGAACACTTCTGTTCTGTTCTGTTACTCTGCTGCCATATCTGTTGCCATAGTGTCCCTTCCTCAACCTGAGGCAGCATTCAACCCCAGCACCACAGCTGAGCCTAATTCCCCATCACCAGATTCTCTGCAGCTGGCCCAATCATGACAAGATTGGGCCAGTTTGGGCTCCATGTTTTTGCATATATGACACCACCAAGAAAAGCACCTTCACATTAAAAGTCTCGACTGCGGGTCCGTTACAATGGGTGCCACTGAAAGTACAGACAACTCACCCCGCAATGTCAGAAAGTGAAGAGTCTGGACTTTCGGGGTGAGCTGTCTGTACTTTCTCGCCCAACTCGCCCCAGCGGAAAGTACAGACAACTCACCCCGACATGTCAAAAATTGTCCAGTATTCAGCACATGAGACCAAGGCCACACATTTGGCCAAGGACAAAACAACAAACAAAAAACCCACCCTACCTGAAAAGAAAAGGAGCTAAGCTACACCAAAAATAAATTACAATATAAGCTCCCTGACTAAACAAAAACAATGGGCCAAAAAGCCAAAAAGGGGGGATTAAAATAAATGGCAGCACACTAGTGATGGACCGAATATTCGTCCGCACAAAATATTCGGCAGAAAATGGCTAAAAATGCATTTTTGGCCTATTCGGTTTCGGCCCGAATAGGCAGAAAATATATCACCGAATAGTGTATGTAACTTCCATATAGTTAGAAGGAGTTAGAAGGAGTCCTCCTTAATAACACTATGTACTTTCCATCCGTTCCCCAACCCCTCACACTCGCTGCTGCGTTTACACGGGCAGACACAAAGACGAATGGGAATATCATTTGGAGCTTTAACAATGAATGATAGACTGTATCGTTGCGTCTGCCCGTGTTTAATGGTCAGGGTTTCACTGTCCACAGCAGGCAGACCTGTCAATCAATCAATCAACTTTATTTGTTCAGACTCAGGGTCCAATAAAAACAGACAACATAAAACACTACATACAGAGAAGAAACACCCCTAACCCATAAAAATATACATTTTACAATAAACATTCATACCAGTGCTTCCAAAAAGCAGACCGGTACCTAGCCCGTCTCCGGACCCCCCGGGTTGAGCTCCTTTGGACCTACCGCGTAGGGTCCGGTATCACCGGCTTCAAGCGACATGGGATGCAATCTGATTTACCCTGACTTACCCCTCTGCTGCGGTGTGGGTGTCACGCTGACATATTCAAAAAGAAGCATATGAACGCTATAGGAGACAACGAACCTTCTGACCCCCCCCCCCCGCGAACGGCTCAGAAGCCGTTAAGTATTTTTAATGTTTGTACGACCGTTTTGGCAGCTCTGAAATTCTCTCTTCGGTCCCTCCTTGTTGACATCTCGGTTGGCTAGCTGCGCCTACGAGGCGCGTAGGGAGGCGCAGCTAGCCAACCGAGAGGCTGGAGGCGGTACAATGGGATGTCAACAAGAGAGAATTTCAGAGCTGCCAAAACGGTCGTACAAACATTAAAAATACTTAACGGCTTCTGAGCCGTTCGCGGGGGGGGTCAGAAGGTTCGTTGTCTCCTATAGCGTTCATATGCTTCTTTTTGAATATGTCAGCGTGACACCCACACCGCAGCAGAGGGGTAAGTCAGGGTAAATCAGATTGCATCCCATGTCGCTTGAAGCCGGTGATACCGGACCCTACGCGGTAGGTCCAAAGGAGCTCAACCCGGGGGGTCCGGAGACGGGCTAACCGGTACCTTGTGCTACTGAAGCTGGGGTTACATAGCAGCATAATTATACAGTTTTGAGACTCATTGAGCCGACACATACATTTATACATTAAGTTTCTCAGTAAGGCATGAAAAGTGTATACTCCCACACTACAGAATAACTCACTTGCACTGCTCCACCTTGGTTTTTTCAACAATATCCGCATGCAATCATTATAGGCAACCTGCAATTTATACATGCTTGCTTTCTTAAATTTAACCCACAAGGGGGCGGTATAGAGGGGAGTGCAGTATGCTCTGAAGAGATTTACTTTAACCTCAGGTGAACATGAGTGGAATTTCCTCCCAAGCATGTTGGCCTGAGCATACAGTATACGGCGCTGCCTATACAGATCCTCATCATCAGACAGTTGGTCAGTTATCAGATGTCCCAGATATTTGGCTTTACTGCAAATGGATGATGGATAACACCTGGCCAGATAGATAAAAGGAGGGAAAGGAGAGGTCTTTATCCCCTTTCGTCCTGCAGATCATTACTACGCTCTTTTTGGCATTATATTTGATATCATACGCTACCCCATAGTCAGAGCATACATTTAGCAGCTGTTGAAAGCCAGCACTACTGGGAGAAAGTATTGCCAAATCATCAGCGTACATTAGATGGTTTACCAGGGAGTTTCCAATCATACACCCTGTGTTACAGTTATTCAGCTGAACAGAGAGATCATTCATATAGAGATTAAATAGGGCTGGGGAGAGTAACCCCCCCTGCCGGACCCCATTACCTACAGTAAAAGGAGCCGAGACCCCACTTCCCCATCTAACCTGCATGCTCTGGTTAGCATACCAGTATGCCAGGATTCTTATGATGCTGTCAGGCACCCCCCTTTCCCTCAGTTTTAAGAACAGCTTCCGATGACAGACCCTGTCAAAGGCACGGGACGCATCAATAAAACCAACTATAACAGAGGAATTATGGCTTTTATAGTTATCAACCACTTCTTTTAGGGCGTAAAGGCAGAGGTCAGTACCATGTTTAGCCTTAAACCCAAACTGATTGTCAGTGGTATTAAAAAAGGAACCTAATGGATCTAATAGGATCCTTTCAAGGACCTTGGACAATACACTGGCTAGAGCAATAGGCCTATAATTATCCAAGCTCCCCACTTCTCCTGCCTTGTCCTTGATAACCGGTACCAAAGTGACAGACAACATAGAGTGTGGCAGTAATCCATGTGTTATGAGACCAGTGAGACATATGGCAAGTAGAACCGCGACCTTAGGGCTAGCATGTTTAAGATGCTCTGCAGTTATTTGATCTGAGCCGCTAGCTTTGTTGTCAGATAGCTGCACTATAGCATGGAGGACCTCATTGGCTGTGACACCAACAGTATCACTGTCATGTTGGAGGACCTCATTGGCTGTGACACCAACAGCATCACTGTCATGCATAATTCCCACTTCATAGGGGTCACTCTTAACGCAATTGAATATATCAGAGTAGTGCTGCCTCCACACCTCTGCCATATTGTCCACACCAGAGACACCCTCTATGCTGCATGGCAAAGTGTGTGTTATTTCTGTTTAGAGCTCTCACCTCCTTCCAGAACCCTGTAGCATTATGGTCAAGGAGCTTTTCAGCCATAGAGTCCGCTCTCATAGTCGCTTCCTGCTTGCTAACGAAGCGTATTGCATATTTATACCTGGCATTAGTTTGCTTTTTATGGTCCAGGAGAGGTCCCTGTCTGGGCCGACCTGCTAGGACCCAAGCCTCCAGGAGAGGTCCCTGTCTGGGCCGACCTGCTAGGACCCAAGCCTCCAGGAGAGGTCCCTGTCTGGGCCGACCTGCTAGGACCCAAGCCTCCAGGAGAGGTCCCTGTCTGGGCCGACCTGCTAGGACCCAAGCCTCCAGGAGAGGTCCCTGTCTGGGCCGACCTGCTAGGACCCAAGCCTCCAGGAGAGGTCCCTGTCTGGGCCGACCTGCTAGGACCCAAGCCTCCAGGAGAGGTCCCTGTCTGGGCCGACCTGCTAGGAGAGGTCCCTGTCTGGGCCGACCTGCTAGGAGAGGTCCCTGTCTGGGCCGACCTGCTAGGACTCAAGCCTCCAGGAGAGGTCCCTGTCTGGGCCGACCTGCTAGGACCCAAGCCTCCAGGAGAGGTCCCTGTCTGGGCCGACCTGCTAGGACTCAAGCCTCCAGGAGAGGTCCCTGTCTGGGCCGACCTGCTAGGACCCAAGCCTCCAGGAGAGGTCCCTGTCTGGGCCGACCTGCTAGGACCCAAGCCTCCAGGAGAGGTCCCTGTCTGGGCCGACCTGCTAGGACCCAAGCCTCCAGGAGAGGTCCCTGTCTGGGCCGACCTGCTAGGACCCAAGCCTTATAGGCCCTCTTTGCCTCTGCATGACGTGCAGCCACATGCTTATTCCAACCAGGCTTAATGTTTGTATTCTTATTAAAAGAAAAAAAAAGGTCTACTAGCCTCGTACATACAGTTGGGTGCCACCGATATTGTCCCTTATCATTTGACCCATTTAGACCTGACCTCAAAACTTTAAAAAATCCTTCTGAATCCTCCAGTTTTCTGAAATAAATATTTTCACGATTTAAAAAAAATAGCAGACCTACAAGCTTGTAGCGCGCCACTCGGTGGCGCGCTATGAGCTTGTAGATCTGCTATTTTTCAATAGCAAAATTATAACATAATGTTTAAAACACCAAAAGGGGTTCCTGCCCAAAATGGGTTAACTGTCATTTTGCGCAGATCACGCAAACCTCAGCAAAAAGAAAAGGACAATATCGATGGCCTCCAACTGTAGCCCCCACAATACATTCATATAGGGTACAAAGGTCCTTGTTGTGAGAATTTATATTACAATTGACATTAGAACATAAAATTGCATCATAGGGCAAATTTACATCACTCGATCAGAGCATCATCAGTTCTCTCATAATAAGCCAAGACATCATCATTAGTGAGTTTAGACCAATCTATTTCCCCCTTTCTGATGCTATCTACATCTTGGGACAACTCAGGGAGACTGTCCACATCAAGCACTAATATCACAGGCACATGGTCTGCCATAGATGCCTCATAGTCAATCTGCATAGATTGTATAATAGAGTGAGCATCAGCGGTACTTATACAGTGGTCAAGCCAAGATGTTGAGTGCCAGGCTTCACTTATATAAGACAAGCTATCTGCAGGTAAGAGCACCTGACTGGATAATATGAGGTTATTTTCCTCACAGAAATGGATCATATGTTTAGCAAACAATGAATGTCTGTCAGAGATGTCTGCATTCAGATCACCACACACAAACACTAGTAGAGTTTATAAAAGCTAATCTATTTACGTATTCATCCTCATTCTGTTGACATTCATATGGTGTATATACATTGAGTATAGTGAACACTTTGTTCTTGATCCTACACTGCACAGCAATACACCAGTCAGTGTCAAGCCTGACCACATTTATCACAGGGTCCAAGTTTTTGCTCCACAATATAGCCACTCCTCCTGAAATCCTTCCTCTCACTATACCCATCGTGAGGTCAGTTGTGGACTCACCAGCTCCGTGAAAATTGTTATTAAAACAGTTCAACTGTCCCAAGTCCTGCTTGGCTAAAAACGTTTCTTGTAGGCAAAGGATATCGCATTTTAGCAGCAAGTTATCAAGATGCAAACGTCTGGCTGCCAGACGTTTGAATGTTGATAACTGTTGATGTTGATAGACTGTTGATAGATGTTGATAGACTGTGCCAGACTCTGGCACAGTCTCCTGCACTGTTACCAAGCCGCAGCCCCCGACAGTTATAAAATCCAACACGCATAATATTACCTAGGAGGTGGATGGTCTGGCCGTAGCCTCCTTCTGGACAAACGCTCCTTCAGTGACACCATTAGGCGCGTTTCCCTCCCCGACGGTGGGGTTAGTGTTAGACCCAACAAGTGCGGCCTTACGAGGTTCATAATATCGCCTGACAATTGCCCCAGCAGGCCAGAAGGAAGGAATTAAAGGAGTTTAATCTTGTATTTTTTTGTATTGCAGTTCATCCTTGAAGCCAACAGATTTGTGGTTGAAGAAAGGAGTTCATCTGACTGTGTGTTGATCATACTATCCAGTGTGCAGTGAGAACAGTACGTTATTATATCTCTATTTCCTATCAGTCATTGTCAGTTTTATAACTGCATACACAGCACATTATGTTTATTATCCTTTTATTGCTGTACTTGAACCTGCTGTTGGCTGTGTGCACCCGCCCTTGTGGAAAAAGATTGTACTAAAGTATGTCAATACTGTAATATAGAAATACTGTCACAGGCACAGTACAAGTCTGGAATTTAACACTTACTTGAGTAAAAGTAGAAAATAACTTCAAAGCTTCAAAATGTACTTTTTAATTTGTTCTTTTGAATATAGAACTGTTTTATTGATGTGATCTGTAATGTTTTGTTTTGCTGTTTTTGTTGTATTTGTGTTGCTAGTCATAGCCAGGTTATACTGTATAATGCATACCTTGCTGTTATAAAACATGTTCTTTTAGTTGTCTCCACCAGGCCGAAGGCATGGGGAGAGAGTATGTTTTGCACGTCCGTGTGTGTGTGTGTCCGTCCTTCCGTCTGTCCGTTACCAGCTAATCTCCAGCACCGTTAACCCGGTTGATGCCAAACTTTGCACACACACTCCCTGGATGCCAACGATGAACCTCTGCCCCACATTTTCCAGAACGCCCTGTTATAGCGCCACCATGAGGCAGCTTTTCACATGTTTTACCTAAAACTGCACCGATCTGCGTGAAACGTTGCATGCACACTCCCTAGAGGCCAAGGACAAACCTTTGACCTGCATTTTCCGCATCTGCCTTTTATAGCGCCACCAGGAGGCCGACTTTTGTATAACATTTTTTTTTATATTACTCCTCCAGATTCTGTCCAAAAATCTCACAAATCGTTACACAGTATCTCTATGGTCATGTGCTCAAGTCGGATCTGTCCGATATTTCATATTCCATCCTAATTAGCTATAATTGGCTTTCAAAGTTTGCAAGATTGCCCCGTTTTGAACAAAAGCCTCAAATCATGAACGCAGCATGCAATTTACGTGAAATCTTTCACACATTTTCTTACTAGGCTGAGGAATATATCCCACCCTTTTCACATTGGCCTGTTATAGCGCCACCAACAGGTTGATTTTTGCAAAACACATTTTTGGAACAAAATGCCTCAAATCATCCAATTGCCATCAAAGGCGTATGAAGAAATGGCACCCTTGTCACATTGGCCTATTATAGCGCCACCAGGAGGCCACAACCTGACCTGGCTTGTTTGTAATGTTTTGGAAAGGAGCCAGCTTAGGTGGTTCGGGCATCTGGTTAGGATATGTCTCCCAAGGGAGGTCCTCGAGGCACGTCCCACTGGGAGGAGACCCCGGGGCAGACCAAGGCGCAGTTGGAGGAAACACATCGACTCACCGGCCTTGGAACGTCTCGGGATCCCCCAGGAGGAAGTCACTAATGTTGCTCTGGAGAGGGAAGTCTGGAGCTCTCTGGTGGAGCTGTTGCCCCCGTGACCCGACTACGGATAAGCGGTTGAAGATGGATGGATGGATGTTTTAGAAAGGAGCGACATCGATTCATTTGTTTATTTTTGTATTCATTAGGCTTCAGTCATCTCGATTAAAATGGCAGATCCTCGTGTTTTCGTGTCAGCGGCAGTGGTTGCAGCTTACAGCCTCGCCCACATTATAATCGGTGAGTAGATGATTATGTATTCTAATTTATAATAAAAGGCGCTGCGCGTGTGTCACTTATTTTGAATGCTGGCAAATATTGTGGAAGAATACAGTACTTCTGTTATGATCTTATGGCATTGTCATAAACAATAAATATGTTTGTATATGACAAAATAAACTCGTACTTTTTTTCCCCCTCCAGTAAACTCTTTTATAAACAGAACATTTTCAGGTGGGTTGACAGTTTCGTCCAGTCAGGAAAGAGAACCCAGTTTATACAGTAGTGTTCCATTGTTCACTTGTTTATCCCTGCGTTTCCCAAACCTTTTTCATGTCAAGGACCTCCAAATTGACACTTATCAGCCAGTGGACCCCCCGTTTGAAAACATATGCCAGGGACCCCCATAAGAGAAGATCTTTTACAGTTCAGTGATTTTTTTCCAGCCATTTTCATTTCAAGGACCCCAGGTTTCACCTGAATTAGAAAAGCCTCCTATATCATTATTAGTTTAGTTTATTATTATTTATTTATTTCCTCGCCAAAAAGTAGCGGGGTTTTATTTTATTATCATGAAAACAGTTCATTACAGCCAGTTATGTTTTGATAGAGGAAAAGTTTGAGAATCACTAGCACACACATCAACAAGTTAAGGAACAAATGCTATATGCCTCCCACAGGTGCATTGTACTTGGATCATTGTCCCATCGAGCCATCCATCCCTACCTACGTGCTGGTGCTGGGTATATGCCTGTTGCGGCTGCAGGCGGAGGTGCTTATCTTAACATGCGACTCCGAGTCCGTTGCGGCACTGGGGTTAAAGATTATGACTGGAGTGGATTCTACGTTCCTCGTATGCTGGATCATCACTGGTGAGTTTGAAAGTCTGGTTTCTCCATAAACATGGAACGCTGTCTCTCTGTCTCTCTCTGTGTGTGTGTGTGTGTGTGTGTGTGTGTGTGTGTGTGTGTGTGTGTGTGTGCGTGTGTGTGTGTGTGTGCGTGTGCTAAAGGGGTATTTCACTTTGAAACCTTTTTTAACGTCTACTCGGGCAACACCCCAGATGGGTTTTACGTTGCTTTTATGTAACCTGTTATCTCCTATTTAAGGTGTAAATGAGTCTGACATAATATTGACAGTTGCGTATACTGTAGGCTATAGTGTTGGCGGAGATATGCACTCTGCTGAATGTAATCTTTCAAGTTATTGGTAAAAGGTTAAACGTCTATATTCTGATAGTACTTGCTATAGAATACCAAACGACTCGCCCCTTTACCAACTCGCCCCGGGCGTATAGCCGGCGGAACTGCGCGGCCTGGTATTCCTAAAGTAACCTAAGTAAATTATGCTCAAACGGTTAAACCTAACCTTATTCCTGACCTTAACCTCAGTAAAGCTATGCCTAGAACACCATCAAACAGAACACGATCAAACAAAAATGTTTGGTCAAACCATGTGACTCCCATTGGAAAAGCATTAAAAACGACCAAACATTTGGTCTTTGACGCGTTAAAGTAAATCATTGAATGTCCAAACAGTGCAACTGCATGTTGGGTGAGGTTCCCATATATTATGTCACCAACAGGAAACAGCATACTTTATCAATGCATGTAAAATAAGGGTAAAAACCCTATAATCTCCCCCTGTGTGTGCCCGTGCCATGCCATTCCTCCCTAAGCTCCTTCACCTGTGATCCTTATCACTCCACCTAGGCAGTATTGGCTCCTTCATAATGCTTTACATGTTACAATGCTGTTCTTTTTCATTGTTATTTGTTTTCCTAGGTCACGTTTGGACCTACTCCGTCTATGAGCCCAACTACACTAATTCTACGTCGGCTCAATATTGTGACAAGACTGTCTACCTGTGGGCTTTCGGGAACGCCGTTGTGATTGACATCATAGTGGGTCTGTTATGTGCAGGCGGCTGTTTCTGCTATTTCTGTGATGATGACTGATGATGGCTGTTTACGATTGTATCGACGATTGTATCGATACCGATTCTGACTGATTCTGATATTATACAGATAGGGCTGCAATGGAAGCAAGTCTATAGGCCCTATACTAGGGGCTTGGCCCAAAGCCTGTTAATAAAGTATTCAATCAATCAATAAATACTCTATTCTCTTTCCATGTGTCTGTTTTCACAACTGAATGAGATGAGTACACAAATTATTGTTCTAGACTAGAGGTGCTAGAAACTTTTGATTTATATTGAACTTATTGATGCTATTATTTTTTGCTAGTGTAAACCGATTAAATAATCAGGATTTCTTTTTTAGACTCTTCCGATACCGATATAGCATTTTTATGGCCGATATGGCCGATTCAGATTATGCTACCGATTACATCGTGCGTCCCTAGTGTGTTGTTCTCGCTCACTGTAAATCGCACTCTGGATTAGGAGCATCGGCTAAATTGTAAATGGTGTCAAGGTGAGATATGACCTTTGACACGATCTAATCTAAATGTCTCAATAGAAGAGCAGGGAGACAAAATAAGTTGTATTGTATTATCATACTCATTGTATAAGAGATATTGTATTATAACATATACTCTACCAACATTGTATTCATTAAAAAAAAGGTTATTTGGCAAGACTGTTTGAGTGTTTATATTGAGTGTCTATATTGCACTTTGAATGCATCAGCAGCCAATGTTGCCTGCTCTTTTTACCTATTTAATACCTTTTTTAATATGTCTATTGTTTTTAACATCATGAGTTGGTGGAGAATGCGGTATTTTGCTCCCCTGTGTATATTGTGGAAGTGACAATGAAAACAAATCTTATTGATCGTACATGCGCATCATAGACCAGACTTTAGTATACAGTCATTTTACCTACTATAAACATAATAATTTTGTACACATTGCATTCGTCTCACACTTGCCATTGGCAAGGTCTTCATATGTTAAATTATGTTTCCCATTCCAGTAAAGCCACTTTGAATTTAAATTAATTTAATTTCATAGCAAGATGGAGGAGGAGCTGGGTCTGGTGTCCTGAGACACAGGCTGCAGACACTTGATTTGATTAGTCGATCATTAGCCTGTTGATGAAACTTTCATCTTTTAATCTATAATAAAATAATACACACGCTGTTTAATTAAGTTATCATTCCGTTAGAGGGATGCCGATTGGGACTGACAGTACGGCAGAGACAGAGAGAGACAGACAGACGGACAGACAGACAGAGAAAGACAGACAGAGACAGAGAGAGACAGACAGACGGAGAGAGAGAGTAATCTGACATTTTGTTCACAGAGAGAATTAAGGAAGCATAAACAAATCGTGACAATAAACACAATGTTTTGGGCCAAACAAAGAATTAGAAAGTAGAAAAAAAACGGCAGGTTACAACACTTTTGTTGTTGTTGTTTTCCACCTCGGAGGAAAACGGCGCAGTGCAGTGGACTGACTGGACTGTTTGGCTTTCCGTAGGCGCGCAAGTGAGCGTGGTGACGTCGGCGCCGGAACCGCAAGTCCGCAAAACACAACAAATACACACGTGGATTGGAATAGTAGCATAGTCTGTCTGTGTACTACAGCACAGGTAGGTTCACTTAACTATAACCAGTTATTGTTAAATTATAGTTATTAAAGTCAAACCTTTTCATATCAACAGTGTGATATGCATTGCATTATTAGGCCACGTTTCCAGCTCTGCTCCACACAGCGTTATAGCACTGGTTCCCAAACCTTTTCATGTCAAGGACCCCCAAATTGACACTAATTAGCCCTGCGGGCCCCATTTGAAAAGATACGCCAGGGACCCCCATAAGAGAAGATGTTTACGGCTCTAGCAGTGATTGATTCTTCAAGGACCCCCAGTTTGACATGCTTTAGTCTACGGACCCCATTTAATGGCATTTCTATCTCTGGGACCCCCAATTTATATTGTAAAATCAATGTTGATTTAACTGTTACTCTGAGAGTGTACAAATGGTTCCATTTTGAGACTCAGAGTTACAGACCCATAATTTGGTTCCATTTGTACACTCAGAGTTACTTACCATTACTGCATCAAAAGTATCAACAAACTATACTATAGAAAGTGGTCAAACATACATTGGCAATATTGTCAAATATGCCCAGTTAGTTCAAATAGGATTCTTTTGGAGGGTTGTGGCCTGAAAAGGTTGAGATTGAACCACTGTGCTAGGCTCAGAGCAGGGCATAAAGGTTGAGATTGAACCACTGTGCTAGGCTCAGAGCAGGGCATAAAGGTTGAGATTGAACCACTGTGCTAGGCTCAGAGCAGGGCATAATTTAGCCGCAATTTGCAACTCTAGATTTTTTTTATAATGGGATGAATCTAGAGTTGCATTGACTCCCCACTCATCCAAATTGCGTTTGCAATCTGCTTGTATTACACGAGGTTAAACTCACCAACATTGCAGCTCTAGGCCAAGTTTGAATTATCCACTTTCAATCTGCCAAGCTTGTTTTTCATAAAAATCCACCGTAGACATGTTATGAGCTACTTTCTGTCAAGACATTCTGTGCATGTGATTATTTTTGTAAGTGTTGCAGTTTGGAAGCACTCGTTTTTGTTATCGGGTCGCGCTGCTGCCTCCTGCATTTTGTGCAAATTCGAAACAGGTGGTACGCAGGGCCGTTCAGTGACTTACGACGAGTGCTTCCAAACAACAGAACTTGGAAAAAGAATCACCTGCACAGACTTTCTTGACAGAAAGTATCTCATAACATGTCTACGGTGGATTTTAATGAAACAAAAGCTCGGCAGATTGAAAGAGGTGAATTCAAGCTTGGCCTACAGCTGCAATGTTGGTGAGTTTAACGTTGCAATTTGGATGAGTGGGGAGTCAATGGAGGGTATTGCAACTCTCGATTCATCCCATTATAAAGAAATCTAGAGTTGCAAATTGCGGCTAGGCATCATTCTGCAATAACAACAAGAGTAATGCCTCACCATGTATTGTTCTCTGTGGTGTGGGTATGGCGTGGTGTGGTGTGGTATGGTGTGGCGTGGTGTGGTATGGTATGGTGTGGCAGTTATGAGCGACAGCGATGATGACATCCCTGCGTTGTCTGCCGACACCATGGCTGCCCTGCAGGAGTTCTACAACGACACCATCAGTAAAAACACTCCGGCGGCCTCATCCTCCTCCTCAGCCATGTTCGCTGTCGGAGCTGTGGAAGAGGACTGGGTGAGAGAGAGAGAGTCGTGTGAGACGACGAGTGAACACAAAAGGAGGATCATCATTATACCATGAAAATATATCATAAATGTATCATAATCGATCGTATGTATGTTATTGTCTATAGATTATTGTATATCGGACAGGGGTTGACACTCAGGTCTCGGAGGCGCAGGTCATGTTCTACTCGCCCAAAGGTCATGACCACTTCCCCGAAAAGTAAATCGTCCATTATAAAATGATGAGTTGAATTTGAATTATCATTCAATTTAATACTTTTTTTTCTTTTTTCTTTTTTAACTTTCTGGGGCTGTGCGATAAAAAAGTCATACCTCAATTTGTATGCCAAATATATATAGCTATAGCTATATAAATATATATAGCTATATATATTTATATATATATATGCAGGCCCGGCCCTTCCTACAGGCCGACGATGCAGCCGCTTGGTGCACCATGGGGGGGAGGCACTCCCCAGTGCCTCCCCAGTGTCCCCCCAGTGCCTCCCCAGTGCCTCCCCAGTGTCCCCCCCAGTGCCTCCCCAGTGTCCCCCCAGTGCCTCCCCAGTGTCCCCCCCAGTGCCTCCCCAGGAAGAATCCTGCTTAGGGCGCCAGATTGCTCAGGACCGGCCCTGTAGCTATGAGTTCACACTTGTTATTTTATATTTGTAAGTATAGCACCAGTGAAAACAGCACATTATAGGTAAACGGTGCTCTTATTTTACATTCCACAGACCAGAAGACAAAGCGCTCTGGCCACGTTCAGGTGTTTAGACAGATATCTGGTTGTGTGTTTATAGAAGGTTTTGTCCCCTCTCAAACAAGCACTTGCCCGGTCGGGCAACCTGAAAGCAAATTCCACCTGCTCGAAAGTTTTATGTACCTTTAGTGTCAACGCCTGTATCGTATACATACAGTATATGAATATCGTGTGTGTGTGTGTGTGTGGGGCGACTGTGGCTCAGGAGGTAGAGCAGGTCATCCAATGACCCATGGGTCGGCGGTTCGAATCCCGGCTCCACCTGTCTTTGGGCAAGACACTGAACCCCAAATTGCTCCCGATGTGCTGGTTGGTATCTTGCATGGCTTCCGCCGCAATCGGTGTATGAATGGGTGAATGTAATGCACAATCTATGTAAAGCGCCTTGGATAAAGGCGCTATATAAATGCACCATTTACCATTTGTGTGTCTACCAGGGGATGAGCCAGTTCTGGTACAGCGACGACACAGCCACACGCTTAGCAGAGGAGCTCATACGTGAAGCTGGCGAGGGCGGCAGGTAAGCGGCAGTGCGCTACACATGGAACGAAGCCATTTGTACTCTAAATTAACCCATTCTGACCTGAGATCAGATTCTAAAAAGGTCTGTTTGAAAATGACAGTTTTCTGAAAAAGCTATGTTTCTATGTCAGTTGTTCTTCGATTTTTCAAAAATAGCAGATCTACAAGCTCGTAGCGCGGCACAGAGTGCCGCGCTATGAGCTTGTAGATTTGCTATTTTTCAAAAGCTAAAGCATAACATAATGCTAACACCAAAAGGGGTTCCCGCCCAAAATGGGTTAACTTGTGCGTAGCTTGTGAAAGTGGTTAATTGTTAAATTGTTTAAAGTGTTAAATTGTTAATCAGGACACATAATCAGCTGCATAATTTCAGTAACCAATGAGATGTCAAACCCAGCCCATGAGGCTTAGTGTTCTGCTGGTCTGTTCCCAGGATAGCGTGCGTGAGTGCGCCCAGTGTTTACCAGAAGCTGAAGCAGGGGGTGGTGGAGGGCTCCGATGGGGTCTCTGCCGTGGTGTTGGAGTACGACCGGCGCTTCGCCGTCTACGAGCAGGAGTTTGTCTTCTACGACTACAAGGAACCGTTGGCCTTGCCGGGGGAGCTGCTGCCGCCTCAGAGCTTTGACATCGTCCTGGTCGACCCGCCGTACCTGTCTGAAGAGTGTCTGAGCAAGGTGGCCCAAACCGTCAAGTACCTGACCAAGGGCAAGGTGCTGCTCTGCACAGGTGAGAGAGCTCTGGTGGTGCCAGCGCTGACCAGCGGATCCGACCGTTCTCTCTGCATTGAATCTGCGAAATCATCCGTTATCAGCACCTTTGAATGGGGCCAGTATGGCCATGCTGGCATACTCACCCTTGGCTGAACATAGCCTGGTCAAGGTTTCCCCCTGGTGGACGTGTCATTTCCAACTCTTGTCAGCGCATGGAAACTAGGGGCTACTAATATATACTATTCTCTGCCTATCGGGACGTAACTCGGACGGCGCTGAGTCGGGTCTGGTGGCCGTCGCAGTGGCTCAAGGCCACCAGACACGGCGCGCCTCCGTCAGGACATCAGTGACATTATCACCTGTCACAATCGGTGATAATAACATACTGAGACAGTGAGTATGCCAGTATGGCAAAGAAAAGCAAAAGCAAAGTTACTATATTTACCCAGGGTATCTGGGCTAAGCTCAAGAACTTGTTTCCAGCCAGGCCCTGCTCATAGAACATTTCATGGTAGTGGTTCAATGCCTTGCTCAAGTGCACTTCAGCGGTGGTAATTGTAACGCGTCGGACCGCTGATTCGAACTGGCGACCTTCCGGTATCAAGACCGCTCCGCAATCCGTTCGGCCACCGCTGCCACCATACTGGCCCCATTCAAAGGTGCTGATAACGGATGATTTCGCCGATTCAATACAGAGATACGGGTCGAATGGGGTGCGCTGACGGTAGCTCCAACTCAAAAACACTGCTTTGTCATGGACCTCTGTGCTCACATGCTATGTATAAGAATATACAGTCCATATGATGATAGAATATGAAGATCTTTAAAAATTTATATGATTAACTCATCCATGGCAGTAGCAATAGTTAGCACAGGCCAACATAGATTTGTTCTATTTTTTTTAAAACGGGAGTGGTAATATTTGTCTTAAATCATGATTATAATAAGGCCCTTTAAAAAGAAGTCAAAAACGTCTTTGGCCTGGTAGGCTATTTGTGAAAAGAAGTCAAATAAGTACTTGGCCAAGAATGAGTTTTAAGATATAAAGATAATTTAAAACCTGCACAAAACATCACTTGTTTTTTTACTTTATCCTTTAACCCATTTAGGCCTGACGTCGAAATTAAAAAAAAATATATATTTTTAAAATGTATTTTTTTCTGAAAAACCTCATGTTTCTGTATCAGTGGTTCTCAATATTTCATGTCAAGGACCCCAAAAATTGTATGAAATTGGCCACCGACCCCCAACTGCACATTTTCACGTTTTTCAAAAATAGCAGACCTACAAGTTTTGCACTACAAGTACAAGCACTCAGACTCGGTGCCGTGCTATGAGCTTGTAGATCTGCTATTTTTCAATAGCTAAAGTATAACATAATGCCTAAAACACCAAAAGGGGTTCCCGCCCAGAATGGGTTAAGACCAGTGAAGCCCGAGTTAAACTTGGTTATGTGCTGGTGTCGTGCACCAAGAATGGCAGATATAGAAGCTCACAAACCTTTTTCTAAACCTCTCTTTCTTTCTTTCTTGGCAGGAGCCATCATGGAGGAATATGCCAAGCGGTTCCTGGATCTGAAGCTCTGCAGCTTCCTGCCCAAACACAACAAGTGCCTGGCGAACGAGTTCCGATGTTTCGTCAACTATCCCTCCCAACTCCTGTCCTCCTGAGGAGGAGTTGAATCAAGACTGTGTTTTTTTTTTAAAGTATTTTTCTTATCCAGGCAAGTTAAACAAGAACATCACAAGGACCTGTTGGAGGGAGGGGACTGTAGGCTATGTAAACATTTTGACGCCATCGGGCTAAAACCTTGTATATCCAAAACAGTTACTTTCCAGGAAATGGTGTTCCGATGCATCCAGTGTTGTTATTTAGTCAGAAGATCTGAATACTTTTCATTGGTTAAATAACCCATTTTGGGCGGGAACCCCTTTTGGTGTTTTAACATGTTACACTTTAGCTATTGAAAAATAGCAGATCTACAAGCTCATAGCACGGCACTGAGTGCCGCGCTACGAGCTTGTAGATCTGCTATTTTTGAAAAATCGTGAAAATGTGGCGCAAGTCTTTGAATATATATTCTTTCAGAGCGAACTTAAATATGTGCTTCTGGGAGGGGGGTCCCTGGAACAACATATTTAAAGATGGGGGTCGGCAGCCAAATCCATATAATTCTGGGGCTCCTTGACATGAAATAGTTTGAGAACCACTGACATAGAAACATGTGTTTTTCAGAAAACCGAAGGCATTTGTAGAATCGTCCTCAGGTCTAAATGGGATAATGTATATAAGAACCACAGACAGCCACGTCAACCTGATAGTTTGTGCACGTCATCATAGGCTCATAACGCACTTCATTGTGATGCGTTCATTTCGTTGTGAACTTATTTTCGCTATTTAAGTCAAACGACAAAGCATAAAATATTGTATACATATTATATGAGAGCTAGTAGATAATAGTACATCACCTGAACATTTGTGGTGGAGATGACCACCTTTTGCAGTGTAAGTGTAGGCCACCAACATGTCAATATTGTCTCAGGTTCCACTCCATTGATGTCCACCCTATTGCTGCCCTAAGCAATTTGGACCTGAGATCAGATTAAAAAAATGTCTTCTACATCCTGACAGTTTTCTGAAAAAGATATGTCAGTCGTTCTTCGATTTTTCAAAAATAGCAGACCTACAAGCTCGTAGCGCGCCACTCGGTGGCGCGCTATGAGCTTGTAGATCTGCTATTTTTCAATAGCTAAAGCATATCATAATGCTAACACCAAAAGGGGTTCCCGCCCTTAAGCAATTTCTTTTCGGGTGGGAGCAGATTTGCTGGAGGAATGTGAACCAAAAAATCATAAAAGAAAAAATCACACCCATCTATTCAAGTTTCCTTCCATTGTTTTCAGCTTTATTAGACATAAGACTGCTTAACGTGTTTCTTACGCTAGTGTATAAATATGAAGAAATATTTCTCATAAAGTTGATTTAAGCCATTGTAGTACTTGAGAGAATGCATACACGTGTCAGTTGCTCTGTACAGTCAGTAGGTGGCAGTGTTTATCAGGTCATTCATTGCTACTGGTGTGAATCTCACACACAGAAAAAATGTTGCATTATTGAGCGGTGCTATAGCCCCTCCTATAAACAGATTAAGTGTAGATTCTGTCTGAACACAAACATTAAATGTCATTGACAATGAATGGAGAATTCATTAGAGTCATACAGTCAGTATGTGTCTGAGCCAATCGGCTGTCGGTACTGTATGTCTGTTGGTGGAAACCCTTGGCCAATAAGGGACCACCATTCTTGGTGACGTAACTATTAAGGTGTTTCAATCAAGGTTGAATATAAGGTCAATAATTGATTAGAGCGCCCCCCCCACGGGTGTGATTATTAATAGTGGGACAGCTAATTAGAATTAACTAGAGCGGTACCCGTTGGGCACTGGCCTACTTGGATCGATGCAAGTTGGAAATTAATATTATGTCCGTGTCCGTTTTATGGAAGGATGTTCTTTGTCAGGTCTATGAGACATCAGAACAGGCCAGCTCCATGTATGGACCCTGGGCATGGGCCCTGTCCAGAGCCCGGACAGAGGCCTTTTTGGGGCGGTTCTGGACAACCGTGGGTCCGACCGACTCGACACCGGGCACTGCACTCCATGTGGGAGTGTGTTTCACGCGTGTGTCGAATTTGAAGTCGGTGGGGCGAACGGTTTTCGAGTTACGTGCATTACAACAGTACTGTACACACAGAGACTACGTGCATTACAACAGTACACACACACACACACACAGAGACCTTACTGGTGTGGCCTTCAGTCTGCATGTCCAAGTGTCTCATCCTCTTCCTCGTGTTGATGTCTTCTTAGGGGTTCAACAACGCTGCTTCTGGTGTGGGTCCATTGTTTATTGCTATTTTTCAAAAATAGCAGATCTACAAGCTCGTAGCTATGAGCTTGTAGATCTGCTATTTTTCAATAGCTAAAGCAGAACATAATGCTAACACCAAAAGGGGTTCCCGCCCAAAATGGGTTAAATACTGCATGGCATGATTGGCATTTTCAAAAATGTAAAAAAACGTAATCAGAATCAGAGAATGTTTTAATTGAAATTTTGAATAGGGAAAAATATTGCATTACGTGTGTTTCAATTGATAGAACATGTTTCCGCTGAACGAATAATAGGCCAGGGCTTACTGTATACAGTATGGTTAAAAGGAGGCTATAGAGCGTCGCAGTCCCGCCCCCTACCATGGACCAGGAAATGAATCCCAATGCATTTTTCCCATAGACATTTCTTAAAGTATTTATTTAAAGGTTACGCCGCGGACAAAGCCAACTCGAGTCGTGACAACTCATGACAACACAAACAATATTTTGGACCAAACAAATAATTACAAAGAAGAAAACCAACAAAAAAAGTGTTTTTTTCTTCTTTCTAATTATTTGTTAGGCCCAAAAAATTGTGTTTGTTGTCATGATTTGTCACGACTCGAGTTGGCTTTGTCCGCGGCGTAAACGTCTTAAAATAAATACTTTCTGAAATGTCTATGAGGAAAATGAACGGAGAATCATTTCCTGGGTAGGGGGCGGGACTGCGACGCTCTATACCAGGCCAAGACAACACCTTTCACTCACGTCCTCCGGAGCACATCAAGGGCAAGGCCAAGTACGTAGATCATATGGGCCTACCTGGCATACCATCCATCCCATACCCTTCACAGTAAAATCCTCAGTATAAATTCAAACTCTTTACAAATGGAACCAAATGTAGGCCTACTGAGCATTTTACAGTGTTTTTTTTTTTTATACATTTTTGTCGGTGGAGCTTTGGAGCCCAGCTTTGGGCCGTGTTTGTCGCTCCAGGCTCTGGTTGCTGCTCTGCGCGTCCCTGTCTTTCTCCAACAGCGGCACGCAGGTGCATCCGACGGCAACGGACACGTAGCTCTCCACGTAGGAGTGTCGGCCGCCCACACACGAGCCCGTGCGCTTCAGGATGACGGCTGTCGGTACTGTATGTCCGTCGGTGGAAACCCTTGGCCAATAAGGGACCACCATTCTTGGTGACGTAACTAATAAGGTGTTTCAATCAAGGTTGAATATAAGGTCAATAATTGATCAGAGCGCCCCCACGGGTGTGATTATTAATAGTGGGACAGCTAATTAGAATTAACTAGAGCAGTGCCTGCTGGGCACTGGCCTACTTGGATCGATGCAAGTTGGAAATGAATATTATGTCCGTGTCCGTTTTATGGAAGGATGTGTAGGGCCCGCACACCATTCTTTTGGTAAAGGATTACTTTATTGAAGTACTTTCATGGCCATATATGGAGTTATTTGTCAGGCATGCCCAAATATGGAGTCTATGCAGACGTCAGAACAGGCCAGCTCCATGTATGGACCCTGGGCATGGGCCCTGTCCAGAGCCCGGGCAGGGGCCCTGTCCAGAGCCCGGGCAGAGGCCTTTTTGGGGCGGTTCTGGACAACCGTGGGTCCGACCGACTCGACACCGGGCACTGCACTCCATGTGGGAGTGTGTTTCACGCGTGTGTCGAATTTGAAGTCGGTGGGGCGAACGGTTCTCGAGTTACAGCACACACACACACACACACACACACACACACACACACACACACACACACACACACACACACACACACACACACACACACAGAGACTACGTGCATTACAACAGTACACACACACAGAGACTACGTGCATTACAACAGTACACAGACACAGAGTCCTTACTGGTGTGGCCTTCAGTCTGCATGTCCAAGTGTCTCATCCTCTTCCTCGTGTTGATCAAGGATAGTCTAAGAAGGATGAGACGCGAAGACCGTACGGGCGACGCCATGTTGCTTTGGAAGGAAAGAAACATGCGCAATGGGCTATATGCAGCCAACACTTCCGCGTTCAGCTTCCTTGGTCTCAACTGCGCATGTTTCTTTCCTTCCAAAGCAACATGGCGTCGCCCGTACGGTCTTCGCGTCTCATCCTTCTTAGACTATCCTTGGTGTTGATGTCTTCTTAGGGGTTCAACAACGCTGCTTCTGGTGTGGGTCCATTGTTTACTGCTATTTTTCAAAAATAGAAGACCTACAAGCTCGTAGCGCGCCACTGGGTGGCGCGCTACGAGCTTGTAGATCTGCTATTTTTCAATAGCTAAAGCACAACATAATGCTAACACCAAAAGGGGTTCCCGCCCAAAATGGGTTAAATACTGCATGGCATGATTGGCATTTTCAAAAATGTAAAAAAACATAACCAGAAGAGAATGTTTTAATTGAGAATTTGAATAGGGAAAAATATTGCATTACGTGTGTTTCAATTGATAGAACATGTTTTCGCAGAACGAATAATAGGCCAGGGCTTACTGTATACAGTATGGTTAAAGGGAGGCTATACCAGGCCAAGACAACACCTTTCACTCACGTCCTCCGGAGCACATCAAGGGCAAGGCCAAGTACGTAGATCATATATAGGCCTACCTGGCATACTACCATCCATCCCATACCCTTCACAGTAAAATCCTCAGTATAAATTCAAACTCTTTACAAATGGAACCAAATGTATAGGCCTACTGAGCATTTTATAGTGTTTTTGAGTGGTGCAACCACTCCAAGGAACAGTAATGTCCGTGTTCACCTATGTGACACCTATGTGACTTGTGTTAACCTATGTTTGTGTGTGACTCATGAGAACCAGTAGGGGCGCTGTCGTGCCAGAAACAGAGAGAAATAGTGCTGCACTGTTGCCTGCTAATGAGAGCGAGAGAGAGGGGGGGGGGGGGTAAGGGGGGGAGTTGCACCACTCAGTTCACACGGGTGTGATTTTTTTTTATACATTTTTGTCGGTGGAGCTTTGGAGCCCAGCTTTGGGCCGTGTTTGTCGCTCCAGGCTCTGGTTGCTGCTCTGCGCGTCCCTGTCTTTCTCCAGCAGCGGCACGCAGGTGCATCCGACGGCAACGGACACGTAGCTCTCCACGTAGGAGTGTCGGCCGCCCACACACGAGCCCGTGCGCTTCAGGATGACGGAGGGCGTGTAGACCGGCGTGCTGCGGTACTGGTCGCTCTCCTCCATGCCGTCAGGGCCTGTCAGACAGCCCTTACACAGACAGTAGGCTTCTGGGATGTATCGCGGATACCTGGCTGGGTCGTGGGAAATCCTGGTACAAAGAAAACATACAAAATGATTAGATGTAATTGAGGTCATGATCCAACTACTACACTCTGACTTAAATTAACCCATTTTGACCTGAGATTAGATTCTAAAAATGTCTTCTACATCCTGACATTTTTATGAAAAAGCTATGTTTCTATGTCAGTCGTTCTTCGATTTTTCAAAAATAGCAGACCTACAAGCTTGTACCGCGCCACTCGGTGGTGCGCTATGAGCTTGTAGATCTGCTATTTTTCAATAGCTAAAGCATAACATAATGCTAACACCAAAAGGGGTTCATAGCGCGCCACCGAGTGGCGCGCTATGAACTTGTAGGTCTGCTATTTTTGAAAAATCGAAGAACGACTGACATAGAAACATAGCTTTTTCAGAAAACTGTCAGGATGTAGAAGACATTTTTAGAATCTGATCTCAGGTCAAAATGGGTTAAACAGAATGTATTTTCAATAAATGTTTTCCCCCCCAAACAGGAGAGAACTCACAGGATAAACACATTTTGAAGTGATGACAAAGAAATGTAGACAGAACTGGAACCCTATTGATTTTAAAGCTGATAAATGAATAGGCCTATACTCTCTCCCCTGGTTGAATGAAGCTGATAAATGAATAGGCCTATACTCTCTCCCCTGGTTGAATGAAGCTGATAAATGAATAGGCCTATACTCTCTCCCCTGGTTGAATGAAGCTGATAAATGAATAGGCCTATACTCTCTCCCCTGGTTGAATGAAGCTGATAAATGAATAGGCCTATACTCTCTCCCCTGGTTGAATGAAGCTGATAAATGAATAGGCCTATACTCTCTCCCCTGGTTGAATGAAGCTGATAAATGAATAGGCCTATACTCTCTCCCCTGGTTGAATGAAGCTGATAAATGAATAGGCCTATACTCTCTCCCCTGGTTGAATGAAGCTGATAAATGAATAGGCCTATACTCTCTCCCCTGGTTGAATGAAGCTGATAAATGAATATGCCTATACTCTCTCCCCTGGTTGAATGAAGCTGATAAATGAATAGGCCTATACTCTCTCCCCTGGTTGAATGAAGCTGATAAATGAATAGGCCTATACTCTCTCCCCTGGTTGAATGAAGCTGATAAATGAATAGGCCTATACTCTCTCCCCTGGTTGAATGAAGCTGATAAATGAATAGGCCTATACTCTCTCCCCTGGTTGAATGAAGCTGATAAATGAATAGGCCTATACTCTCTCCCCTGGTTGAATGAAGCTGATAAATGAATAGGCCTATACTCTCTCCCCTGGTTGAATGAAGTTGGCATTTTGGCAACCCCACTTGATAATGAATTTTGTTCATTGGAGATGGGGAGACCCCTGTTACTGAACATAGAACAAACACTAGCCCTATTATTATCAGCATATAGAACTTTTAACTTTTTAAACCAAACTTGTTTTAAGATAACGTTACATCACAATAGACCATCTTTAATTGAACCAATCCACACGATACAGTGGTGTTCTTCTCTATATACTTCCATTGAGAAATCTAGGCTAGAGTGACATACAGACCACCCACCTAGCCCCAATGTTCCCTCGCTGCACCCCATTCGACTGGTATCACCCCATATAATCGGCGAAATCATCTGTTATCAGCACGTTTGATAGCTACAGAATGAGCGTAAGGACTGAGGGAACATATTGGGGCTAACGGTTACCACCCACCATGTGTATGACTGTTGACAAACAGAATAGGCCTGAAGGCTGAAGCTCATATTGTGCACTGCCATCGCCAGCCTGGGCAAGCGGAGAACAAGTTTATGATGAATTCCTGTTGTTCTTTGACTATAGAGAAGTGTCTATTTGTACGTCTCTAAATGTTTTGATGAATTGAACAAGGTGGACCCTCTTGTAAACAAGTGTAATGCTTAATTGGGTCGTCCACTCACAGTTAACAGTCTTTGTATTGAGTTTGTGCTTGAAATGTACTGTAATTCTGCAAACTGTTAATAAATATTTCAATCAATCAATGGATTGCAGGCACTCGTGATTTTTCACTCGTGTGTATAACAGTAGCCTAGGCTATGTGTGTCGCATTGTGACAATGTGTCAAGGTTTTGAAGAAAATAGAATAAAAGTGAAAAATCTAAAATGTCTAATGAATGACAGACAAATCTTATCTTATGTGGAGATGGTCCCTGCAGGGTCTGAGTCTAGCACTAGACACTGCATATTTTCAGCAGTGGACCAAATAATAAACCGTCAATGACATGAACATGTGAGAACTTGAACTAGGCCACTGTTCTTTATTTACCTGTATGCCCACGGAGAGAGGCTGAGAAAATTCACAGGCGTGCGAGACTTTCTGTCCGGGCGGAGGCGACTGGCGCCCGGAGATGAAGGACACGTCAGGTTGTGTCGCTCCTGCGGCGCCAGCTGCAGCGTGTGGTGGAAGGCGCTCATGACGCCCACCGACAGGCGGCCGAACATCTGCTCCAGGATCTCCTCCGGCAGGTCCAGACACGGCCGGCCGCGGACTGCGGGCCGCGACGCCTTCTTCTTGACTCTCACCGCGGCGTCGGCGTGCGACGACGACGACGCGTCGATCAGGATCAAGTACGCAAGCAGCAGTGCGCAAATCCTACCTGGCGGTGCCATATTGCGCGCGTCTGGGACCAACAACAACGTGCGCAAAAAAATGAGAGACAAGTTCGGTTACTTCCCCCCCCTCGTTCTAACAGAGCAAGGTGTTATATTTCCAATGTGCCGCTCACATTGGTGAGCATCTTGGTGAAGTTGAGAGAAAAAAAAGATTGTATTTTCGGTTTCTCTCCTCCTCACGACGTCTCGTGGAAACTTTGCGTTTTGGCAAACTAAACACGCCCGGTCACGGCGGTCAGTGCTGGGAAGTGGGAACAGTTTCTTCCAGCCTCCAGTCCAGAGTTCCCCCGGTAGTTCTCCAGAGTCCAGACAGTAGAAAACCAATCTAAAATGGAGCCGAAAATGTGATTGACATGACCCCCTTTTCAACTTCTCGCCCCTCGCGTAAAAAGCAGCCTCTCCTCCTCCACCTCTGTCTGTAATGTAATGTGTCCCCTATGAGCGCAGCGCTAAGGAACGGAACGGAGGCTCACTGGAAAAGAGCGAAGCTTTTGGCCTCATTCCTGCGAATCCGGCAACTCACTCTGTATAGGTAAAATCGGCACAAATGATCGTAGTAGTACGATGTACAACAAAAATAATTAATACATAATATAAATAATCGATACAGACCAACTTATGGTCTACGTATACTACCGTTTTCCATGATGGAAAACGGTAGTATACGCAAATTGGTCTGTATCGATTATTGACCAAATTTGACTGAGTGAGGGACTGCCATTGGATTTTTTTGAATTTTAGTTTTTTCATGTCACATGAAAGCAGGGAATCATAGCTTCAAATGGACATATTGGTTGTTCAGTTTGACCCACCAGTTTTGGAGATATGGCTTATAGAGTAATGTCTTGCAGAGAAACAGCGAGTTGAGAAAACAGTCTTGAAAGGTTCACTTCTGTGGTCTTTAACATTACACCTAGCTACATGTTTAAGCATTTATTTCATATTTACATCGAGTTCAGCTCTGACACTTATTTCAGACATGCTCTAGTATGTGAAGAGTCTGCCTGTGCTATGAACTCATTTTGGAGAAAAAAACAATTTTTTCTCCTCTGGTGAAAAGCTGGAATTTGCGCGATGGCAGTCTCTCAGTCAAATCTGGTCACTGCCAGCAGCTGGTGCGTGTACTGGTAGCCTCAACCACCCTCCCTTCAGATTGGTTGTTTTCCTTTCCAGATGCTTATCTACTTGACCCCGTGAAGCTTAACTATTCCAAATATTTACTTTTAATAATAGAAAATAGCTTTTTCCAAGTATGCTTCTATAGTTCCACTAAAACAGGATAATCATACACGTGGAGATATATTATGGCTACTGTATAGATTCACACAAACATAAAACATAAAATATTCAACAATTCAGAATCCAGTATAAATAAATAGCTCTACCGCATTGCACACATTCAAACAGCAATGTATCAAATGGGAATGGGAATGAAATGGGAATAAAGAAATCAAGCCATTTAACATCATGGCTACAGTTAGTGTAATTATGATGAATTATGGTACTGGAACAATTGCATTTCCATAAGGCAATAAAATAAAACCTCCGACTTTGCTCCCATATGGAAAAGGAATCTGTCATCCCCAATCACCTGACTGTTACAGTAGGCCACCTTGCAGCATACTTTCCACTTATGGAGTCAAATGCTGTTAACAGATACAGCTGAGCCTCACATGTGTTGGTGACAGGAGCGGGAAGTCTGCTGACTTTTATCCACGTGAGCCAGATATCCTCACAGGGTAAATAATCAGGTGAAATCAGTGTGTGTCTTTGGGGAGGAGGAGCAGGCTCGTACAGTATGAACCATAGTTACGCATAGATACCACATTGGCCACTGTTGTTCGTTGGAGCGATGCGTCAAGTTACACAGCTAAAGAAATAAAGGGTAGTTTGTCACACACACCAAGACTGCAGTTCAAATAGTTTATTTCATATTTGAAACAAATGGACAAACGTTTCGGCTATCCAGCCTTCATCAGTGTGAAGGCTGGATAGAACTGCAGTCTTGGTGTGTGCGACCCACTACCCTTTATTTTGATATGTTTTGAACGGGTGGCGCATCTATAGTCAGAGTGCGGTGGTCATATGAAGAGTGATTCAAGTCACACAGCTGCCATGTTGATGACAGCAAGCTGTGCCTCTTAATGCATAATTTAAATCATCATAAGAGGTTTGGTTTGTTACAAATGTCGCTATGTTATAGATTGGTCAAATAAAAACACCATATCTTACGTAGATAGTAACAGCAATGGTTATAAAAACCATTATATATTTTACCCTATACTACAGTACAGAGCATACCTATTTACACGCACCTCGACAGTGGGTGCAGGGCCAATAAGGCAATTATGGAAGGAGGTATAGGGCCAGCACACCAAAAAGCAAAGCAAAGTTACTATATTTACCCAGGGTATCTGGGCTAAGCTCAATAACTTGTTTCCAGCCAGGCCCTGCTCATAGAACATTTCATGGTAGTGGTTCAATGCCTTGCTCAAGGGCACTTCAGCGGTGGTAATTGTAACGTGTCGGACCGCTGATTCGAACTGGCGACCTTCCGGTATCAAGACCGCTCCGCAATCCGTTCGGCCACCGCTGCCTCAACCATTCTGTTGGTAAAGTAATTCTTTACCAAAAGAATGGTGTGCGGGCCCTACCTCCTTCCACCCTACTACAGTACATCAGGAAAATCTGGAATATCTGACTGTACAGTAGCATACATATATTTTAGTCATGACTCATATCAGGAATATTTTGTAATATGTGACCCGTTTTCCCAGTACATTCTTTCTATTGCTATTCCTGTCCTGAAAGCTATACCAAATGATGGGAGCATAATTGGGAGGCATGTTTTTACACGTAAAAGCCTGTACAACTCAGGCTTATTTCTTGCAGTGGAGATGTGGCAGGTTGACCCTGCCAATATGGCGGCGACGCTGGCGTACGGTCCAGTGTCCAACGTGGTGTACTGTCTACGTCTATGGTCAGTAAGGCAGGAGGTCGTCTCCCAGCTCGCCATCTATGGTTAGTAAGGCAGGAGGTCGTCTCCCAGCTCGCCATCTCTTAGTAAGGCAGGAGGTCATCTCCCAGCTCGCCATCTCCGAAGTCATCCTCGTCCACACGCTTCTTAGCTGCTGTCTTTGGTCTCTCCGCCTGAGGTCCCAGGGGGTCAACGTAGGACGCATCTACACACACACACGCGCACACACACACACACACACACACACACACACACACACACACACACACACACACACACACACACACACACACACACACACACACACACACACACACACACACACACACACACACACACACACACACACACACACAGTGGTTGGGAAAAAATAATATTCTGACTTAAGTGCAACAAATATGGAAAAAAATCGATCTACAACCTTACAACGCTGAGCTTGTAGATTAGCTATTTCCGTGTGACACCATCGTACAGAGAACAATCTTTTGCATAAATCAGTGCTATTGAACACCCTGTGTGTTGGTTAAAAATATATTGAAACGATGAAAAGTAGTAAAAAGTGCTTCGGACAAAACCTCTTAACTCCATTGGACCCTCAAACAATCTGCTAAAGCAGCTAACTCCAGCACCTCTCTGGTCTGTGAGTCTCAGCTATAGTAGTAACTTGGGACCCAAATGTGTGACCGCAGATATTCTGACAAAGTCCTCTTAACACTTAGCGCGCCATTGCCGACGATTAAAGTCAATTGAAGCCAAATTTTGAAACTGACGCTTAACGCGATTGCCGACGGCCTTCGGCAATTGAGCTTTTATAGCGCGTTCGATTGCTTGAGCCAAAATGCTACTCACGTTAGCCGGTTAGCTAGCTGTGTTGTTAGCACAGCACTGGATCGCCCATCTTAGATCGTCGTCGCCATAAGAATCCATTCTATCCATTTCTTTCAATCGCCTGTATCTCCTATTCCTTGTCCCAGATGGCATTTTGGTCAAAACAGCGTTTCTTTGACGGCACAGATCGGACGATGTAGAGCTCTCCAGAGCTCCGGTCTGGCTTCAGATGGTAAACAAGGCCTGTCTGCTCCGTGTAGCTTCCTAGGTTATGACTACTGCTCATGGACCGGAAATGGCGGCTTTTCAAAATAAGAGCTCAAATTTAAAAAATGCTGGCGTGAATTAGATCCTAATTTTTCAATAAATGCTAGCGGTGTTAACAGCAGGAACTTCTGCTGTTAACCCCTTTTGGTGTTTTAACTAAGCATTATGTTATGCTTTAGCTATTGAAAAATAGCAGATCTACAAGCTCATAGCGCGCCACCGAGTGGCACGCTACGAGCTTGTAGGTCTGCTATTTTTGAAAAATCGTGAAAATGAGGCACAAATCTTTGAATATATATTCTTTCAGAGCAAACGTTTTTTTTATTTCGACGTCAGGCCTCAATGGGGTAACAACATGAAGTTGTGCCTTAAACCCTATTGTTTGCTCATTCAGATATGCCGTTTTCACTGAATGTTTGCCAATTTTCCAGCATCTTTTTGACTATTATGACCTGCCCAGAATAGGGTGCATTATGTTAAAAGGTAACAGAGGTGAAATGAGAACAGAACAGAAGCAAATATAGAGTACGATAATTCACAACTCACAACAGGTCCAGTATGAAGACACATACTGTACTAAAGCAGAAGTAAAAACATCTGATTCCAATGGATTAGCCATGCAGAGTAGATCAGATCTGCTGCACATCTGTTCACAAAGAAATTACACTAGTGTTTGTCAGCAAGTAGGACGGGGAGGCGGGGCGGGGGGGGGGAGATGGATGACAAGAACTAGAGCACGACCGATGACAGATGTTTGGGTCGGATGCCGATACCGAGTCCTGGACCAGATTAGTACCAATGTTTTGATTGATTTTTTGTCAAAAACTGCGAAATGTTCTCAAAATAAAGTTTCTATTAAGCAAGCCCGATTAATGTATGAAAAATGTCTCCTATAATAAAGATAAAGATTTATTTCTAGATAAGATTCATACGCTCAAACAAAAGAATGAGGCGGAAGTGGAGGTTTGAGACGTCTCTCTCTCTCTGTGTGTGTGTGTGTGTGTGTGTGTGTGTGTGTGTGTGTGTGTGTGTGTGTGGAGAGGCGGTCCTCCTCACCCAGGTCTCTCTCTGTGTGTGTGTGTGTGTGTGTGTGTGTGTGTGTGTCCTCACCCAGGTCTCTCTGATGGCTGCTGGCTTCATACGGCTCGTTGGAACCAGGAAGTGTCCTCAGCCTGGCGCTCAGCCGCTCCCCCTTGGCACTGCTGCTGTGGCTGCCCTCTGTATACACATAGACAAAAAGGTAAATGGTAAATGGTGCATTTATATAATACCATTATCCAAGGCGCTTTACAGAGATTGTGCATTACATTCACCCATTCACACACACACATCCAAACACCGATGCCGGAGGAAACCATGCAAGGCACCAACCAGCACATCAGGAGCAATTAGCGGTTCAGTGTCTTGCTCAAGGACACTTCGACACTAACTCTGGGGGAGCCCGGGTTTCAAACTGGCAACCTTGCGGTTCCCATCCAGCCACTCTACCCCTGAGCCACCGCCGCACAACACAAACGATTAGCTTACTTGCTTACTGTGTGTGTGTGTGTGTGTGTGTGTGTGTGTGTGTGTGTGTTTACATGACTTATCTATTTGGCAATTCGTATAAAATAGGTTTTTCGGCGTGCCTTCATTCCAGGCCAGGCTCAGATGGCAGGCTGAGGGCACCCCAGAGGCTGCGTTCACACCAGCGGCGACAAAGCGATATATAGGCTACAAGTCATTTTCAATGGAAGCTATGAAGCCATGAAGCTGTAAAGCGACGCTCGGGCTGCAAAAACGAACTTAAGCTTCATGGCTTCAATCTTTTTCAGCGCTCCCAATGATACCATTTCCAACCCACTTGCTTTCTCCCTATAATTCCCGCTCCGTTTTACAAAGAAAGAAGG
The DNA here is from genome assembly GCF_951216825.1 of Electrona antarctica. NCBI lineage: Eukaryota > Metazoa > Chordata > Actinopteri > Myctophiformes > Myctophidae > Electrona > Electrona antarctica. Next base: position 48,264,563 of record NC_136794.1, read on the forward strand.
AAAAAAACGAGTTCTTGCCGTTAACAGTTCCCAGTGCTATTAATCCCTATATCTTCTGCCGCAGCGTTAAACTGCCACGTGAGCAACACTTCAATGGCGACTCGCCGTGGCCGTTTTATAGCTTTTGTCTCCGCTAGTGTGAACGCATCACGAGGGACAAGAGGAGCGATAACGATCTCACCAGAACATCTGGCAGCCAGGTAGCTCTGGAAACCAGAACATCTGGCAGCCAGGCAGCTCTGGAAACCAGAACATCTGGAAACCAGGTAGCTCTGGAAACCAGAACATCTGGAAACCAGGTAGCTCTGGAAACCAGAACATCTGGCAGCCAGGTAGCTCTGGAAACCAGAACATCTGGCAGCCAGGTAGCTCTGGAAACCAGAACATCTGGCAGCCAGGTAGCTCTGGAAACCAGAACATCTGGCAGCCAGGTAGCTCTGGAAACCAGAACATCTGGCAGCCAGGTAGCTCTGGAAACCAGAACATCTGGCAGCCAGGTAGCTCTGGAAACCAGAACATCTGGCAGCCAGGTAGCTCTGGAAACCAGAACATCTGGCAGCCAGGTAGCTCTGGAAACCAGAACATCTGGCAGCCAGGTAGCTCTGGAAACCAGAACATCTGGCAGCCAGGTAGCTCTGGAAACCAGAACATCTGGCAGCCAGGTAGCTCTGGAAACCAGAACATCTGGCAGCCAGGTAGCTCTGGAAACCAGAACATCTGGCAGCCAGGTAGCTCTGGAAACCAGAACATCTGGCAGCCAGGTAGCTCTGGAAACCAGAACATCTGGCAGCCAGGTAGCTCTGGAAACCAGGACATCTGGCAGCCAGGTAGCTCTGGAAACCAGAACATCTGGCAGCCAGGTAGCTCTGGAAACCAGAACATCTGGCAGCCAGGTAGCTCTGGAAACCAGAACATCTGGCAGCCAGGTAGCTCTGGAAACCAGTGGTGGAAAAAAACACCAAAACAGGAAGGAGGTAAAGAGGCCCCAGTCCTCTGCTGTCCCTCACAGCACTAAACAAACCCCCCTCCTCCCTCCTCCCACCTCTCTCACCATCTACCAGCACTAAACAAACCCCCCTCCTCCCACCTCTCTCTCTCTCACCATCTACCAGTAGACAAACCCCCCTCCTCCCTCCTCTCTCTCTCTCACCATCTACCACTAAACAAACCCCCCTCCTCCCTCCTCTCTCTATCTCTCTCTCTCTATCTCACCATCTACCAGTAGACAAACACCCCTCCTCCCACCTCTCTCTCTCTCTCTCTCTCTCTCTCTCTCTCTCTCTCTCTCTCTCTCTCTCTCTCTCTCTCTCTCTCTCTCTCTCTCACCATCTACCAGTAGATGCCAGAGTTTTGGGACAGAAGCCAATCTGGATTTTGGGACAGTCGTAGACCACAGAATGATTACCCATCATGTTTTGACCCATATTCATCAATTTGAAAAACAGATTTGATTAAAGTTAGCACAATTAATTCATGCGCAAAACCAAATACATTTTGATGGATAAAAAAATATATACATAAAACTAAACTTTATTTTATGAACCACTTATTTACCTATTCCTGTTAAAAAAAAAAAAAAAAAAAAAAAAAAAGCTACATCTGCTATTGTTGCTATAGTGACATACCGGACCCCAATTAGGGATAACAGATTCAATGTGGTTCAAAATCTGGACACATGAGCTGCATATAATTGCCAATACCGTAATAAAAAGGTCAAATAATGGCCGATATATATCGGTCTGACCAACGTAACGGTCTGGCTCCAACTACTCTCTGCTAGGAAACAGATGTATTGGCTCCTGTCTAAAGGCCCAGGGCAGGGATTTATCTTTCTATTTTACCAGAACAAGTTGTACAACACTTATTTTTAACAAACAACAAACAGACACCCAACCAACTGTGTTGGTTCATTCATACCGGAGGCACTGTGTAGTCACATTGTAGGCTCCACAGAGCCGAACCCACTTTTATTCGGCTTTAAAATAAGAGTATGAATCGCGCCTTAATAGATTAGTTCCATTACCTGCTGCATATTCCTTTCAGTTCACGATGAATCTGCATGTGAAAATGAAGACGATCCTGATACTTGCAGGGCGAGGGGTGGGATATGCCCTTTTTAATGGCACCAGATCATTTGCCAGTATACAGAAGTATACTTTTACACTACTCCACCCATCTGGTCCTCCAAGGAGGTTAACCCATTCAAACCAGGAAAGTATCTATCTGTAATCATTTTAGATTTGAGCTATATCTAGAAACATACGTTTTTCAAAAACCTCTTTAGAACAGTGGTACTAAAAAAAGAGCAGATCTACAAGCTCCAAGCGTGTCACTTTGCGCCGTGCTGCGAGCTTGTACATCTGCTATTTCTTTTTAGAAAAACTTTTTTTCCCCCAACACAAATCTTCTCTTCTGGGGTCCCTGGCACAAAACATTTTCAGATGGGGGTCCGCGGTCAAATATATATATATGAAATAAGATTTAGAACGCATTTGTGGAATCGGCCTCAGGTGTTAACCCATTCTGGGCGGGAACCCCTTTTGGTGTTTTAACTAAGCATTATGTTATACTTTAGCTATTGAAAAATAGCAGATCTACAAGCTCATAGCGCGCCACCGAGTGGCGCGCTACTGCTATTTTTGAAAAGTCGTGAAAATGTGGTGCAAATCTTTGAATATATATTTCAGAGCGAACATTTTTAACTAAAACGTTGGCTTCAGGGGGGTCCCTGGAACTACATATTTTGAGATGGGAGTCTGTGGCCCAATAGAGATAATTCTGGGGGTCCTTGACATGAAAAAGGTTGAGGACCACTGACATAGATTTTTTTTTAATCGACCTCAGTCCAGAATGGGTTCATGGGTTGAACAAACATGCAAACATGCAGATGACTATTTGACTGCTCTGGTCTGGTGTTCAGAGAGGCTCCTCTCTGGTCTGGTGTTCAGAGAGGAGCAGAGTTGATCTCAGAGATGAAATGCAGGAAAGATAAGAATGATGCACTAGAAGTGCCATTCCACCAAAGCATAGCAGGAAAATAAATGGAAACAGAGGGAAATAAGTCCCTATAAGAGCAGAATGATGGACTTTGTGAGAGAGTCTGATCTCTGCTCTGTTGACCCCAACGGCGTCAACTATGGGAGTGCTTGAGGGCTTGGGCACCCCCTGAAAAATTAATAAGCCAAATAGCACCCACTGAGATATCCCCTCATTTTGTCACGTAATCAAGGGCTGAAGATCCCCTTCCCTGGTTTTTGGAGGTGGGTTGGCTTATTTCTCTCACACAATGTGGCAACACTGAAGTCAAAACAAAAACAAGACACGTAGGCACATTCCACACACCTTTAGGTGCTTGGGCCACTGTCTGGGCGAACAGGTATTCATTCATTCAAATGCTAATAAGGTGCCGACAAGATCACGATGCCCGCCGCCGCGGCCACCCCGGCCCCGCCTGCCGACAAGATCACGATGCTGGCCGCCGACAACGTAGCTGCCGAGGCGGACAGCACTGTCAGCGCCAACACAACGGCTCTTTTAAGAGCTAATAATTCTAAAAAAGAAAGGTGTCGTCCGCAGCAGCCAGCAGTCCGGGGGCGCAAATATCAACCCATCTGGAAAGAGACATTTACCTGGATCACGTACAACTCTACGAAAGACTGTGTGTTGCTGTTTTGATGTCGTATTATATTGTATTATATTGTCGTATTATATTATTGCTGCTGCATTGTCTGAAGGAAGCCAAACAAAAATAAGTTTTACTCTTATGTAGGTGTACCTGTACACAAGATGTAACAATAAAGCACAACCTTGAACCTTGAACCTTGAAACAATTTAATGTGTTTGTTGTGAACTGAAAGCGCACTGTGTTCAATCGTTTTTCCCCGCGTCGGGGGGGGGGGGGGAAGAGGCGGGGCTGGGAAGCACCCCCTGACGTTTTAAGAACCTTACGCCCCTGGTTGACCCTGTGAACGTCTCGGGTCCACCTCTCTCTCTCGGATGTAGGTGGCAGGTTTAGAGAATGACGTCATTTTCGAGGCATGAGGAAAAACTAACTTCTCCGCCTCGAACCTACGGGACGTTTTGGGGGAATAACAGCCTCTCTTCACACCGAGGAGTGTGTAGTGTATTGTGTGTGTAGTGTGTAGTGTGTAGTGTATTGTGTGTGTAGTGTGTAGTGTGTAGTGTATTGTGTGTGTAGTGTGTAGTGTATTGTGTGTGTAGTGTGTAGTGTATTGTGTGTGTAGTGTGTAGTGTATTGTGTGTGTAGTGTGTAGTGTGTGTAGTGTGTAGTGTGTAGTGTATTGTGTGTGCAGTGTGTAGTGTATTGTGTGTGTAGTGTGTAGTGTGTAGTGTATTGTGTATTGTGTGTGTAGTGTGTAGTGTGTAGTGTATTGTGTGTGTAGTGTGTAGTGTATTGTGTGTGTAGTGTGTAGTGTATTGTGTGTGTAGTGTGTAGTGTGTAGTGTATTGTGTGTGTAGTGTGTAGTGTATTGTGTGTGTAGTGTGTAGTGTGTAGTGTATTGTGTGTAGTGTATTGTGTGTGTAGTGTGTAGTGTATTGTGTGTGTAGTGTGTAGTGTGTGTAGTGTGTAGTGTATTGTGTGTGTAGTGTGTAGTGTGTAGTGTATTGTGTGTGTAGTGTGTAGTGTATTGTGTGTGTAGTGTGTAGTGTGTAGTGTATTGTGTGTAGTGTATTGTGTGTGTAGTGTGTAGTGTATTGTGTGTGTAGTGTGTAGTGTGTGTAGTGTGTAGTGTATTGTGTGTGTAGTGTGTAGTGTGTAGTGTATTGTGTGTGTAGTGTGTAGTGTGAGACGCAAACAGACAGACTTTACAGAACAGAGGGGAAAACTATCAGGTGTATTTAAAGAGTAGTGGCCTTCTCAGTTTTCTCTCAAATTTCATCGTCTTCAGCGAACTCAGTCAGTCAGTCAGTCAGTCAGTCAGTCAGTCAGTCAGTCAGTCATTCAGTCAGTCAGTGTCTGTGCATTGCTCAGTGCAAACATTGAGTGGAGCAGACAAGGAGTGTCAGGGAGAGAGGGAGACTGGAGATCACAGCAGCCTGTCAGAGGAATTCTGGGCCTCTCAGAACATATTAAAGCAGTTCTACAGTTTGTTTCACTCTCGTAGTGGAATGTGACTCCCTCAACAGAAAACCAGATTAGAAAATATATCCACATATTGCATATACGTACTATATGGCATTGCAATGAAATAGGGCTGCACAATATGACTGAACCTAAGTAGCTTTTACTGTTTATCATTTTGGCACTGTGGCAATACTTCATCTAATAAGGGAAAATTAGCTAAATGTGTGGTAAATATGCAAAAAAAAATGCTTACCACTAGCTTTCTTCACAAATGTGTTCATAAAGGTGTCTACTATCACAGAAAAAATTGTTCCAACCCAACTCCCTTGGGAAACTTTGTGACAGCTGCTGAAAGTTGGGGTACCATTAACATCCAATATAAGGCAAAAATGTCCAAATTTCATTATACTTTAAGTAGCATGTGACGTGTCAAACTAGGGGGTTTTCATGATGCTGAATCCATTGCAAGCATTAGTTTTGCACAAAAATCACTCCTTCGCCTAAATATGGCCATAGCCGTCATCACAAATGTGATGAGGTCAGCACATTTGGGCACATTTGGGCAAGTGGCTATGGCCGAATTTAGCCCAAGGAGTGTTTTCATTTGTACACTCTCAGAGTTATATTAACATTGATTTTACAATATAAATTGGGGGTCCCAGAGATAGAAATGGCATTAAATGGGGGTCCGTAGCCTAATGCATGTCAAACTGTGGATCCGTGAAATTAAACTGGTTGAGAATCACTGCTAGAGCCGTCAAAATGGGGGGGCTTATGGGGGGCTCCTGGCATGTATTTTCAAATGGGGGGTCCATGGGCTAATACGTGTCAATTTGGGGGTCCTTGACATGAAAAAGTTTGGGAAACACTGCTCTACTCTGCACTACGATAAGCAGCTGGAGGTCAATACAGTCTGGAAAAACCCACATGGCAAACAGCCATGTGGTGTTCGCTCATTTATGCTGGCGGCTACGATGCCTGGCTGATCTAAACTTTAGTTGCACGCCGGTGTTGTGCACCAAAAAATGGCGATCTACAAGCCCACAATCACTAGCCTTCCTCCCCGGGAGCGTCAGTGAACCCGGGAGCGTCAGTGAATGAGTCTGGCCGCGCCAGGCTACACAACCACAGCGCTTTACTAGCTTGTGGATCGGCTATCCCTGCTATACGCGACATGTAACCAAGTATAACTCGGGCGTAACGGTACATACCTCTCCCCGAGTCCAGCAGTGGACTCTGCAGTTTAGCGTCACTGTGAGACACTGGGCCAGGGCGGCAAGCACACAAAGGCAGACAGAAGAAGAAAGAAAGTAGTCAAAACGTGAGGAAATAATGAAGGAGGGGAGGAGGCAATACACAAAGAAATAATGAAGGAAGGAAGGAGGGAGGCAATACACAAAGAAAGAGGGAAAGAAAAAAGGAATGAAAGAAGCTTGAGATTATATATAGCACTGGTTCTCAACGTCGGGTCCGGTGGGGACCACCAGGAGTCCAAATGGACCGTTACGGCTCTGTAACTCAGAATGTACAAATGGAGCCAAAATGAACGGACCTGGTTCCATTTGTACACTCTCACAGTGTGTACAGTCCCAGCCTCCAGGAACTGTGGCCTAGGCCCTATAGACTCCTAGAGCATATATCAAACTGCAGGGGGTTCTTGATGTTCAAAAGGTCATCACAGATGAGGGAACAAGAGGGAGAATTGAGCCATGCGATGCATTATGTGTACTGATGAGGTGTCATTTCAGCTGAGTCACTTTCACTCTCTCACCTGCTTTGACCTCCACCTCTGCAGTACCGGGAGAAAACAAAGATGTGAATGATCACTCTGCTTCTAAAGATCCATCACAGCCAGACATCCTAACAGTTCTGTTCTGACTTGCTTGTTAAAAACCCATTCTGGGCGGGAACCCCTTTGTGTTTCAAGCATTATGTTATACTTTAGCTATTTTGAAAAATCGAAGAACGACTGACATAGAAACATAGCTTTTTCAGAAAACTGTCAGGATGTAGAAGATATTTTTAGAATCTGACCTCAGGTCAAAATGGGTTAAGGTCACACAACTATTCTACTTGATGACACTGAAACAGATTCCCATAAGCATTTCTATTCTACTTATCAGATTTTCTGTTTGTTTTTTTGGCATCAAAAGATTACAGAATATTAAAAGCACATTGGAAGCCTTTATTTGCGTGATCCAAAACATCAAGCCACAGGGAGGAACGGAGTAATGGAACTCTTGGCAAATGGCAAGGCGGACAGACAGACAGACAGACAGGCACATTAGCAGGTGCTTGACGCGGAAATTGCAGGCTTCCAGTTACCCGGTCGAGACGAAGCGTAGCTCGCCAAGACAGTTCTTTGGCATGTGTGTAGTCTAGTACATCTGTGTTGTCTTTGAAATGCTTTCAAGTGCCTGATAAAGCTGCTTGGTGGGTGAAACTTGTTTCCATTGTCAGAGCCTGTGTAGTAGTAGTAGTAAGTAGCCTTGCCGAGCCATGAGGCCCATAGAGGCAGGAGCCTATCTCCTGTTTCTGTAGCCATGAGGCCCATAGGGCAGGAGCCTATCTCCTGTTTCTGTAGCCATGAGGCCCATAGGGCAGGAGCCTATCTCCTGTTTCTGTAGCCATGAGGCCCATAGGGCAGGAGCCTATCTCCTGTTTATGTAGCCATGAGGCCCATAGGGCAGGAGCCTATCTCCTGTTTCTGTAGCCATGAGGCCCATAGGGCAGGAGCCTATCTCCTGTTTCTGTAGCCATGAGGCCCATAGGGCAGGAGCCTATCTCCTGTTTCTGTAGCCATGAGGCCCATAGGGCAGGAGCCTATCTCCTGTTTCTGTAGCCATGAGGCCCATAGGGCAGGAGCCTATCTCCTGTTTCTGTAGCCATGAGGCCCATAGGGCAGGAGCCTATCTCCTGTTTCTGTAGCCATGAGGCCCATAGGGCAGGAGCCTATCTCCTGTTTCTGTAGCCATGAGGCCCATAGGGGCAGGAGCCTATCTCCTGTTTCTGTAGCCATGAGGCCCATAGGGCAGGAGCCTATCTCCTGTTTCTGTAGCCATGAGGCCCATAGGGCAGGAGCCTATCTCCTGTTTCTGTAGCCATGAGGCCCATAGGGCAGGAGCCTATCTCCTGTTTCTGTAGCCATGAGACCCATAGGGCAGGAGCCTATCTCCTGTTTCTGTAGCCATGAGGCCCATAGGGCAGGAGCCTATCTCCTGTTTCTGTAGCCATGAGGCCCATAGGGCAGGAGCCTATCTCCTGTTTCTGTAGCCATGAGGCCCATAGGGCAGGAGCCTATCTCCTGTTTCTGTAGCCATGAGGCCCATAGGGCAGGAGCCTATCTCCTGTTTCTGTAGCCATGAGGCCCATAGGGCAGGAGCCTATCTCCTGTTTCTGTAGCCATGAGGCCCATAGGGCAGGAGCCTATCTACTGTTTCTGTAGCCATGAGGCCCATAGGGCAGGAGCCTATCTCCTGTTTCTGTAGCCATGAGGCCCATAGGGCAGGAGCCTATCTCCTGTTTCTGTAGCCATGAGGCCCATAGGGCAGGAGCCTATCTCCTGTTTCTGTAGCCATGAGGCCCATAGGGCAGGAGCCTATCTCCTGTTTCTGTAGCCATGAGGCCCATAGGGGCAGGAGCCTATCTCCTGTTTCTGTAGCCATGAGGCCCATAGGGCAGGAGCCTATCTCCTGTTTCTGTAGCCATGAGGCCCATAGGGCAGGAGCCTATCTCCTGTTTCTGTAGCCATGAGGCCCATAGGGCAGGAGCCTATCTCCTGTTTCTGTAGCCATGAGGCCCATAGGGCAGGAGCCTATCTCCTGTTTCTGTAGCCATGAGGCCCATAGGACAGGAGCCTATCTCCTGTTTCTGTAGCCATGAGGCCCATAGGGCAGGAGCCTATCTCCTGTTTCTGTAGCCATGAGGCCCATAGGGCAGGAGCCTATCTCCTGTTTCTGTAGCCATGAGGCCCATAGGGCAGGAGCCTATCTCCTGTTTCTGTAGCCATGAGGCCCATAGGACAGGAGCCTATCTCCTGTTTCTGTAGCCATGAGGCCCATAGGGCAGGAGCCTATCTCCTGTTTCTGTAGCCATGAGGCCCATAGGGCAGGAGCCTATCTCCTGTTTCTGTAGCCATGAGGCCCATAGGGCAGGAGCCTATCTCCTGTTTCTGTAGCCATGAGGCCCATAGGGCAGGAGCCTATCTCCTGTTTCTGTAGCCATGAGGCCCATAGGGCAGGAGCCTATCTCCTGTTTCTGTAGCCATGAGGCCCATAGGGCAGGAGCCTATCTCCTGTTTCTGTAGCCATGAGGCCCATAGGGCAGGAGCCTATCTCCTGTTTCTGTAGCCATGAGGCCCATAGGGCAGGAGCCTATCTCCTGTTTCTGTAGCCATGAGGCCCATAGGGCAGGAGCCTATCTCCTGTTTCTGTAGCCATGAGGCCCATAGGGCAGGAGCCTATCTCCTGTTTCTGTAGCCATGAGGCCCATAGGGCAGGAGCCTATCTCCTGTTTCTGTAGCCATGAGGCCCATAGGGCAGGAGCCTATCTCCTGTTTCTGTAGCCATGTGGCCCATAGGGGCAGGAGCCTATCCCCTGTTTCTGTAGCCATGAGGCCCATAGGGCAGGAGCCTATCTCCTGTTTCTGTAGCCATGAGGCCCATAGGGGCAGGAGCCTATCTCCTGTTTCTGTAGCCATGAGGCCCATAGGGCAGGAGCCTATCTCCTGTTTCTGTAGCCATGAGGCCCATAGGGCAGGAGCCTATCTCCTGTTTCTGTAGCCATGAGGCCCATAGGGCAGGAGCCTATCTCCTGTTTCTGTAGCCATGAGGCCCATAGGGCAGGAGCCTATCTCCTGTTTCTGTAGCCATGAGGCCCATAGGGCAGGAGCCTATCTCCTGTTTCTGTAGCCATGAGGCCCATAGGGCAGGAGCCTATCTCCTGTTTCTGTAGCGTGAGGCAGCTTGATGTACAAGTACACCCCCTGGACATGACGCTAGTATGTCCCCAATCCAACCCTTGATGCGGAGTGTCAAGCAGGGAGGCACTGGGTCCCATTTTTTTTGTTGAGTGGTGTAAACCACTCCTACAACTGGCTTTGTTAGTTTACGTGTCTGTCCGTTTACGTGTCTGTCCGTGAGCATGGTTGCTATGGTCACCCAGTTCACACGGGTGTGATTTCATTACGTCAGACATTACGTCAGACCACAGCTGATCAGTCTATATAAGACCTTACACCACTCAGTTCACACGGGTGGGATTTTTAGTCTTTGGTTAGACCCGGCTGGGGATTGAACCCCGACCTCCCAGTCTCAGGGCGGACACTCTAACCACAAGGCCACTGAGCTGGTGTAGCCTGCGTAGCGAAGCCTATTG